>NC_137783.1:136308229-136904579 GCF_963455305.1 Plecotus auritus
CCAGACACAAGAGCCATCAGGACCCCCTAGAGAAATCCAGGCTGTTGGTGTTGAACTGCAATTTAAAATGCAGCAGGGGAAAATCCATTCACATGTTTTTATCTTAGGAGAACCTCATGCTGCTGATTTAGTAGGGGCCCTGTGGAGGCCCT
This sequence comes from Plecotus auritus, assembly GCF_963455305.1. Lineage (NCBI taxonomy): Eukaryota > Metazoa > Chordata > Mammalia > Chiroptera > Vespertilionidae > Plecotus > Plecotus auritus. Next base: position 136,308,382 of record NC_137783.1, read on the forward strand.
ATTCAAAGTACTGGATGCTCAAGGCCAATTGGAGTATAGAGGCCCTGTTCAGAGTATGCCAGATGTTCAAGGCCACTCTGAGCCTGTGACTCTTGGTCAGGGTGTCCAAGAACTATGCACAGGTGCAAGAGCAAGGCCACAGTAATCTGTATGTACCCTGCACAAGAGTGCCCTTCTATAACCCGAAAGACTGAGGTCACTGGAAAGAAGCCTCTTTTATTTTAGTAGTAGAACGTTGTTACTGACCAGCCAGTGCCACTACTGGTGGGGCTGCTCCTATGTGAGGCAGGCTGCTGTTCAGTGGGCCTGCGTTATGGAGACTATATATTGTTACCTACCCGATGTGCAGCTACTTGCTGTATGGGACTTTTCTTTGAAGAACTGTTTTGTCTGGTGGTTCCTTGTTAGCAATGGCTACATGGCCACTGGTTTCTACAACAAAGACTCTTATATATCCACAAATTCTTATGTCTTCTCCGTCGAGGAGGTCCAGTCCCAGACAGTTGGCATAGTGGAGCAGGATGAAGGAACTGAGTTCCCAACAGGCCACTATATTGAGTTCAAATCTGTTAAACACAACTGAACTAATAATCCTTATAATTCCTGCCTTTCAGATGCCTCTTCTCCCTGCTCCTCTTCAGGTTGGCCTCTTGAGGTATGGGGAAGTGGCTTTAGAGTTTATGGTGAATGGAGTGGAAGAGTGAGTCTCTTAGATTTATGTGTGGGCGCTTGTATTGCCTTCTTGGTCTCTATGGAACTTTCCTACAACCTAGTTGTTTCTAACCCTGCTGGCTTCATCAGCTGGTGATCACCTGGTCCTTTCTCTCTTAGCACAAGAGGGGCACTGTGGTCTTTTCTGTTTCATGGCCTCGCTCTGGTCTTATTATACATTTCACTTAAGTTAGAAATAAAATAACTAAGTGAAGTATATAATACATGAACTGATGATGAATACTGCAGGAAAATAAAGCAGTGAGGGAGGGTAGAGGGAGTGGGGGGGTGCAATTTAAGTTGATTTGGTCAGGAAACATTTCACTGAGATGATGACATTTGAGCAAAAACTTGAAGGAGGTGGAGATGTGAGTCACATGGAATCTGGAAGACGAAAATTCCAGATAGAAGGCAGGACTGTTGGTATACATTGGAAAAACAGGAAGGAGGTCAGTGGTGCTGGAAAGTAGAGTCAAAAGAAAAAATATTGCAACTGAGGTGAGAGAAATAAAGGGTAGGCTCATGATTGTGGAAAGGGCTGTGATTTAATTCCAGGTGAGCTGGCAGCCACCTGGAATTGTGCAGAGGAGTGCTGGTTTCAAAGGATTGATTAGTTGCTGTGATGAGATTCTTCCCTGCTACTCTAGGGAGAAAGGTGGAAGCAGAAAAACCAGTTAGGAGACTGTCACAATAATTCTGGTGGGAGAGATATTAGTAGATTAGACCAGAGTGGTAACAAGAAAGGGAGCATTAAATAATTAGATATAGATATATTTTGTAGTAGAGCCAATAGCATGAATGAATGGAGTGGATGTTGGGTGGGACAGGAGGAGGAAAATCAGAATGACTTCAAAATTTTTGCTTGAGTAAATAGAAAAATGGAAATACTCCTAATTGAGATGTGGAAAGCTATAGTTGGGTCAATTAGTAGGGGACAGAGAGGGGTTCATTTTAACACATGTTAATTCTCACCCTAACTGGTTTGGCTCAATGAATAGAGTGTTGGCCTGTGAACTGAAGAGTCCTGGGTTTGATTCTGGTCAAGGGCACGTACCTTGGTTGCAGGTTCCTTGGCCCTGGTCAGGGTGCGGGCAGGAGGCAACCAATCGATGTGTCTCTCGCACATCAATGTTTCTCTCTGTCTCTCCCTTTCCCTTCCACTCTCTCTAAAAATCAATGAGGATTAACAATAACAGCAATAAAAACATCAGCAATAAACACACACACACACACACACACACACACACACACAACAAAAACATGTTAATTCTGGGATGCCTATAAACATCCAAGAATATTTGTTGAGTAGGTATTTGGAGTGCGAGTTTGAGGGAGAGCTTTGAGCTGTACATATGTATTTGGGAGTTATCAGCATAATCATTTTCTGCCAGATATATCCACTTAGGTATGGCATAGGCACCTCAAATTCAACATGGCCAAAACTCAGTGCGTATTCTGACCCCTTCCAAAATTTGCTATGTAACCACAGGACCAATATTCAGTTCAATGATTACACTGGGCAATATTTTTGAGCTCTTATTGTGTGTCTGGCATTTTGCTAAACACTTTACATATATTATTTAATTCCACCCTCACAATACCGTCTGAAATAGATGTTACTATTTTCTTTCTATTGCAGATAAGAGATGTGAGATTAGAAAGCTTGAATAAATTGCCCAGATATACACAACTCATAAGTGGTGAATTTCGACCCCAGTCTCTGGAATCCAGTACTCATATTCATAACTACCAAGTCATACAGTACTTTAATATTTAGGAAGTGTAAGTTTAGAGACTTGTATGAATGCCCAAATTTGTGATTTCTCACATTGTTTTGGATCATGGAGTTCTTCCAATAATGTGATGCAAGCTCTGGACAGTTCTCCTAGAAATATGTACACATGCAAAGAGATACAACATTTTGTATTTAGTTTCACGGGCTCCTTTAAAATCTAATCATGGACCATGACCACTTAAAGATCTAAGATCACCACAGAAGAGTTTCTGCATTAAGTCTCTTACATTTTTTTCCACACCAACTACAAAAAACACTTACTAAAAAATTTAAGTGACTCTGTTTTATTTATTTTACAAGGTATATGTTCATATAGATAATAAATTAATACCATCCATCTTAAGAAGCCTCCTTCCTACCTAGTCCTATCTACTCCTCCTCACCTGCCAAAGCACTGTATCAATTTCTTGAGTCTCTATCCAGTGTCTCTTTAATGGAAATATAAACATAAATGTATTTGTTAGTTCTCCACCCACCTTTTCCTTTTTTTTTTTTAAAAAAAAAAAAACTCCAAGCTGCCTTTATTATTATTTTTAAGGTAACATAATATGTTCAGTTCTTCACTTTACTTTTTTTGATACATACTGGGCATCTTTCAAGATTAATACATAGAGAGCTTTTTCATTTGTTTTTCATTACAATATATTCCATCAGTCCCAGAGTGATGGAGATTTGGGTAGTTTCTATTTTCTGTTACAAGCAACATTCAGTGAATAATTGACAAAAGTCATTTTTTACACATACAGGAATACTATCAGATCAAGTTCTGGATGTAGACTAGCAGAGTCAAAGAGTAAATGCATTTACAATTTTGATAGCTATTACAAAGTTGCTCTCTGGGAGACAGAAACATTCTGCATACTCACCAGCAATGTAAGCAAGTTCCTGTTTCTTTCCTGCTTTCCCACAGCTGGCATAGTGTTAAACTTTTGAATTTTTGCCAATTGAATAGGTGAGAAATGCTATTTCAGTAGAGTTTTAATTTGCATTTTTCATTTTATCAGAGGGAAGAGTGCCTTTTCATATGTTTAGGTTTGCATTTATATTTCATTTTCTGAGAACTTTCTGGCTTTCATTTTTCAATTGGATTTGGTTCCTTTGGACATTAGTAATTCTCTAAATGTATGACTAAAGTCGTCTATAAAGTTACTGAAATAAATATTACTAACTTGTATTCTACAGGGCATTATCCAAGCTCCTCTCTCTCTCTCTTATTATCTCTCTCTTTTGTACAGCCAATATGCTTACAATAAGTTCTCATTGTTATTTCTCAATGCCATGAGGTTTTCTTATTGGCAGAACAAATCTAGCTTGATAATGAAGCCTGCCCCTTTGCCCCAAAGAAGATGAGTTAGTCAGCCCTTACCTGCTTGAAACTCAGAAGCTCATTTTTTTCTTGAGTATCTCCGTGTGCCAAAGCATTTCCTCATAATATAAATATATTTTTTCTGTGTTGATAATTTATCCTGGTTCATGACTTTCTCCACAATGAGCCTCTTTAGCTTTTCAATTTAGAAATAAAAACCCAAAACACAAAAACGGTAAGGCTAGGAAGCCAGTAATGTTCTTTCTTCAATTAAATTTACAGGAAGCAAGGAAAAACAGTTTTTAAAACTCTCCCACCAGTGTTTACTCAATGGTAAACTTTGTTAGAACAGCCTCACTAGTACCTTTTCCACTTATAATTGAAGAATGTGTATTTGCAAGTTCCTGACTTTGCCCTGAATGCCATTTCTGCCAAGATATATTTGTTTCCTGTGTTTATAATTCACATGACAAATAAACCACATTTTCAGCTTTCACAACTGTTGTCTCTCACTTGGTGAGTAATTTTTTCACTGTTCAGAACACTTACTGAAATAGTTCTGTTAAATTCTTCTCTCATTTCTGTGTAGAGATCATTTGGATTCATTCACCTGGGAGATGGAAGCTATTATGGAATGGAATATTCCACTTCTACAGTCAAGCAAACCTTTTATTTTCAGTCCGAGAGCCATTACTTTCTCAGATTCTTCATTTCCATCTCCAATACCACAAGTCAGCTTTCTTTATTGGGCCATTTAAAAAAAAATTATCTTTATTGTTGAAAGTATTACAGGTTCCCCGCTTTTTCCCCCCACATTGACCCCCCCCCTACACCGCACATACCCCTCTCCTTCACCACACTATTGTCTCTGTTCATGAGTAATGCATATTTGCATATAAATTCCCCAGTTAATCTCTCCACCTCCCCAACCCCACCCCCACCTTCCCTCTGAAATTTGTCAATCTGTTCCATGCTTCTACCGTATTATTGGGCCATTTTTAAAGAATCACATTTTATTAAACTCCCTCCCTCCCTAAAAGGGGTTCATCCCTTTGTGTGACTTACAATCGTCACAATGAATATAAAATAACGCTTCATAGATTATGGGCAGATGGCCAGGTTCACTCACTAACTAAATGATTCCCCTGATGTAGACAAAAAGTGTGACAAAAAGTGTGATGTAAAGCAGTGAATATCACTGCTGCGTATATCAAGGCTGGTAAGATTGCCTGAGGGCCTAGATATCCTTTCACTGCATGTGTCCGAAGGCTATAAACTTTAAAATGTGATACACACCCCGCCCCATGACAACGAGTCCTTTCTTCCCACAAACTTCCATTATTCCCCTACTGATGGAAAGATGAATTTCATGGTAATCTTTACTAGAAGCCTCTCCATCTTTACATTCCCAGCTGGAGGGTAGAAACTGCAAATTAACCACAAATGGACACAGCAGAAGAGCTCAGTTAGAGGAATGAACCTCTTGGGTCTGGACTGAGAGCCCCAACGTCTGTGGCCTTTCTGAGTCTCCAGCAGCCATTTGCCATTTGAATAGGTTAAAGGTGATGTCTCTTTGTTTTAACACAACTTGGTTTTACATATTTTTTCAGGTGTTCAGATGTCTTTTGTTAGTATCTTCCTTCAAAAAAATTGTTTTTAGCTCTTCAAAGGAAGGAATATGTTTTACATTTACTTAAACCTACCAAATTCATCTGTCCTCTTGTTTTCCAGTACTTATCACTTCCAGGCATCACTCAGTTTTATACTTTAGGAGAATTAAAAAAAAAAGCTTAGGAGAGAAGTTGTAAACCTAGAAACATGACTGTTCTTGTCTATTACACTCTCACAGAGATCAATCCTATGAATTCCTGTGGTGTGATGTCCAACACCTAACTTGCTTCTCTAGCCTTTTATTGAAGTGAAAATTCATCCTCCATGATTCTGGCCTTCCTTTAGGTTAGAATCTGGCTGCAGGCATTACAGTCCCTCCGAGAAAACCTCGAGTCTGGAGCAACTCATTAGAATTAGAATTTAGCGTCCCACTCCAAGACCAGGCTCTTTGATGTGGGAGGAAAAGGGAGAAGAAGGCAGACACAAGATGTCCACCTCTAACCCTACACTATTGGATTTAGTTCATGCCATCTGTCATTTGTCAGAGGGTGAGTATAAATCACCGTGTGACTGACCATCCTCCTATGGCCTCCTGTGCTGCATGGGAGGGAACCAGGGACATGCAGTCACTAAGCCACACCCAGGCTGGCTGTGGGGTGCAGACAATATTTACTCATCACCATTTTCTGGGGCCTGCCTTGAGTTTTATTTCTAGTTCCGTATCATATTGTTTATGAGATTTGCTTCTTCTGTTGCCAGGTCATGTTTAGATTCAATTAACAGTTGGCTCTTGGCATAGGGTTAATCTCCAACACTATTTATTAAGTTCTTACTGTATATTGTTCAATTAAAACTCCGCTTGCTTCTTTATGAGCTTCCAAGCATTATTCCACTTGTGGCTGGAGAATAGCATACTATAGTGGTTTTTCAAGTTTGGACCTGGATTGCTAACTTGTCATCTAAACCAGTCCATCCTGGTAAACACTGCTTCAAGGACAGTGAGTCAGTCTTTCCAGAGAAGCAACAATTTTAATGGATTTGAGTCCATCAACAATCCTTCAGAGAGAACCTTGCAAATCTTGACAGACAGAGGATATTTCTGGACCTGTGCACGTTTATACTGTCTGCTTCCAAAGGGTAGCCTGGTGTGCTACCCTTGACTCAAAGTCCTTTCCATTTCAACCACAAGAAAGCTCACTGGGCGAATTCCTGCAATCTGAGTAGAAAGCAATTCATAGCAGGGACTCCAAAGCTTATATGTGGCCATGCCCACATTGGCAGCCAAGTCCCACAGTATCCAGCCTTACCTTGATTAACTTCTATTGCAGAAGATCATAAAGGTTCCTGTTGGCAGGGAGAAAACAGTGACTCTCCCTCTTTTGCCTGAGAACAGCATGGCTACCAAGGCTGGAGAGAGGACCCATCACTTCCAGCAACAGTGGTCAGCCTTTAGTTGGATGTATTTAGTGGCAACCAAGTCAGCCTCCAGGAGCAAGGGCAGGTATCAGTCTCAACTGTAGCCAGTGGCCAAGAAGACTCCAGGTGTCTTCTGGGCCCTAATAAGGCCTGAAAGGAAATATTTGAAAAGGTAGGGATAAGGGCTAGGAATGGAGCCAAAAGATGTTTCTCCCATCACTGTTTTAACCACTTAATTTTTAATTGTTCTCTTCTGGTTTGAGAAAGTGCAGGTTACTAGTATGTGTGTAAATACAGGCTTAATCTCAACTGGCTATTTGCAATCCTATGGTTATTTCTAGGGATGCCTGGAGCCAAGGTGCTGAACTTTGGCCAAACCCAAAAGAAGTAAACTAACCAGTTACAAATATTCTTGTACTAGGGTCTGAAACCGGGTGGGTAATTTGTACTAGTTTATTAGCTTTGTTTATACAAAAAGAGATGAATGGTTTGCTCCTGGATTCTGTTAGGTTTTCTTGGCTTCTTCTATTTCTCTTGATCAAGCATCCAAATTTTGGGTATGTGATTAAAGAGGTATAAATACCACTCCTTAAGTAAGACCTACTCTCCTCAGCCCAAGTTATCTTGCATGTATTTTAGTGGTGCATGATTCAAATACAAAGTGCATCCTATGTGATTGAGGAAGGACTCTGGGGGCTGTGTCTGGAAGTCCTGGATCTCTCTAACCTTTGCCTACGCTTTCTTTGTCCTGCTAAACTGAAATCTCTGAGTCATTTCAATGATCCAACCCTGTGTAATTGAAGTTTTATACTAGTTTTGTATTTACTTTGGAATATGATGCTATATAAAGTCTACATATTTTCAGCTCATGTCTCAAGCAAATCTTCAGTCTAGCTGAACAAGGTCAGATGGCAATTGATAAAATCAGCCTCTGAGAAATCCCAATACCTGATTCTCTACTCTTCCCCTCACACTCCCTTCTCCCCACTGACCATAGATATAGAATGCTCTCCTATTTTTCTCCCTAACATTTTTCCATCAAAACTTCTTGTGGACACTTGGGCTGTCTCCAGATCTTGGCTATTATGAATAATGCTGCTATGAACATAGGGGTGCATATATTCTTTCTGATTGGTGTTTTGGAATTCAGCCCAAGTGCCCATCAGCAGATGAGTGGATAAAGAAGCTGTAGTATAGCTACACAATGGGATACTACATGGCTATAAAAAAAGAAGGAACTCTTACCCTTGCATGGATGAATCTGGAGAGTATTATGCTAAGTGAAATAAGCCAGTCAGAGAAAGACAAATACCATATGATCTCACTAATATGTGGAATCCAATGAACAAAATAAACCGACAAACAAAATGGAACCTGAAGCATGGATATATGGAACAGACTGGCCGGGGAGGGAGGTGGGGGTGACTGGATAAAGAAGGTGAAGGGATTAGCTAAATATATGCATACCTGATGGACATGAACAATAGTGGGGTGAAGGCCAAGGGAAGGGGAGGTTCGAGTGGGTGGAGGTGATCAAAGGGCGGGGGGTGGGGTAGACAGGCACCTGTGGTAATGTTAATATTAAAAATTTTTAATTAAAATAACTTTCTGTGGATAGCTCCAAGAAAACTCCCAAATCTCTATCTCATCCCCACAAAATAAAATTAGTCTCCAGTCCTCAGTAGCACAACAGCATGTTTTCACAAAACTGCTATGACACATCTTAGCGCATTAAATCTATTTCTCTCCTGATAGACTGTAAAATCTGTGAAGACAGAATCTTGTCTTATTCATTTTCACGAATTCCACCAACCCTTATCATAGTGTCTTATTAGAGTAGGTACTCACTAAACGAATAGATCAAAGGAATCAATGCATTAGCAAATAGCTCTTTAGAAAAAAAGAAGTTCTTTCACTTTGAAGTGCTGACTGACGGGTAATGTATCTCCCAAGTACATTTGCATTACAAATGTAACAGGTGGATAAAACCTTAAGCTAAAGTAATGCTATTTTAATCATGGCATTGCCAGACTGTAGATGAGTCAAGTGATCAGGTGTTTGCATAAATTCTTTTTAAAAAATACATTTTTATTGATTTTTAGAGAGATAGGAAGGGAGAGAAGAGAGAGAGAAACATCGATATGAGAGAGAAACATAGACCAGCTTCCTCCTGTATACCCCACACTGGGGATCAAGCCCACAACCCGGGCATGTAACCTGACCAGAATTGAACGGGTGACCTCTCGGTGCATTAGGAGGACACCAGACCAACTGAGCCACACCACCAGGGCTGCATGTATTCTTAAATGCGGACTTTTACAGAAACTTCTAGTGATGCTAAGTAGGTTATTGTGACCATGAATCCACTTTGGTACTTGGAAAGGTCTGTGAACATTTACCTGTTTAAGTTGGAGTTAATCCCACCTTCAATAAAATCTCAATATTATCTTCATTGAGGTCATTCCTAGTATAGCACCAGTGACTCCCATGGTCAGCCAGGACCTCTGCCACCGAAGAGTTGTATGGCCATGCGTCACACTGCTTGTGTGAGACCTTTATTTCCTTATTTGTAAAGTAAGAAGTTGGATTCTATCTTCTCTGGAGTGCCTTTCAGCTAAATGTTTTATATACGACTGTGATTAAATCAGTCATCCAAATGTACTTGGCTAGAAAAGCAAGTGCTTTGTGTGAAATCAATGAGATAACCACTTTCCACTGTGTTGGTAAATGGAAGGAAGGAGGGTTAACAAGTCACCTTTGAACTGGCAAAATAAAAGTGACAATAACAGGTTTTTCGTTGTCAATTTATCTGGCCTAAAACAATATGACACCAAATTTATTTCTTTTTGGAGCGTAATTCGAATTGACCTTAGAATTCTTTTTGATATTATCTAATCATTCAGTTGCCCATATGTTCAGGAGAGAAGGACTACATGCAAGTTAACAGCCATCATGAAGTCTCTGAAGTAGGCAGGTGACCATGTATCCCCATCTCTGCAGAGGACAAAAATAAGAGTACTCTATGTAAGGAAGTTGAATAGTCACCAAATAAGGTTTGTTGATGTGTGAAAGTTAAGTCCATGGATTTGAAGTGTCAGGAGAAGAAGCTGAGTGGCTTCCCAAAGATCTTAAAAAATATTTACTTTGGACATTTCTAGTCCAGAATCTAGTTTGGGTTTCAAGTACAAATTCTTGGTCTCGAGGGTAATTGGATCAATGGCTTCTGATTTGAGCCAAGGAATATCACAGGTGAATGATACAAACAAGCCCCACCCCCCGCCAAATCTCACAAAGATGATGCATAAAAGTAGAACACCAGTTTATGATTTTATTGGTAGGTATTTAGTTTCCATAGACAGTGAACTCACATAGGCCTCATTCATTCGAGCTACCTGGAGAATATCTACCTGTGTGTGTGTGAGGTGTGTTATACTATCTTGAAGTTTGCTTGGTGGATATGGAAATGGGTAAGGGAGATGTGGCTTAAATTTCAATATCTAGTGGCATCTGGCTCAGCTGCCATAAGAATGATACTGGAGTTCCTTACCCCATGTAATGTACTTGCATAGAAACTTCCACCCTTAGCCTCTGTTTTTAGACTTTTTTGTTTGTGTGTTTTGGTGGTTCCATTACTAGCAAGCTCTTCTAATGGTTATATCCTATCTTTATTTATTTTTAAAATTTTTATTTATTGATTTTTAGACAGAGAGAGAGGAAAACATCAATTTGTTGTTCCACTTATCTATGCATTCATTGGTTTATTCCTGTATGTGTTTTGACTGGCAATCGAATGCACAACCTGGGCATATTGGGAGAATGCTCTAACCAACTGAGCCCCAGGCCAGGGCTTGGTTATGGTCTATCTTTATATAAGGTAATTATTCACATTTCTGCCCAATGCAATAGAAGAAATCTTTAAAAAGTGACTTTGCATATTTTTGGTCTCAGTTATTTTTCACTCACTTAGAGTTTTACTCTTTTTTCTTTCGAATATTTATATTTTTTGGAGGGGAGAAACTGCGGGTGGAAGTGAGGCATTTAATGTTACCCCCATGAACTGCCTATAAGACATAAGGTAATATTTTCTACTTGATAAACACTAGAATGACTTAATGGGTGAATCGGAGATGCAACAAATCTTTTTAAGTTCTTAAAAAGTTGTTCTTGCTTCAGCAAATCAATCAATTAATTAATAATAAGGACTTGTGGAGTAAACTGTTGTGAGAAATTCGGTTCTGACTTGGCAGTAAAGTTTCATAATCAGGGATATGTGAAGCTCAACAGGCAAAGGAGATCTTATGGTGTGGTCAGGCTATTGATGGTTGAGTTTAGATTTTCTGTTGTGGTTTTGAGTAAGGAGAGGACAGAACTTGAGGAGACTGGATGGCAATGCAGCGACTTCTTTGTATGTGGATGTACTGCCACCTGCTGGCCTTATATTGTCATTGGCCAGGTTCTGAAGGCTGCTTCAGTGGATTTTTAATATGGCCAGATCTAGACTCATTCTACTAATGATTTCTTGTCTTGAGATCTTAGCAGTCTTTTTTCTTTTCTTTTTTCTTTTTGCACTGGGCTGAAAGTCAAGTTACAACAGGGGCATGAACTTGCTCTGTAACCTCGGACAAGTTCCAAATGCTTTGGGTGGAGATTTTCTTATTTGCAAAATAGTCAAAACCTGGGTCATGCTTAATAAGTATTTATTGTGCTTACAAAATGACATTTACTAACTACTTTAGATGTATTATGTCACTTAGGTAAAAAAATTATATCCATTTACAAATGAGGAAACTGGCAAAGAGAGAGCGAGTAATCTGTTTGGTAAATGGCAGAGCTGGGGTTAACATTTCAGGAAGTTCTGATTTAAGAAAACATACCCTTAATGACAAAGCTAAATGTTTTTAAAAAGATTTCTTCCAGCTCCGGTTCTTTTAAAATCTTTTTTCTTAGTGAACTGATTGTAATAATAGGTAATGTTTATTGACAATTTGCAACTTGACAATGTGCTAAGATTGTGACATAAGTTTTCTTATTCAATCATTGTTATAATCCTATGAAGCTAGTACTGAGATTATTCCCATTTTATGGACCAGGACACTAAAACTTAGATTAGTTGGTTTCTGACCTCCTTAATTGTTTATAGTGCCTATTTTCTTCCTGATACAATTGACACTAACATACCTTAAGGCTTTTAAAGGTACTTGAATATATGCAGTATATACTCTAATCCTATATAATAAGAGGCTAATATGCAAATCGACCAAATAGCGGAATGACCGGTTGCTATGACGTGCACTGACCACCAGGAGGCAGACAGTCACCACAGGAGCTGCCCCCTGGTGGTCAGTGCGCTCCAGGGGGAGCACTGCTCAGCCAGAAGCCAGACTCACAGCTGGTGAGCGCAGCAGCAGTGGCGGGAGCCTCTCTTGCCTCCATGGCGGCGCTAAGAATGTCTGACTGCTGGCTTAGGCCCACTCCCCACAGGGAACGGCCTAAGCCATCAGTCGGATATCCCCCTAGGGTTCCTGGACTGTGAGAGGGCGCAGGCTAGGCTGAGGGACCCCCCAGAGTGCACGAATCTCGTGCACCAGGCCTCTACAGTATATATAATAATATATGTTTAGTACTTAAATATGTATAATACATATACTAATACATATGTATTCAGTTATCAGCCCAGAATTCTGAAATTTTTTCTTACAGTTACATCAGTGTTTGCATCATATATTTTGAAGCTCTGTTATTAGGTTTATAACTGTTTAGGATTATGTCTTCTTGATATAGTGACCCCTTTATCTTTGTGGAATTACCTTTTTTTTTTTAATCCCTAGTCATTTTCTCTGCTTTAACATATACTTTGTCTAATAGAGCTGCACTAGCTCTCTTTAGGTAAATATTAACAAGGCTTATCATTCTCCAGCCATTTAATATTAACCCGATTTGTGTCTTCATATTTAAAGTGGGTTTCTCTTAGAGGAATATTACTGATCTTGCTTTTTAAACAATAATACAAAATTTACTTTTAAATTAGTGTATGGCATATTTATATTTAGAATGATTATTGACATGCTTCGGCTCAAATCTACCCTCTTGCTTTTTGTTCCATCTGTTCTTTCTCCACTGTTGCCTCATTTCCCCATTTCTTTGAATCCGTCCTTGGTTGAAAATTGCTCCTGGGGAGTGTTACCTCGTTTTTGGCATTTCTTGGAGAAGCAGAGGGAAGAGAAATCCTCAAATCCTTGCAGGTGGCTGCAGTGAAGGAACAGCAGAGCTTGCACTCTGACAAATGTAACAAAGGGAAGCAGTGTGTGCACACTTTCTGTCCTGCCTGAAATTTAGCCAGGATCCTTTTTGCTGGCCAGTAATTTGAGAAGCAATCTCATGATTATGCAGGAATGCCCTAGGAGTAAGGGGCTGAAGCTTACCTTAACTACTATAGTAGTTTCTAGTTCAGGAGAAACTACAAATATGACTCAAATAAACAGCTCGGGATATTAAGATATGGCCTTATGGTTTCATTTACACATCAGCAGCACCAGCTTTATAACTCCAGTACTTGGCTGCACGCCATGGATGAGTTACTAGGCACCAAAGAGGTTACATGGCAATGAATGTAAGGTGGTGGTGTAAGGTTGGGACGTCAACATCCAGAAGCTACTGCCTGTTGGGGCCATCTCCATCAATACCTGGATTATTCCTGTTGAAATAAATGTGCATTTTCTAGAGAAGTTCATTTCTTGCTTTATGGCTAGTGGCTTACCTGTTACATTTCTTTTTGGCAAAACTATAGGAAGAAAGTAAAAATATACAGTCTAGCAGTGAGGATGTGTAAAATAGTTGATCTGGATGTAATTCCTTTGTCAGCTCATGCATATTATACATACTATTTCATATTTTGTTTTTAATATTAACGAATATACGAACACCTTCTCATCTGATTAAAAATTGCTTCCAACATGATTTTTAGTGTTTGTTTTTTTTCACATATAAAGTATGTTTGCACAGAGTACAAAATCTAAATTGCATAGGAGGAAATACAAAGAAATGTAAGTTTTACATCCACTCCAAGTGTTTCCTCAGGAAGAGATTTAGTATCAAGAGACCTTTCTCTGGGGAAAAAGTGTATACAAACATACATGTACACACAACATAAATGAAAGCTCACCTGAATGCATCTCTGTTCTTGTTTTTTTTTTTTTTTTTTTAAGTCAAATATTTTACAGGAAATAGTGTGATGTCAACACACATTGCTCTAACTCATTTAGAAAAATGTCTATTTAACATATTCCTTATTGAAAAAAGAATATTTCTAATTTTTTTGCAACAGTGAATAAATTTGGTCTTAGCTGTGCCATTCTATTTTTTTTTAAAGCTTTCTACTTTTAATGTTTGTTTTAAAAATATTTTATTTCATGGTGTGATTTTTTAAAAAATGTTTTGGGCATATGTAAAGTAGGTGAATTTCTTTTGATAATTAAAAATTTTTATAATTCATTTTTATCTTTTTTGATGTTAACCTTTAGAATTATATATAATAATTTTCTATTTTTTAAATTATTACCTTAGAACTATCCTATCTAATAAAAGAATAATATGCAAATTAACCATCATCTGCAACAAAAATGGCGGCGCCCATAGCCACAAGATGGCAGCGCCCAGTCCTCTTAGCTTCGCCGGAGTCCCCCAGTCCGCCCAGCGGCGGCAGGTGTCTGGCTGGGAGGCGCCCGCCTCCCATGCACTGATTCCCGCCCCCCCAGCAGCGGCAGCCCGGGGTGTCCGGCTGGGAGGCACCAGCGCCTGGCCGATCCCCGGCCACAGCCTGGGCTGGGGTCTCAGGCCAGCAGGGCCTTGCACTCAAGCCGCGTGGTCCCCCAGCCACAGCGGCAGCCTGGACTGGGGTCTCAGGCTGGCAGGGCCGCGCACCCCTGCCACACGATCTTCTGCCACAGCCTGGGCTGGGGTCTCAGCCTGGCCGGGGTGCACCCCCTGCGACGCGATCCCTAGCCAGCGGCAGTCCAGGGTGTCTGGTTGGGAGGCGCCTGCCTCCCATGCAGCGATCCCCACCCAGCGGCAGCAGCCTGGGGTGTCCGGCTGGGAGGCGCCAGCGCCCAGCACGGTTCCTGGCCACAGCCTGGGCTGGGGTCTCAGCCTGGCCTGGGCGTGCACCCCCTGTAGTGCCATCCCCAGCCAGGCTGAGACGGCAGCCTGGGCTGGGGTCTCAGCCTGGCCGGGATGCGATCCCCTTCCAGCTGTGGCAGCTTGGGGTCTCAACCACTGAGTCACACCAGCCAGGCAGATATGGAGGAATCTTAAATGTTTCTTTTTAAAAATATGTATTTTATTGATTTTTTACAGAGAAGAAGGGAAAGGGATAGAGAGCTAGAAACATCTATGAGAGAGAAACATCGACCAGCTGCCTCCTGCACACTCCCCACTGGGTATGTGCCCCCAACCAAGGTACATGCCCTTGACCAGAATCGAACCTGGGACCCTTGAGTCTGCAGGCCGATGCTCCATCCACTGAGCCAAACCAGTTAGGGCTGTCCAATATGTTAAAGAAAAATCCCCATCTAATAAAGAGGGAATATGCAGGGGAGGGCAGTTGGGGATGATCAGGCTGGCAGGCAGAAGTGGTTAGGGGCAATCAGGCAGGCAGGCGAGCAGTTGGGAGCCAGCAATCCTAGATTGTGAAAGGGATGTCTGACTGCCTGGATTGGGCCTAAACATTGGAGAGGGTGCAGGTTGGGCTGAGGGACACCCCCCCGCCCCAGTGCACGAGTTTCGTGCACCAGGCCTCTAGTCTACATATATAAAAGCCTAAGTGACCATCCATGGGCTGACTGGCCATTAGCTATGACATGCAACTGACCACCAGGGGGCAGACTCTCAACCCAGGAGCTACAGAGCTGCAGTGACTTGGCAGCTGTGGTTCTTGGGTGATGCACCCAGAACCAGAGAGGGGAGAGCCCGATTCTGGGGTGCATCACCCAAGAACCACCCTCTTGCAATCTGGGACCCCTTGGGGGATGTCAGAGAGCTAGTTTTGGCCCAATCCCTGCAAGCCAGGCTGAGGGACCCCACTGGTGCACGAATTTGTGCACCAGGCCTCTAGTATCAGTATAAAAGAGTTAACCATTAGGATATTTATTCTTATTTTTCTTCCATAGCCTGATCTTGATAGATTATATTATTATCTTTAATGCTCCTAATGGAAAATTTCTTAATTTTTAGGATATATTTACATATGAAAAACTGTGTTACACTTATATAGTACTTACTAACTCTCTATAGTGAGAGGAGGAGATTAGTGGACAAATAGTACCTATAAATCTTCCTCTTCTTTCATTTTATTTGTGTTGATTATATTACTATACTAGTTGTAGTATCATTTTGATTATATCACTATTGTAATATCACCATTTCCTATAATCCCTACAGTTTTCTGATCTTGGTTCTATCTGAGTATTCAATATAATTAAAGTAGTATGGATTGACATTGTGAAGAATTCTGAGAACAGTTTGGATTTTTTCCTTTTCAATTAAGGAGAGGTATTCACGCCCTAACCGGTTTGGCTCAGTGGCTAGAGCGTCGGCCTGCAGACTCAAGAGTCCCTGGCTTGATTCCAGTCAAGGGCATGTACCTTGGTTGTGGGCACATACACAGTAGGGAGTGTGCAGGAAGCAGCTGATCGATGTTTCTCTCTCATCGATGTTTCTAACTCTCTATCCCTCTGCCTTCCTCTCTGTAAAAAATCAATAAAACATATATTAAAAAAAAAAGAAGAAGTATTCACTTTACTAGAATAAGCTATGAGTTACTTATATTTTTCTTAAGAAATATTGTGTGCTTTTATTACACAGGTAAACATCTTGTTATAATTTGAAAAAAATTGTACATATTACCATCTCTCTTCTTTAAATTTGCCAGTTATTTGTATGTTTGATCTTCCTTTCTGCCTTATTTATCATTTTCTTTCTGAACATTTTGAAATTGTAGTTTATTTTTAAATTTTTCTCAAAGATGTCTTTAATGTCTATGATTATTTTAAGTAGTGTCTACACTCTTGTTTTTGTTTTGTATCATGTGACTAACAATTTTCATTTTATTTCCTGGGTTCAGCCAGCTTACTTCCCATCACCTGATATAATTTTGTTACTTTTTTCCCCCAACTTGCTATTCCACAGAATGGATGCTTTTATTTAAAAGAATGTAATAACAAAGATTTTTCTATAATTTTCTGTTAATAGGGTACTTTTTTTTTTCTGTTATTTTCCACATGACCTTTCTTTTTTATGTTTAAAAAATGTCATTTCCTTTTTTAAAAAAGTGTTTTTCTTATTGCTTTTTAAAAAGAATAACACATAGAAATACTTACCCCTTGTATATAAAATCATTCTAATTGCTAAATTATGAACCATATCAATTATATATTTGGGAGTTACCTTCCATTAATTCAACAAATACTAATACAACACCAATTATTGACAATCTTCTAAGATGGATACTTAATGGGAATTAAAAATGAGGTCTTCTGAAATATTACAAAAGTTGATAGATGAGATATTCACTCTTCTTGATGGAATAAGCAATCAGAAGGTATTGATTGAGATAGTTCAACCTATGTCATCAGCCTATACACCTTCTTTTCTCTTGTGTGATCCATCCCAAACAACTTCCTAGCTTCTTTTTATGCGCCACCTCCCCCCGCCCCCCCCGCCCGTCACCGCTTCTGTTCATCTCATTAGCATTGCCTGAAATACCTTTCCTCTTACCTTTAGTTATCTAAATTTTGTCTTTCCAGACCAATTCCTTCATTGAAAATTTTCTCAGCTATTCCAGCTTTGGAGTCCAGTGACTGATTATTATGTTTGCCTAGAAATAAGCAAATGCTACTTCAAGCTGCTGTTTTATTTTTATGTCTAGATATCTCCCCAGCTACCCTATAGATCTTTAACAATAATAAATTACACCAATGAGCATGATTCTGTGCTGGACTTTTTGTTGTAAGTACTTTAAATGTATGATTTCATTAAACTCTCCCAACATCTCTGTGAGCTAGAAACCATTGCTTTCTTTATTTTAGAGATTAAGAGAATGGGGCACAGAGAGATGTAGAAGCTTGCTTAAAGTGACACAGTTAGTAAACTGTGGATTGAGATTTTACACCAAGGAAATGTAGCTCCAGAATCCAGGCAGCAAATTACTTCATCCCAGCTGGTTCTGGCTGCTCAAAGAGTCATTCCCCACTGATAGAAAAAAGGGCTCTCTTTTGGCAAAGAAGGATCCCAAAGGGTAAAAGAAACCCTACATTGTTGTTGTTGTTTTTAAAGAATCCCCTCTTCAAGAAAAAGTACAAGTTAGAAATAATACTTGGTCCAAATACCACCTAGATCATTTTAATTTTGTCCCTTCAGGTGTAAACCCTTGAGGTTTTTGTCCTTTGGGGAACTGGCTCTAAATTATTGAAAACTCCTAAGAAAATGTCCCTTATTCTGGGAAGTAGGTGAATCAACGCACAGGTCTCTTAACTCCCAGCCCCTTTAAGATGGGGCATTTGCCTCCTTCACCAAGTACCTAGAAAGTCATGCCCCTTGCAAAGGCTACCACCATGACTGGAGTTGACCGTTTCACTCTTACTTCCAGAAAATGATTCTTTCCTTTAAAGGAGTTAATGAAGATACATAAAGGATATCTTTAAAGAAGTGAGTACATATGTTGGATATAAAATTGAAATGCATAGACACAGACAACAGTCTGGTGGTTACCAGAGGGAAGAGGAGTCAGGTGGTAGTAAAGGGGGTCAAATATATGCTGATGGAAGATGATTTGACTTTGACTGGTGGGCACAAATGCAATATACTGATGATGTAGCATAAAAATATACACTTGAAACACTTTGTAATTTTACTAAACAATGTGAACCCAATAGATTTAATTAAAAAAAGAAGTGAGTACACTGCTTTTGGATAATGTGATATTTTTGAAATATGGTGGAGAAACATGAGATGAATTCTGGGAATGTAACCTCCCCGCCCCAGGCTCTCTAAAGAGATCAGACCTTGGCATTTTGTTCACAACCTTATGAGACTATATAAATGGCTTGTGTGACTTTTTTCTGAACTGAATTTCCTGTTTGTTTCTTTATAATATAGAGATACTGTAATGTCTATGAGGTCACAGAATGTTAGCTATGAAAGGGGTAGAGAGATCCTCCTCTTTGTTTTAAATAAGATTCAAAATTACTTATATTCAAATAAACAAATACATAAATCAGAAAGGAAGAAAGGACAGAATGAGGGATGGAAAGAAAAAAGAAAAGGAGGAAGAGAAAGAAAAAAACCAGAAGCAGTCTGTACAACCCCCTACCCTCACATACCTATATAGACATATTTGGATGGGCATAAACAAAAACATTCATGTAATAGATGATGCTCCTAATATAAACCTAGAATTGTCTTTGTGACTGCTGAAAATATACTCCACATAGAAGCAAATGATCATGATAATAATGAAATAATCATAAATAGAATAGATATCATCACTATGTCAAGTTCAACATATAATTATTGTATAATTCAAGAATACTATATTGTTCTATTTTATCCAAAGAGGACATTAATTAAAGTGATAATAAATGCTACTTAAAACCAGATTTTTTTCATATAAATTATCCTACATAGTGTTCTTTTTCTATAATTTTTCAACAGTTTTCTCTTTGACTAATGAGTCAGAAAATAATACTTTCTTGAGAATGTTCCCTGCATAAAATATTATGCATTTGATATTTTACATATTTTATTACTATACTAGATATTGCCTGACAGATTTCAGGGTAAGTGCCTTAAAAGACATTTATAGAAATATGAGAAGTCACATAAAATAATTTTACATTATTTTGGTGCAACAGATGCTTTATTTTCTATGCAATTTCCATGACAACCTGCTGTCCAACATTTATCACTTGATCTCAAAGGTGGGACCTAATTTCTTCACACATCACAGTCCTTTATATGAATAACCCTTTTGTCAATTGTGTGTTATCATCTCCACATCCTTTTATAAACAGTAGTAGGAAATAGATTGATGCACACATCTATAAATTGTGACTTAATAATGTTAGAATGGCACTGATGATTCAGTAAGAACAAGAACTTCCCTGCTTAGTCTTTCCCAATGGCTGATGTTGGGATCTGACAGTACTCCCAGTGAGGGTATTCTTGAGTGGGTTTTACTATTCTATCTAAGGTGAAACACAAAGAGTAATTCTCATTTTAAATACAATTTTATAACTTGAAGGAGTTTTAGATAGTTGGACTCTTTTTATGAGAGAGAGTATGAAATCAAAGAGATCAAGGGTAAATAGCCCAAGTATGTGAAAGATTTTTGCACCACTGTCCAGACCTAGTGTTTAGAAATATTGTCTTCCAGTTCAACAATATTTACACAATGTTTCAATAATTGTATGTTATAGATCTGATTAGCTAATCTGTCCTTAGGTTAAAATATTATTTGTGACTGTTAATGATATATTTTTAATAATGAAAATTCTTTTCTTTTTTATAGCAGATTATAAACGACCAATGGCAGACAA
The DNA here is from genome assembly GCF_963455305.1 of Plecotus auritus. Taxonomy (NCBI): domain Eukaryota; kingdom Metazoa; phylum Chordata; class Mammalia; order Chiroptera; family Vespertilionidae; genus Plecotus; species Plecotus auritus. The sequence continues at coordinate 136,328,810 of NC_137783.1, forward strand.
GAATCAGACGGCAGTGACTGAATTTCTTTTCGTGGGCCTCACAGATCATCTCCATCAGCAGATTGGCCTCTTTGTCATGCTTCTCTTCATCTATCTTGTCACACTGGGGGGTAACTTGGGGATGATCACTCTCATATGGATCGATCCCAGGCTCCACACACCCATGTACTTTTTTCTAAGCCACTTGTCCTTTGTAGATATTTGTTCCTCTTCCTCCATTGCCCCCAAGACACTGTGTGATATCTTTGCAGAGAAAAGAAGCATCTCTTTCATGGGTTGTGCTGCACAGATGTGGTTCTTTGGTCTTTTTGTGGCAACTGAATGTTTCCTCCTGGCTTCCATGGCCTATGACCGGTATATGGCCATCTGTAAGCCTTTGTTGTATACCCTCATTATGTCCCAGAGGGTCTGTGTGCAGCTGGTGGCAGGGCCCTATGCCATGGCTCTTATAAATACAATGACCCATACCGTTCTCACTTTTTGCTTACCTTTCTGTGGTGCAAATGTTATCAATCACTTCTTCTGTGACATTTCACCACTGCTGTCCCTAGCATGTGCAGACACCCAGAACAATAGGTTAGTGCTTTTCATTTTGGCTGGAGCTATAGGAGTACTCAGTGGCCTAATCATTACTATTTCCTATGTGTGCATCCTTGTGGCCATAATGAAGATCCAGACTGCTGATGGGAGGAGGAAGGCTTTTTCCACTTGCTCTTCTCACCTGGCAGCCATCTGCATCCTGTACGGGACTCTTTTCTATATCTATGTTGTGCCTGACTCAGGTTCCTCCCTAGATATCAATAAAGCGATTTCTCTATTTTATACTGTGGTCATCCCCATGCTGAACCCTCCTATCTACAGCTTGAGAAACAAGGAGGTGAAACATGCATTCAGGAGGATGTTTGAAAGAAAAAAATTTCTAATAGGTAGTTAGAATAGAATTATATGTGTGCTGCATCACAGATGTTGGTACAGAATGCACAGAATACTGAAGTGGAAATTAGAAACTGCAGGTAAGTCCTGGCTCTGCTAGTTCACAGGTTATTTGAAAAAAAAAAAAAAAACAACAACAGAGTAGTTCTTAAATATTTTCCTGCCTTAGTCTTGTTCACTGTGACATCATGTGTCTTCAAAATAATATCAAGATGAATTGAGAATATAAATGTGCAAATATACCGGGAGAAAACTTAGGTAAATATTTGTACGATCACGGGTACATGAATACTATTTAATCTGAACCATAAAACTAAAAGTTATTATGGAAAATTCAAAGCACCAGGAACAGTATTAAAAGACAAGTAATAAAATGAGAGAAAAATTTGTGCACATGTGCCAAACAATATGATAATATTCCTAGTTCCCTATTCAAAGAATATTCAAAAATTTACAATAAAATAAAAATAGTGAATAAATGGACTAATGAATAGGCAGTTCACAGAAATGGGAATGCAAATTGCCAAAAATATACGGAAAAATGTTCAACATCATTATTGGTCAAGTAAGTGAAATGAAATGAAAATGCAATGCAGTGCCTTTCACAGCAGATGAAATGTTTCAAGTTTTCAATGATGGCGAAGTTCCTGTTTGATGATGTACACCGTTATTTTTCTTGGTGATAGGATGAATTGCTCCATTTCTACAAAATTACTTGATAGTTTCTATGTAAAATTTATATGGCATTTGACCTAGAAATCCATCCTTTAGAAATCAAACTACAGAAATATAAATGCCAATGCATAAGATAACACATATTTCAGCATAATGTGTAGTGGCAAAGAATAAAGAACAGAAATTACTTGAAGATCTATCATTCGAAGTACTTTTTCTCCCCTGTGAAATGTGCAGTAAATAAAAACACTGAATTAGGTAATCATGGACTGACCTGGAGAGAACTATTGTATACTGTCACTGTTGGGGAAAAAAGACCAAGTTGAAGATCAATGTGCAGCACTGATATTTAAGAAAAAAAGGAAAATCTATGTAATGAATGAAATATACATGTATATGCATGTGTAAATGAGCATAGGGAGAAATATAAAGAATATACAACAACATCCTGACTTTGATGACTTCATTAAGAGTGAGATTGGAGGTAGAAAAGAAGAGGTTTTATTTATACATATTTGAGTTATAGCTTAATCAAGCTCTCTGGTCCCACTGGGGCTCAATTCAGATGTGTCATTTTCATCTGACTTTTTTATTGGAGGATCAGCCAGGACCCAGCTCATATGGCAGGCCTGGCTATCTACTCACACAATGCCCTTTGTGCAAGAGCCCAGAATCAGACCAGGAACTGTTTCTCAAAAGCCATGACATTCTTTACTTCAGATGGCACAGAATTGCTCCTGTAACCCGGAACCGGCATCATTCTCTCACGGAGGCTTGTCAGAAGCTCCATACTGCTTGTTTTCCTGCTACGACAACTTGCAACAGACAGGACTGCTTATACTTCATCTGGGACCTGCTGTAGAGCCCTTCCTGCTCTGCATCCATAAACGCTGGCAGCCTTCCGTGCCATTGGGTATACGGGCTGGAGAAATATTCCTCCAAAACCCAAAGTGGCCTATTAGGACATTCTGATTCTTTCTCCATGAATTGTGCCTTGGAGGGATCTTCTAGCATGCTCATACCCATGGGACCTGTGGAAACTTATGGAAAGGGTCAAGTTCTTAATCTTATTAGGGTTTATCTCTCACCCTCTGGCATAACACCTCTAATGTTCTAGCAATTGCCTGTGTAACCTGCTCTATCAGTATGATGTTATCAGTGTAGTGGATACTACAATCTGAGTAATGATGGGGGCCAGCTATCCTAGGGGCCCAGATATCTGCAGACTATATTAAGGAGGGCAGGAGAGTTAATAAAGCCTTGAGGAAATACTGTAAATGAATATTGTTGTTCATTTCACATTAATGTAAATGGTTTCCGATGCTCTTTTCTAATCAAAATAGCAAATAATACATTCCCCTAAGCATCCACTGCACATCATGTACCGGAGGCCTTATAAATGATCCCATGTACATGGCACTGCTGTCGGGCTAGTACTTGGTTGAACTTGAAGCAGTTCACAGCCATTCTCTAAGAGCTATCTGGTTTCTGGAGGGACGATACTGCTGAATGAAATAGATAATGGGACTACCTCCATTGCATCCTTTATGTCTTTGGTGGTGGCAATCATTTCTAGATTCACATGTTCTGGAACTTTATAATCCCCATTGATTTTAGGAAGCCTAGATTCATAACTACAGCTCATATCACTGAGCTTCTCACCAAGCTGAAGTCCCTCTTATAGTCCTTTCCTATATTGCTTTAGTGGAAGGAACATAGTCACCTGTTATCTTCTCTAGTCTTACATCCTAAGTCCTTTCAAATATCCCTATGTCTGTAAGCATTTAGACCTCTTCTTCAACATTCAACCATGGCAATAATGGTAGCTCTACCCACCTACTGTAGGCTGCCAGTGTTTCTAGGGATTCAAGGAGACATCCCAATAGTGCATTAGAATCAGCTCCTGGTACCTTGCCTACAAGCTAATTTCTGAGTCACTGGAGTTCTTCCACATCAATAAAATCTTTCTTATCCAGCTTTATATTTCTTCCATCCTAAGCACATTACCCTCAAAATGTATAACCCCACAAGCTTTCCCACTTCTGACTGGTACTTATTAGTCAAGTTCTATAACAATTCTGGTGAATAATAGGGCCAATTCTCCTTAGTCATCAGGCCATACCATTCTGAGCATTGCCTCTGGTTATTAAATCTAAAAGCCATGAAGGGAGGTGAGCTAGATCTTGAGAAAAAACACTTTTTTTCCCCTTAGTAACATCTGACTCAGTGAGTCCTCTTTAAATTCTCTAGGCAAAGAAAGGCTCCTCTCTTCCAGTGGTGGGGAGAGGGCCACTTCTGCAGGGTCAGTAGCTTTAGGGGTACTGGACTATCTCAAACATAACCAGATTAATTTTTTAATCCCAATTCTCAGTGTTTAACTCCTTCCCTATTAGAGTCCTGACTTTTGTATGGAGACTTGCAATTCAGCTTCTTTATCATTCTATTTCTCACTGTCAGGTTCTTAAGTTGAGTTTTCATATAATCTGGTATCTAATTCTAGGAGTTGAGGATCTTTTTAAATGCTGCTCATCTGACTTTGCCATCATATCCTGAATTGGAAATTGTGTGACCTGAGTCTGTTATTTTTATCCTTTAGAATATTAATGGTATATAACAACAGCAGACTTCTAATACTATAGCTACCATTGCTCCCCATATCTTTCACATGGTAGAGATAACTGCATAAGCCAATGCCTGTGTTTCACTTGTACCCCATTCCAGTTCACTTGTACCCCATTCCAATTCACTTGTGTAAACATGGTTTCATTATAGCTAATTTGCAATCACTTTATCTGAATAATTTTAATAATCTGAATCAATGCAACCCACTTACAGATGTAGTTCAATAAATTTATAATACAAAAAGATAAGGAAATATTGGAAACAATTTCTAATAACATTTGGACAATCACATTACAAAAAGATATTTCTTAGAAACTGCTTGCTGTAGGACATTTTAACTGTCATTTACCTTTTGGAGTCAGGAGAGAACTTCACTAAGACCATTCTCAAACTCTCTAAAACATGAACTAGTTTATGCAGTTTTGTAAAAAGACTGGCTACAAGACGAAAGGTCAATTCACTTAAGAAATCTGGATTTCACGTGGGTTGGGTTAGGGATAAATTCAGAGGGAACTGCTTTTACAAACACAAAAAAATAATGGCCACCGATTTCTTCTTTTCCAAGCTTGGTCTTCTCCTGGAGAGAGGACAGGACCCTGAACAAGTGCCAATGTGTCTGTAACCTCAAGGCAACGTTGGTCTTTTCGTAGTTTTGAGTTTCACACACTGTTTCACTTTAAAAATGAATCTACTCTCTGAATCTAAGCATTTTCTGAAAAATGCAGAAGTCCTTTATTAACACTACAAAACTTGGTGTCAAGGGACAGGACTACAAATTTTTAGACTTACCCTGTTACAGCGAGAAAAAAATAGTGCTGTTTTTATTTCTGTTTTCATGACAGAGGTGTATATGGCAGGAAAGGACCTGGTTCATTTCTAGAGGTTTGGTAACAGAATGAAATGCATGGCCTCTCTGACTCCATCTTGTTCAAGCCTGCTTTGTTGCTATGGTCGCAGGTTAACAGCTTCTGCTTAGTTTTGCATATAGACATGCTAATCATTAGAGGAATTCTGCTTGGGGCTTGAGTTTTACCAAAAAGGTCCCTTATCAGAAACGGTCTCTCCCAAGGAGATAAGAGAAGTATGTACAAAAGTGATGACTGTTTATCAAAGATTTGCATGTTCATATTCTGATATGTATTATCTATTTTATTAATAATACTAGAGGCCCAGTGCAAGAAATTCATGCACTGGGTGTGTGTGTGTGTGTGTGTGTGTGTGTGTGTGTGTGTGTGTCCCTCAGCCCAGCCTGCACCCTCTCCAATCTGGGACCCCTCGAGGGATGTCCAACTGCCCATTTAGGCTCGATCCTAAGTGGGCAGTCGCACATCCCTCTCATGAACCAGGACTGCTGGCTCCCAACAGCTCTTCTGCCTGCCTGCTTGATTGCCCCTAACCGCTTCTGCCTGTCTACCTGATCATGCCCAACCACTCCCCTGCCAGCCTGATTGCCCCTAATTGCCCTCCCCTGCCGGCCTGGTCACCCCTAACTGCCCTCCCCTGCTGGCCCAGTCACCCCTAACTTCCCTCCCTTGCCAGCCTGGTCACCCCTAACTGCCCTCCCCTGCAGGCCTGGTCACCCCCAACTGCCCTCCCCTGCTGGCCTGGTCCCCCCCAACTGTCCTCCCCTGAAGGCCTGGTCCCCCCTAATTGCCCTTCCCTGCAGTCCTGGTTGCCCCTAACTGCTCTCCCTTGCTGGCCTGGTCACCCCCAACTGCCCTCCCCTGCAGGCCTGATTGCCCACAACTGCCCTCCCCTGCTGGCCATCTTGTGGTGGCCATCTTGTGTCCACATGGGGGCGACCATCTTTGACCACATGGGGGTGGTCATCTTCTGTGTTGGAGTGATAGTCAATTTGCATGTTACCTCTTTATTATATAGGATATGTAAAATGTCAAATGCTTAACAAAGCCCTTAATTTAATGACATCTGCACAATCCCCTTTTCTATGTAAGGTAACATCTTCATAGGCTCCTAACATTAGGAGATGGACATCTTTGGAGACCATTATTCTGCTTTCCACACCATCTCCTCAGATGCCACCAAGTTGTATGTTCCTGCCTTCCTGCCTTTGTTTATCTCCTCACTTCAACCTGGAATGCCTTTCCTTTTAACTTCTTATAATCTCAAACTTTCTGGAAGTGTTTCCAAGCTAAATTCTTCCATAAAATTCTTCCTAACCACTAGCTCATAATGATCCCACTTTCTAAAATCCTATAGTATGTTTTATCTTGAACCTAGCAAATGATACTTTGAACTGTAGCTTTTCTTTTTATTAATAGGTCCTGTCTCCACAACTAGGCTATAGGTTCCTAAAAGTGATAACTGATATTAAGGAGCACTTATCATATGGCATATACTCTTGTAAGCATGCTGCATGTAGTAATTCCTCATTTTTTTCTATGTCTCTGTGAGTGAAGTACTATTATTTTCCCCATTTTACAGATAACAACACTGAAGCACAAAACCCAGACAAACGAAACAAAGCAAAGCAAAGCAAAGCAAAACAAAACAAAACCCACTTGCCTAAAGGGACAAGCTGTGGACCTGGTATTTGATCCAGGCAACAAACCACTTCATCCTAGCTGGTGCTTCTTACTTATCATATCACTGTCTATGGATGGAAAGAGGGTCTGTTCTTGCAAGGAGAATCTCAGGGGTAGGAGGGGGGAAACAGTATTTGCCAAGAATTGTCTGAGAAAAAAATGTTATTTTGGAAATAAATCTGGCACACATGCCAATGAGATCACCTCAATTTTGTCCCTCAGGAATAAACTCTTGAGGTTTTAATTGTTCAGAGACCTGGCTTTAAAGCATTTTAAACTCTCAGGAACGTGTGTCCCTTATTTTGTGTTGAACATGTCTGTGTGCAGGGTAAGGAACATCTCTCCATTCTCAGGCTCAAAGGCCCGGAAATTTATCTTCTTTACCAAGTGCTTAGGACCTCAGGGCTGTTGCAGAAGGTCACTACCAACCTGGAAATAAAATCTTCCCAAATGGCTTTCTGCTAAACTCTAGAAAACCCTGTCTTTTGCCATTTGTTGTGATGCAGTTAATGGGGGAAACAAAGGATTTTCTTAAAGAGGTATGTATCCTGTGTTTGGGAGAAAAAGAAATTTTGAAACATGGTGGAAAGACTTCAGAATGAATTTGACTTTTGTGAACATGAATTCACTACCAAAGTCCTCCAAAGAGAGTGGTCTCTGGTGTTTAGGACACTAATCAACTGATTTTTTTCTTTTACCTTTTAAACCTGAACTTTTATTTATATTTTTAATAATAAGGGGATATTTTAATGTCCAGAAAGAATTCTAGAAATGGAAAGGGCATAGAGGTCACCCCCTTATTTATAAAAGAGGCAGTGTTTGTTCGTGTTCACATGCTGGATGGTAATAGGAATAGCTCATGCCCTCACCATGAACACTTGCCTGGTGTATATCCATAAATTCATAACCCTTGCCTGCAAGTTCCAGTATAACTTCAGAATTATTTCAGACATGAAATCAAATCCCCCAACCACATCGGCTCACAGTGATCCTTCCTTCTTCTGAAATTCTATGGCATGTCTTGTCTTGAAACAAGCAAATACTACTTCAAAATGTAGGTTTTCCTTTTATTTCCAAGTTCTTATCTCACTCAATTTGGTGTAAGTTCCTAAAAATAATAACTGACACAAGTAGCTGACATTATTAAGCAGTTGCCCTATGGAAAATACATCCCACAGATATTTTCTCAAATAATAATAAATTCAAGAGACGTAAATATTGTTTTCACTATTGTTTTGTCACTGTGGCATTTCAAGTTTCACATCTTAATCATTATATCATCCAAATGTGGTAACTGTTTTGTTTTTGTTGATAAAGAAAATTATTTCAGTTGATTTAAAAAAATATTTAAAACTACAGTTTTGCCTGTAGTTACCGCTATACCTTAGAATTATTATTTATTATTATTTATTTGTTTTTTTAAAAAATCTTTATTGTTGCCCAGCCAGCATGTCTCAGTGGTTGAGAGTTGACTTATGAACCAGGAGGTCACCATTCGATTTCAGGTCAGGGGATATGCCCAGGTTGCGAGCTGGATCCCCGGTGTGGGGCACACAGGAGGTAGTTGATCAATGATTCTCTCTCATCATTGATGTTTCTATCTCTCTCTCCCTCTCCCTTCCTCATTGAAATCAATAAAAGTGTATTTTAAAAAAAGCTTTATTGTTGAAAGTATTACATATGTCCTCTTTTTCCTCTGTTGACCTCTCCCATCCTGCCCTCGCCCCTCACCCCAGGCCTTCACCACCCTGTTGTCTGTGTCCATAGGTTATGCATATATGCATATGAGTTCATTGGTTGGTCTCTTCCCCTTCCTCCCTCCCCTGCCTTCCCGCTGAGGTTTGATAGTATGTTCGATGCTTCTATGTCTCTGGGTCTATTTTGTTCATCAGTTTATGTTGTTCATTATATTCCACATATGAGTGAGATTATGTGATACTTACCTTTGTCTGACTGGCTTATTTTGCTTAGCATAATGCTCTCCAGACCCATCCATGCTGTTGCAAATGGTAAGAGGTAGTTCTTTTCTACAGCTGCATAGTACTATAATTTTAAACAGATTGATATCCTCTTCTATCAATGACTTCAAGAACTAATATTTACTTGAAAATTTGTCTAAGTAGAAATGTTTAGCGTTTTACATTTTACATATACTATATAATAAAGAGGTAATATGCAAATTGGTTCTAACAGTGTCACAGTAATGACCAATTTGCATATTGACAGACTAGCAGGAGGCTGCACACGCAGCAGGGGGACTTGTGTGAGGCTCACTTCCCTGCCCCTGGTGCTGGAGTCCTCTTTTTCTCCCAAGTGCACGTGCCCGACAAACACCCCATGACACTGCACTCCATCCGAGAGCACTCTGTCTGGGGACGCCTCCAACCCCCACTCTCCCCCCTGAGGTGGGTGGGGCTAAGGGGCAACACCCGCATGGCAGAAGGCTGGTTCTTGGAGCATGATAGGCAGATGCCAACATGGGGGGGGGGGCGTGCGTGCGTCGGCGGTGATCCCCAGGATGGGTCATGCACGCAAATCAAGAGCGTGTGGATTCAACATGAAGGAAGGGCCTAAACTGGCAGTTGGACATCCCCTGAGGGCTCCCAGATTAGAGAGGGTGCAGGTCAGGCTGAGGGACCCTCCCCCGTGCACAAATTTTGTGCACCGGGCCTCTAGTATTATTAATAAAATAGATATTACCTGTCAGAATATGTACCTTAAGTAGATTTATAAACGTTATGGAAAATAAGGGGTCTGTGTATAACTGACAGAAATTAATACCTAGCAACACTGATGACCAGTCCAACACTGTTTTTGTAAATGCTTCCTATACATATAAAATATTAGTAATTAGTATAAAGGATAATTTCACATGTGCTGATTGATTTTTGAAAACTAAAATGTATTTTTTATTTTTTATACAGGTTATACATGACCAATGGCAGACAAGAATCAGACGGCAGTGACTGAATTTCTTTTCGTGGGCCTCACAGATCATCTCCATCAGCAGATTGGCCTCTTTGTCATGCTTCTCTTCATCTATCTTGTCACACTGGGGGGTAACTTGGGGATGATCACTCTCATATGGATGGATCCCAGGCTCCACACACCCATGTACTTTTTTCTCAGCCACTTATCCTTTGTAGATATTTGTTCCTCTTCCTCCATTGCCCCCAAGACACTGTGTGATATCTTTGCAGAGAAAAGAAGCATCTCTTTCATGGGTTGTGCTGCACAGATGTGGTTCTCTGGTCTTTTTGTGGCAACTGAATGTTTCCTCCTGGCTTCCATGGCCTATGACCGGTATATGGCCATCTGTAAGCCTTTGTTGTATACCCTCATTATGTCCCAGAGGGTCTGTGTGCAGCTGGTGGCAGGGCCCTATGCCATGGCTCTTATAAGTACAATGACCCATACAGTTCTCACTTTTTGCTTACCTTTCTGTGGTGCAAATGTTATCAATCACTTCTTCTGTGACATTTCACCACTGCTGTCCCTAGCATGTGCAGACACTCAGAACAATAGGTTAGTGCTTTTCATCTTGGCTGGAGCTGTTGTGTTGTTCAGTGGTATGATCATCTCCATCTCCTATGTGTGCATCCTGGTGGCCATCCTGAAGATCCAGACTGCTGATGGGAGGCAGAAAGCTTTCTCCACTTGCTCTTCTCACCTGGCAGCCATCTGCATCCTGTATGGGACTCTTTTCTTTATCTATGTTCTTCCTGACTCAGGTTCCTCCCTAGATATCAATAAAGTGATTTCTCTATTTTATACTGTGGTCATCCCCATGCTGAACCCTCTCATCTACAGTATGAGGAACAAGGAGGTAAAAAGTGCATTCAGAAGCAAGTTTGAAAGAAAAATGCAGTAATGTAATTCAGTGATGGGTGGTAAATTAGAGCCTTAGAAAATTTCTGAGTCTGCCCATTACCATGTTACTTGTATACTAAAGTACTATTTATGTTTCTTTATATCAGTCTGTCCTTTGTAAAATGATGGAGAATAGAAAAGAAAATATAATTTATTCCAGAATAAATCCAGGAGAACTTTTATATAGCCTTACATATGGGGAGATATTTTATTCCAGACCAGGAAAGCAATTGTTATAAGGGAAAGATCAACAGAGTTTATTAAGAAAGGTTTCATAGACCTTGTTAAATGTTGAACAATGGAAAGTGAGAGAACAATTGCAAAATAAGTGACTCACAATGAGTTAATGTCCAAATAGGAAAGTATTGGATTATGTAAATGAAACATTAGAAAAATGAAACATAGCACTGAAATAAACCAAGTAATAAATGGCTAATTGACACAATTGGAAATGCAAATGGCCACAAATTAAATATATATGTAATTATATTATACAGTTAATATATATATATAATTATGTTATATAGTAAATATATATGTGTATATCTATCTATCTATTCAACTTCACAGTTGCTCAAGTAAATGAAATCAAAATGATAAGATGATAAGACAATTATTTTTTTTATTTATTAGATTGGCAAAGATAAAAATTATTATGTGAAAGGTTAGTAAGGTTACCATTTGGATACAAACAGCAATTTTATCCATACCTAAATTAGCTAAGTATGAATAGCTACATTTTCATAAAGTAATTTGTAATTTGATGATTTCTATTAAAATGTGCATTATCTTTGACATCGCTCTCTTGCATTTGGAAATATCTGCTGTAGAAATATGACTACCAGAAACAATTACTGCAGCATCTTTTGTAGAGGATCTGTATTATTAGTAGAAATATACATTATTTCTTTGAAATGTTGTGCAGCTGATTATAAAAAGAATAAGTTAGATGTTCATGCTTTGGTTTGGAGGAAACTATCTGACATAATCACTGATAGATGGAAAGGAATCAACTCAAAGTTTAATATGAAGAACTGATCCTAATTTGTAAAAATATAAAGATGGGAATAAAACTTATCTAATAAATAAAATAGGTTGGTATGTGCATATGCACATGATTTGTGATAGAAGTATGGAAAGCTACAGGCCAAGGTGCTTTTTGTCTCTAGCTTCTGTTTTTTTCTTCTTTATCTTCGATTTTCTATATTTTGAAAATTATATGCCTAGGTACAGTTTTTGCTGGCATGTCCTGCTTGGTGTTCTTCAGCTTCCTGGATCTGTGGCTTGGTGTCCAAGATTCATTTGGGGGAAATTCTCAATAATTAATGGTTCATATACTTCTTCTATTCATTTCTTACCTCTTTCTTTTTATATTTCCATTGTGTTCAGCTTTGTAGCTGTCCCAGAGTCCTTATGTGGTAGGCAGGCAGATAGATAGGCATGAGCAGAGCAGGACAATAGTCCAGATATGGAATGACACCAGGGCAGAAAGTCCCGGACACCCAGCAACGGATACCCAGCAATGGGCAGAAATGAAGAGTAGGCATTAGAAATAAGTATTGCTAATCAGGACCTCACCCCGAAGGCACCCCTTCCTCCCTTGGTTGTCTCTGGTTTTGACTAGCCAGCTGGTCATGCTCCCCCAACTGCCCACTCCATCTGACTTCCATACAAAGACAGGAGAAGACAATCATGCCCTGATAGGTCAGCTCCAAGAAAAAGCACTTAACTCCCTTCAAGGGGCTGAAAGGAGTTCTGGCCCATACCCTGTGGCAGCATTTTGAGCCACCGACTCGAAACTTTCTTACAAGTGTACTTTAACTTCGCTTGTGCAATAAACTTTCTCTTATAAGTTTTAATCTTGGATCTGAATTATTTCTTAGCTAGAACTCAAGTGCTGAGGTCTACTTTCACACTTAGATATCCTGATCTGTCTCCTCTCTTCCCCCACTTTGTTTCCTATGCTTTTCAGTGTTTAAAAATATATCTTTATTATTGAAAGTATTACAGGTGTCCCTTTCTTTTTTCTCCATTGACCCCTTGCTTTGCAGTTTTTGAAGTTTTTTTTGATACATTCTCAAGCACACTGATTGTTTTCCTCAATCATATCCAGTCTACTAATAAGCCCATCAAAGGCATCTTCCATTTTTGTTAATGTTTTTGATCTTAAGGATTTTAATTATAGTTGATTAAAATTCCTGACCTGATAATTCTACAGCCCTGCCACATCTGGTTCTGACACTTGCTCAGTCTCTTTAAATTGCATCTTTTGCCCTTTTGTATACTTTGTAATTTCTTCTTGGTAGGCCTACATGATGCACTGCATGAAAGGAACTGCTGTAAATCGGCCTTGAGTGCTGTGGTGACCAGGCAAAGGGGGAGGGGAGTGTTTTGTAGACCATGATCAACTCTCAGTGAAGCGCTGCCTCTGCTTTGTGAACTTCACAAATGTTTCTCAGCTTTTTTTTTCTCCCCCATAAACGGAGACAGGATGCCTAGAGTGGGCTGAAGTTAGGTATTTCCCTTCTCCCATGTGGATGGCTGGAGGGGGCTGAAGTTTCCTCTCCCTCAGGTGAATTAAGCTCTGATAATGCATCCCAGAGTAGGCTCTGGTCTACTTTCTCCTGAGGGTGAGCATAGTTACTAGAGAGCGCTGTAGTGTATTTAAAAATGATTCTTTTTGTCCTCCTCCTGTTGGAAGTATAAGGAGATTTTTTCCCAGATATTTTACCATCACTAACCCCCCCAAAAAAAGCCAGCTTCCTTTACTGGGGTCTACCTTTTCTCTTATCCATAATTTTATCACCTTCTAACTTATAATACCCTTAAAATGATTATTAAATGTATTGTTTATCTTCCCTTACTATAATGTAAGCACCACATGGGCATGTTCTTTTATTAAACTGACAATCTCAAGCACTATTTATATATAGTGCATGCTTAAGAAATATTTATCCAATGGTGAGATGGTGTGGCAGTGTGGCTTTTAAGTGTAAGAAAGAAGTTTTGACACACATGATAAATGGATAGTCTCACCATTATTGGGTTGTTATACATTCTTATACTATTCTTTTGGTGATTTGGATTACAACATGAATTCTTGATGTATCGGAGTCTAGTTTTTGTATCTCTTTTCAGATAATGAGGGGCTATTTGAACACTGTAATTCTATTTACACACTCTTCATGCATATGACATTATTATAATTTACTTCAGTTTTCTATACAAGGCATTACCATATTTTTATTAGTAAATATATGTTTAAAATTACATACATATTTTTCTTCTAATTGAAATATGTCTTTTGTATCCCTGAGATTCCATGTGTGTTTTTCCTCCTGATTAAAGAACACTCATTAATATTATCCTTACTTTAGGCCCATGTAAGAAAAATTCTCTTAGATTTTGTTTGAATATGCCTTTGTTTCACCTTTGTAGATATAGTTTTAACTGGTGTAGAATTCTCAGTTGGCAACTACTTATTTTTCAGCACTTTAAAATTATTCTGTTTTTCTCAAATTTTTAAAAAATATTTCTGTTAGGAACCAGGTGGTTTTATTATTGTTCCTTAAAAAAATTAAACTTTTTGTTTTTACAGAATAAACTTTTTGTTTTGCATTTTAGATTTTTTTCATTGGTTATTGGCAGTTTAAATAGGATGTACCTCAGTGTGTTTTTCATTGTAGTGTATTTATTATTCTGGGGCTTGATTGTGCTTTTTAAATCTGCAATATTATGTCTTTTTCTTTATTGGAAAATCCTCAGCCTATTGCCATTGTTCTTCTCTGTTGGCAATCTAATGACCGATTTTAGGTCTTTTCATTGTATTAGATATTTCTCTTTGGTATTTCACATAATTTTTTCTCTTCATGCTTCATTCTATAGTGTTTTGTGTTTTTTTTTTAACCTATCATTACCTTCTGTGAATACAGTCCCTGTTCTAGTTGGAAGAAGTCAATAGTTTGAATTTGTACATGTTCTGTTTAAAATTCCCCATTGGAAGTCAGGGGAAGTGCTGGCTAGGCAGTCGAATATTTGATTCTGGGATTTTAAAAAGAGGGAGGCAATGGGGATAGAATTTGGGAGTATTGCTGAAAGGATGGCATTTAAAGCTATGGGACTAGAAGAACTTTTCTAGGAAATAAAGAAAGATAAAGAAAAGAAGATGCCCAGAAACTGATCCCTGGCATCTTCCAAAATTTAGAAATTGGGAATATGAGGAAAATCCAGGAAATTAAACTAAAAAAGATGGGAATCAGAAGAGCGTTGGTTTAATAAGCCACCTAGGGAAATTGTTGCAAGAAAGAGGAAGTAATCAACAATGTGAAGTACTGCATTATGTTTCATAACTTACCATTGCATTTTCAATGTGGACATCATTTCAGATCCTGACAAAAGAAATAATGGAGTGATGGTGATGAAAGCCTGCTTAGAGTGGGTTTGAGTGAAAATCAGGAGAGGGAGTAGAGAGAGCTCTACAATATTACAGAGTAAAACATAGCAATGGAGTAGTTCTCAGAGTATTCATGAGGTGCAGGTGAGAGTTTTAAAAAATATTAACCATTATAAAATAATTATGTCTGAGTGGAGTGCTTTGGTAGGAAGGGAAAATTGAAGACACAAAAATGTGGCAAAATGGCCCTGGCTGGGTGTATCATTTGGTTGGAACATCATCCTATACACCCAAAGATTGAAGAATTGATTCCTAGTCTGAGGTATGGGAGGCAACCAGTTGATGTTTCTCTCACACATGGATATTTCTTTCTTTCTCTCTCTCTCTCTCTCTCTCTCTCTCTCTCTCTCTCTCTCATCTCATCTCATTCTTTCTCCTTTTTCCTCTCTTTTTTTTAAAGTCAATAAATGCATGTCCTCAGTGTGGATTAAAATTTTTTTTTACAAAATATAAGTTAGAAAATTTTAAGTAGCATGAGGTCTGGGAATCAGTTGCATCATTGGATAGGCTGGCTTTAAATAGAATCAGATAGAAGGCCTTGCCCTAGCCAGTTTTGCTCAGCAGATAGAGTGTCAGCCTGCGAAGGTCCCAAGTTCAGTTCCGGTCAAGGGCACATGCCTGGGTTGTGGGCTTGACCCCCAGTGGGGGACTTTTAGGAGGCAGCCAATACATGATTTTCTCTCATCATGGATGTTTCTATCTCTCTCTCCCTCTTCCTTCCTCTCTGAAATCAATATATATGGCTTTGAAGAAGAGGAAGCATATATGCATGCAGGTGAAGATTACTGGGTGAGAGAAATGTGTAAAAATCTGTATCTGAAATAAATAGAGATCACATTTTCTTGTGCTGCTTTTTATAATCTTGTTGGCCTTGTCTATAATGCACATTTATTTTCTCTTTGATAGCATTTAGTGCCATTCTTCTTTTAACTCTCATTTCTTTGGGAACGTTTCTATCCAACTGCATTAGTCTGCTGTTGCTACAATAACAGAACACCACAGCCTGGGTAGCACAGGAAACAAATGAATTCCTTTACAGTTCTGGAGTCCCACTCTTATGACCTCGTTCAACCGTAATGACCTCATTAAAGGCTCTATCTCCCAATATAGTCACGTTAGGGGTTAGGGCTTCCATATATGCATTTTGGGGAAACACAATTGAGTTCATAACACCAATTATAGAGGATATTTTGAAACTTTCAACAATAAAACAAGGTGCTTTTTTCTTTTATTAAACAATCTATGAGTAAAACCAATCATTCCAAACCAAAATGAGCTCTTCTTAAAGTCTCATCAAAACTGTTCTATAAAACCTAGAATTTTCCAGGTTTTTGATTTCTAATTACATATGGATTAGATCTTATATGGAATTTAGTTGGTATAGCCCTGTTCTTGAACATAACTTAATGTGATTGATTTAAAGGTTAAGAATATTGTATATTTTACTGATCTCAGAAATGATTATATGGGATTTTTGAACCCTAAGCATATGTTATTTGTATAGAAGTGAATCTGCAAATGGACTTTGGGAGTTTTTAACTCAATAGAGGACTTTCCCTAGTCATTCTGAATAAAACAAGGTATTTCCACGTCTATGTGTAGTTTTTTGTTTTATATTTGATTTTTTCATACTTATGTCCAATCTCCCAAAACAACTTGTACCAACTCTCAGATGTAGTATTTGAATTGTGATTTCTGTGTTTTTTTGCATCAAGTGCTTCTTGTTCAAAGAAACTTTGTTCCATTTTTCAAGACTGCGCCAAGATGTATTTTTTTTCAGAAGCCTTCCTTTGAGAAAAAATTCCACTGTGAAGTAATATTGGCTCAGACTCCATACTATCTATTTTATTTTAATTTATTCTCTATGGATGTAGACTCTTAGTTTCAGAATTTTTCAGGGATCAGATGCCAATTGACTCAAATGTGTAAGAAAAATATGTATTTCATATTGTGCAATATATGAGTCAGAAAAAGGCAAGAAATTATTTAATATGTGTTGGTAGACTCTAAGAAAATCAGGACTAAGATCATTCATCTTTATCAGAGTAAAAACAGAATTCATGATTCTTTCAGAACACCACATTGGAGAGACTCATTTCTTCTTGTCTGAGGTCAGAAGTCCACAAAATTTGAAGTAATTAAAAGAGGTAAATCAGGGATTTTATCAAAGTAGTGACTGTGCTCAATTTTGGATTAGCCAAACTCATAAAATTAGATATTATTACATGGCCAAATTTATTTTTTTAATCATTACAAATAGAATATCTTGGCTCAAATATTCTTATGCATGCTTCACAGTAAACAGAAAATTTACATGATTTTTATACCTAAAGAGCAGGTCTTTAGGCCTATATGGGTTAACAAAATGTTTATTCAATCTCTCTATTTTAATCAGAATCCAGTGATATAGCATGGCAAGTATTCCACTGCTGGTGGTTTTTGGCATTTATGTTTTAAAAACTAATTATTTATGAATTTGATTACATTATTTTTTCTATAATAATATGAGCCCACTCATAAACAAAACAATATTGCCTGCAATAGGTTATGCTTTTGTTGAAAGCTTAGATTTGTATAAGAAATATCATTAAGTAATATCCACTCATATGACTAAAGCAAACACAGTCAATAAGGATATTCCATAAATAATTTATTGGGGAGATAAAATAAATATGTGACCACTTTTGCCAACTACAGTTGTGCCATAATGGCAATTCAATTTTATATTTAATATTATTAGGTATCATAGGACAATATTATCCTTGTTTACAACAGGTGGTTTACTGGAAGGTTCATATGTATAGAAATGTACATGACTCTGGTAGTGCTTAGAAGCTTTAATGTGTGTGTATCATCTGGGGATTTTGTGAAAATGAAGATTTTGATTGTGTGGAACTAGAGTGGGGCTTCAGAGTCTGCATTTGTGATAAGCTCCTGGATGATGCTGTTGCTGTTGACTCATGGACCACACATTGAATAGAGTGTTCAGATGACTGTCTCACAGTGTCCTACACCATGACTTTTTGTGGGTCAATTGAAATAGTCTGCTCCCTCCTTCCTATTTATATTTTATAAGCAATATTAATTTATCAGTAATAGTGATCAGGAACTTATCAATATTAGGCCTATGCATTCAATATAATATCCTGAATTGTGTTCATGTGGAACATAAGAAAATATAATTTCATTACTCTGAATTGGGACAATGTACTTA
Source organism: Plecotus auritus (assembly GCF_963455305.1). Lineage (NCBI taxonomy): Eukaryota > Metazoa > Chordata > Mammalia > Chiroptera > Vespertilionidae > Plecotus > Plecotus auritus. Next base: position 136,347,123 of record NC_137783.1, read on the forward strand.
ACTTAATATGATGACAGGACTCAGATGTACAAATGTTTTACTTATGAATTGCTCAACTTCTTAACTTCATTTGTTTTGCAATCTTCTATCTGATCACTGTCTGAGGGTGTTCCCTAAATTGATTGATTTTGTCTCCAAAATCAATTATTGACTCTTGGAATTTTTTAAATTTTGAAAAATTTCTTACCCTTTTGAGCTTAAATTTGTGATATTATAATTGAAATCCCTCAGGACAGCATTTGTCTTCTGGGGCTACTCAGAGAAAAAAGTGAAATTGTCATTGTTCATAATAGCCCTTTGTCAGAATAGCTATTTCAGTATAAAGAAGGCAGTTTCCTTTTTTATCTCCAGCCTAAGCTCATATTTCCACATAAGAGGACAACATCACCCGAGATGGTCACTGTTTTTGTTTGGGTTTGTTATTATAGCTGCTTTCTGCATGTTTCTTTACTGAGAATCAGACTGATATATATGTTGTCTTCATAACTGTAATATGATACTGCCCCGGGATAATGTGCAGTTGAAGAAAATATGGTTGAAATTATGGTGATAATTTTCTTTCTCTGGCATTTGTTTTATTCAATTACCTAATTCCCTCCATGTACTCTGATAAGCACAGGGAATATAAATATTAATAAAGCAGATTTTCTTTGCTCAAGTTGCTCTATGTTGGGAAATAATGTAATATAGTTGATAAGTGCTATTTAAAGGGATGATACAGAATCATGATGAGGGAGAAACTAATAGTGACCTGAGATTCTAGAAAAATTTAATAAAAGAGAGAAAAAAGGAGCATGGAATTAGGTTTTCAAAACTAATTATTAAAAATTTTATGAGCACTTACTATGTTACAGGTGTTTGGTAAGCTTTATTTAGTCCACTCTTTCAAGAAGCCCTGTGAGCTAAGTAGTCTTCATTTTTTTAAACATACACTAATAAGACAAAGCCATTTATGCAGAAACACGCAGAGTCAATGTTTGATTCTAGGTTCACTTGGTTCCAGCTTGTGCTATTTCTTGTCTACTGTGCTCTCACATACAGTGGCATTTGAGCTGAAATTCTTTCTTATCTTCATAGTTCTTCTTGTTCTCTATATATTTACACCTTGAATAGTGTCCCCCAAATATTCATGTCCACCCAGATCCTTGGAATATGACCTTATTTGGAAATATACTTTTTGCAGTTCTAGTTGAGATGAGGCCATATTGAATTAGGGTGAAATTACACATCACAGATACTTAAGAATCCTATGAAGATACATTAGGATTTTAATGAATTTCCACCATATTTTTTAAGAGTAATTGGAAAAAGTAGTTAAAATTTATAATGTTCCTCTGTCTTACATTAGTTAACAAAAAAGATGCCCTTCATGGTGACATCGAACAATGTTTTAAGTCAACCACAAACTGCATCTCCATTTAGATTTTCTTCATACATTGTTCTTACAATGTCCTTAATCTCCATGAAAAAGTAGATATGAGTTAACCTATTTATTCTATAGAGCTCCAGATTTTAAGGCAGCAACAATCACCCCCATAATTTTACTTATATGCTAGGAATAAAATCATAGTAACATCAACAGATATGAGAGTTGAATCACATTAATATTTTCTTCTCAAAATATCTCAAATACTATCAATATAAAATAGAATACACTGTAAGTAAATATACACATCTAAACCTCAATCCTCTTGATATTTTGAAGCACACTAAAAAGTAATTATCTGGCCATGACTGAGTAGCTCAGTTGCTTAGAATATTGTCCTGACATGCCAAGGTTGCAGGCTCAATCCCAGGTCAAGGCACATACAAGAATCAACCAATGAATGCATCAATTAGTGGAACAGCAAAATGATGTTTCTCTCCCTCCAAAATCAACAAACAAATAAAGGTAATTTTCTCAGTTTTTAAACTTTGGATTCTTCTCTATTATAAGTATTCTGATTTTGAGTAATACCTGAAAACTATTATTGACTAAATTTCCAATATGAATTCCATGATACTTTAAAATTTATTTTCAGTTACATTGCAAAATTTTTTTACATCTTTAAAGTCACTTTCAAGCATAAATTCTTTGGCTTTAGTGAAGTGTATATTTTGAACAAAAGTCTTTCCTTCTATATTACCAATATAGTATCTCTTCCCAGTGTGCATTCCCTAACATTGAGTGGGGCTGCAGGTCCATCTATATGGTTTCCAACACTCTTCAGTTTTAAGGTTTTTCCTACTCTGAATTCTCATGTGTTGTTTAAGCTGTGAAAGCTGAATAAAGGCTTTGCCACATTAGTTACGTTTGCATTGTTTCTCTCTAGTCTGAATTCTCTGATATTGAGCAAGTTTCATGTACTGGGTAAGGCATTACCACATTCTTTACGTTTGTTAAGCTTTGATCCAGTATGAATTATCAGATGTTGAGTCAGATATGAATACAGAATAAAGACTTTGCCACATATGATATATCTGTAAAGATTCTCTTCAATATAAACTCTCTGATGTTGAAGGAAGCTTGTACAATAGTTAAAAGTTTTGGCACATTCTTTATATTTTTACTGTTTTTCTCTAGCATAAATTCTCAGATATTGAGTAAGCTTTGAGCACAGGTTAAAGGCTTTGCCACATACTCTACTTTTGAAAAGCTTCACTCCAGTATGATTTCTCAGATGTTCGGTAAGCCTTGAACACCAATTATAGGCTTTAATGCATTCCTCACATCTGTAAGATTAGTCATCAGTATGAATTTTCAGATATTGAGCAAGATATTGCTGCTTAAAGGCTTTGTCACATTGTCTACATTTGTAAGACTTCTGTCCACCATGAGTTCCCTGATGGTGAGTAAGGTTTGAGTGCTCATTTAAAGCTTTGCCACATTATACTTGTAAGGTTTCTCTCTAGTATGAATAGTCTGTAGATTAAGACATGAATTTTATTTAAAGGCCTGGACACAGGCTTTACATTTGTAAGGTTTCTCTCCAGTATGCATTATCTGATGTAGTAGTAAAACCTGAAGGCCAATTAAATGTTTTACCACATTTTTTACATTTGTAAGGTGTTTTTTTTTTAGTATGGATTTTCTTATTTCTATTTAAATTGAATATTAGATTGCAGATTCTCCCACACAGATTACACTTGTGAGCTTCCTTCCCAGTATGAATATTATTTGTTCAGTATGACCTGATGATTGATGAACATATTTTTATCACATTTACTTCATTTGTTTGTCTACTCCAAAATATGAATAATTTGATGTATCTTGTAATTTGACTTTTTGGTCTAAGAATTTTCCACCTTCTAATAGTTCTCTGGAAGCTGAGTTCTCTGGTATTTATTAGGATTTAGCTGTTGGTTAAAGGTTTTCCCAATGTTCATTGCATTGATAACTTCTGTCTCAATTATATACACTCAGTATTATTTTATGGAATGAATCTTCTATTCCTGGTTTTTGCAATAAGACCTGGTTGTCCTCATAGCTGGGTGGATGGATATGGTCTTTTTTCTCTTCACATCCCAGGGCTCTTTCATTGCCCTAGGAGCAATGGAAACTAAAGACAAAATAATCAGTGAAGAAATTGCTTCGGCATATGTCTGAGATTTTGCTGCCTGTGGATTCCTCAGGTATTTTTATAGTTTCCTGTCTTATGTTTAAGTCCTTTATCCATTTTGAGTTTATTTTTGTGTATGGTGTAAGTTGGTGGTCTAGTTTCATTTTTTTGCATGTATCTGTTCAATTTTCCCAACACTATTTATTAAAGAGACTGTCTTGACCCCATTGTATGTTCATGCCTCCTTTGTCAAATATTAATTGAGCATAGTGGTTTGTGTCAGTTTCTGGGTTCTCTATTCTAGTACATTGATCTATATGTCTGTTCTTGTGCCAGTACCAGGCAGTTTTGAGAACAGTGGCTTTGTAATACAGCTTGATATCTGGTATTGAGATCCCACCTACTTTGTTCTTCTTTCTCAGGATTGCTGCAGCTATTCAGGGTCTTTTTTTTAAATTCCAGATGAATTTTTGGAAAGTTCGTTCTAAGTCTGTGAAATATGCCATTGGTATTTTAATGGGGAGTGTATTGAATCTATAGATTGGGTAGTATGGACATTTTGATGATGTTGATTCGACCAATCCATGAACACCGTATGTTCTTCCATCTGTTTACATCTTCCTCTATCTCTTTTTTCAGTGTCCTGTAGTTTTCTGCATATAGGTCTTTTACCTCCTTAGTTAAGTTTATTCCTAGGTATCTTAATTTTTTTTGGTGCGACAGTAAATGGGATTGCTTTTTTAGTCTCTATTTCTGTAAGTTCACTATTGGTATATAGAAATGCAATAGATTTCTTGGTGTTAATTTTGTATCCTGCTACATTGCCAAATTCATTTAAGTCTAAGAATTTTTTGATGGAGTCTTTAGCATTTTCTATGAACAGTATCATGTCATCTGCAAATCAGGACAGTTTTATTTCTTTTCAAATTTGGATGCCTTTTATTTCTTCTTCTTGTCTGATCACAATGGCTAGTACTTCCAGTACTATGTCAAACAGGAGAGGTGAAAGTGGTCATCCCTGTCTTGTTCCTGTTCTTAGGGGAAATGGTTTTAGTTTTTGCCCATTGAGTATGATGTTGACTGGGTTTGTCATATATGGCTTTTATTATGTTGAGGTATGATCCTTCTATTCCCACCTTGCTAAGAGTTTTTATCAAGAAAGGGTGTTGGATTTTGTCAAATGTTTTTTTCTGTGTCAATTGATATGACTATGTGGTTTTTATTTCTCAGTTTGTTTATGTGATGTATCACATTTATTGATTTGAGAATATTGTGTCCCCAGGATAAATCCTACTTGGTCATGATGTATGATCTTCCTGATGTACTGCTGGATCCAATTTGCTAGAATTTTGTTGAGGATTTTGGCATCTATGTTCATGAGGGATATTGGCCTGTAATTCTCTTTCATTGTGCTGTCTTTATCTGTTTTTGATATTAGGGTGGTGCTGCCTTCATATCATGAACTTGGAAGTGTTCCTTCCTCTTGGATTTTTTTGGATTAGTCTATGGACGATAGGTTTTAGTTCTTCCTTGAATGTTTGGTAAAACTCTCCTGTGAAGCCATCTGGCCCCGGGCTTTTGTTTGCTGGAAGCTTTTTGATGACTGCTTCAATTTCTTTCATAGTTATCTGACTATTGAGATTTTTAGATTCTTCCTGATTGAGTTTTGGAAGGTTGTATTTTTCTAGGAATATGTCCATTTCCTACATCTAGTTTGTTGGAATAGAGTTGTTCATAGTATTTTTTAACAACCCTTTGTATTTCTGTGGAGTCTGTTGTTATTTCACCTCTTTCATTTCTGATTTTGTTTATATGGGTCCTCTCTCTTTGCTTCTTGGTGAGCCTGGCTAGAGGTTCATCAATCTTGTTTATCCTTACAAAGAACCAGCTCTTGGTTTCATTGATCCTTTGTATTGTTTTTATTGGTCTCTAGGTCATTTATTTCTGCTCTGATCTTTATTATCTCCTTTCTTCTGCTCAGTCTGGGTTTTCTTGTTGCTCTCTTTCTAATTCTTTAAGTTGTAGAGTTAGATGATTTACTACCATTTTTTCTTTTCTTTTTTTTTTTTTTTTTGAGGTAGGCCTGTAGAGCTATAAACTTCCCTCTCAGGACTGCTTTCATTGTGTTCCATAGATTTTGGATTGTTGTGTTTATATTGTCATTAGTTTCCAGGATGTTTTTAATTTCTTCTTTTATCTCTTTGGTAACCCAATCATTGTTTAATAGCATGCTATTCAGCTTCCAAGTGTTTGGATTGTTTTTATTGTAGTTTATTTCTCATATTATGCCATTGTGGTCTGAGAAGATGCTTGACATGATTTCAATCTGCTTGAATTTGGGGAGACATTGCTTGTGACCCAATATGTGGTCTATTTTTGAAAATGTATCATGTGTACTTGAGAACAACATATATTCCGTGGCTTTGGGGTGAAATGTTCTGAAGATGTCAATTAAGTCCATCTGATCTATTGAGTCATTTAGGATTGATGTTTCTTTGTTGATTTTTTGTCTAGAGGATTTATCCAGTGATGTCAGTGGTGTATTAAAGTCCCCTACTATGATTGTGTTGTTGTTGATCTCTTCCTTGATATCTTCCAGGAGTTTTTTTTTTTAAATGTATTTGGATGCTCCTGCATTGGTTGCATATATGTTTATCAAGGTTATATCCTCTTGTTGTTTCTATCCCTTTTGTATTATAAAGTGGCTTTCCTTATCTCTTGTTATGGCCTTCACTTTGAGGTCTATTTTGTCAGATATAAGTATTGCTACCCCAGCTTTTTTTTTCATTTTCATTTGCCTGAAAGATATTTTTCCATCCCTTCACTTTCAGTCTGTGTGAGTCCCTTGTTCTGAGGTTGGTCTCTTGTAGAGAGTATATATATAGGTCATGTTTTTGTTTGTTTTTTTATCCATTCAGCCATTCAATGTCTTTTGATTGGAGCATTTAGTCTGTTTACATTTAAAGTTATTATTGAAAGGTACTTGTTTGTAGCCATTTTTATTTTTTGTGCCTGTGTTCCATCTTACCTTTCTATTTCTTCTTTTTTACACTAGTTCCTTTAGCATTTCTTGCATTGCTGGCTTGGTAGTGATAAATTCCCTTAGCCATTTTTTGTCTGTGAAGCTCCTTATTTTCTCTTCAATTTTGAATGATAGCCTTGCTGGATAGAGTATTCTTGGAAGTTACTTGCTTTGCATCACTTTGTAAATTTCCTTCCATTCTTTTCTGGCCTGATGTGTTTCTGTTGAGAAATCATTTGATAATCTAATGGGAGATCCGTTGTACATAACTTTCTGTCTCTCTCTTGCACCCTTTAAGATTCTCTCTTTGTCCTGAACATTTGCCATCGTAATTATGATGTGTCTTGGTATGGGTCTTTTTGGGTTCATCTTGTTTCGGACTCTCTGTGCTTGTGTGACTTTTTTCTTCCCCACATCAGGGAATTTTTCTGACATTATTTCTTCAAATAGGTTTTCTTACCTTCGTTCCTCTTCCTGTTGTTCTGGCACCTGTATTTTTCATATGTTGCTTCATTTCTTGTTGTCCCAAAGCTCCCTTAGGTTCTCCTTCTGTCTTAATTTTTTCTCCAATTGCAGTTCAGTTTGGGTGTGTTTTGCTTCCCTGTCTTCTAATTTGCGAATTTGGTCCTCCGCTTCTCCTAGTCTACTGTTGAAACTTTCCATGGTGTTTTTTATTGCAGCTATATCACTACTCATTTCTTCTTGATTCTTACATAAGTTGTTATTTTATTCATCGATCCGGTTTATGAACTATATGACCCTTATTCTGAATTCTTTTTCTGACATATTGCATGCCTCTGTTTCACTTAGCTGCTTTTCTGGCGATTCCTCCTTTTCTTTCCTTTGAGGGTTTCATTGTCTATCCATTTTAAAAAAAAAATTTTTTTTATTGATTTTCACAGAGAGAAAGGGAGAGGGATAGAGAGCTAGAAACATCGATGAGAGAGAAACATCGATCAGCTGCCTCCTGCACACCCCCCACTTGTGCCCGCAACCAAGGTACATGCCCTTGACCGGAATCGAACCTGGGACCCCTCAATCAGCAGCGACGCTCTATTCACTGAGCCAAACTGGTCAGGGCTGTCTACCCATTTTTTATCTCACTGACTGATCTAGATGTCAAGTCATACAGGGGCTGCTCCTTGGGTGGCAAGTGGCTCCTCGGGCTGTGGTTGCTCCTTGGACAGTCATGGTAGCGGCTGCTCCTCATTTGGCAGAGGCTCCTCTGATGGGTGCTGTTTGCAGCACTGGTGGCTCCTCTGGCTGGTGGAGGGAGGCTGCTCGCACAGTTGCTGTTCCTCGGATGGGGGTGGGCTGATCACGAGGCTGCTGCTCTTCGGATGGGGGTGGGCTGCGAGCATGGCTGCTGCTCCTCGGACGGGGCAGACTGCTCATGTGGCTGCTCCTCAGACCAATGCGGGCTGTTCATGGCTGCCGCTCCTCAGATGTGGGTGGTTTGCTCACGTGGCTGCTGTTCCTCAGACCAGGGTGGGCTGCTCCTCGAATGGGGACGGGTTGCTCATGGAGCTGCTGTTACTTGGACAGGGGTGGGCTGCTCACACAGCTGCTGCTCCTCAGATGGGAGCAGGCTGCTCCTGTGGCTGCTGCTCCTCAGACAGGGACAGGTTGCTTGCACAACTGCTGCTCCTCAGATGAGTGCAGGGTGTGGGCTGCACGCAGCTGCTGTTCTCGGACAGGGGCGGGATGCGCGGGGCTGCCGCTCCTTGGTTGGGGGCAGGCTGCTCACGTGGTTGCTACTCCTTGGGTGTGGGAGTGGGCTGCTCACACAGCTGCTGCTCCTTGGACAGGGCAGGCCACGTGAGGCTGCTGCTCTTCGGCCTTGGGTGGTCTGCTCACGGGACTGCTGCTCCTTGGACAGGAGCAGGCTGCTCATGTGTCTGCTGCTCACATGGTTGCAGAGCCCTGGGCTAAAGTGTTGGGCCAGTCGCAGGGCTGGGGGTCATGCTTCAGAACTCACAAGAGCCTCTGCACATGGTGGCTGGAGACTCGGTGACCGTGGGACCACTGCCGAGGTAGCAGGTCCCTGGCAGGGGTGGCTGTAGAGTCCCAGGTGTTATCTGAGGGCACCCTGGATGGAGGTGAGGCTGGGCTCTCAGTTAGAGCAACTATCCCCTTCAAAAAGGAGAGGCCTCTGAGGAAGAGCTGGCCTCCCGGTTCTGTTTGCAAAGGTAGCAGAGGCTGCCTAGTTAGGCGAGCCCGGTTAGCCTGCCCTCGAAGATCCTACAGGATCTAATTGTGCCACACACACACACACACACACACACACACCACACCACACAACCACACACTCCTCTTTTGCTCCCTCACTCACTCACGCTCTTTCCCTCACTGCCGCCTTCTTCCTGCCTCTGTAGTTGGGTCTGGGGTGTTATTGACCTGTTCGTAGGTAGAGTTTCCTCTTTAGGTGTCTGGTTATGTGGCTCGCTCTCTAGCACATTGACTGGACAGGATAAAATTCACCTCGACAAGACACAACACAAAGAAAACAAAACACAAATTTACTTACAACACTGATAACCCCAATATAAGTGATCACCTGAGAAGAGTTTGGGGAGAGTAAAGAGAGCACAAATGATATCAAATAGAGAAAAAAAGATAAGAGAGAAAAGAAAAAGGAGAATATATATATATATATATATATATATATATATATATATATATAGAGAGAGAGAGAGAGAGAGAGAGAGAAAATATGGAGAAGACACCACAGAACAAACAGGTAAACCAAAAACAATGCAAACACCAAACACCCAGCAAAGATAGATGGTGGGGGCAGAATCTGTAGAGGCTGAGCTTATATGCAGAAAATAAGGTTAAGAATTGGATGAATATGGGGGGAACCTCAATTCAGTATAGAGGAAGTAGAAAGGGGATGGGTGGATAAGAAGAAAGATAATGAGAAGAAAATTATAATAATAAATTTACAAAAATATTGATTTAAAAAATGGTATAAAAATAGCAAATAAAAATAAAATAAAATAGAATGATGGAAAAATAATGCAAAAAGAAATAGAAAATAAAGCAACAAACAAACAAAAAAAGGAAAACAAAGAAGAAAAAAAAGAGAGATAACAAAATAATAATAAAACAAAACAAAACAAACAAACAAAAAAAAACCTGAAGTGTCATTCCTTTGGCTGGCTTAAGATCCCAGTCTTCTGTACTGTACTGTTTCTCAGTTTCCTGTTGCTGGGACTGAAGGTCTCTCTTTAGGCCAGTCACTGTGGACTCTCAGGGACTATTCAGATTTTTTTTTAATCCTTTGTTCCATTCAGGGTAGAATCTGGTAGTGGTTGTATTGGTTGCCTGGATACTGGAGGGAGGGGCTAGCTCTCCAGGAGAAAATGGCTGCCCAGGTCCTGGGCTCAGGTATGACTCAGTGCCAGAATTGCTGCCACTTCTGGACTTTCTCCTCTCCCCAGCCTCTCCCCAAACTCCACAAGTCCGCACCTTCTCCTGCACCTTAGCCACAGGTGAGTGTCTGTATCTGAAAGGTCCTATGAACTAGGTTCAGTGAAGAAAAGCACAGGCCAGAGAGAGGAGAAAGACTGCGCCTGGGCGAGCTCCTCTCCTGCCGACACTGTGCGGTCTGTTCAGCTCTTCGGGCTGCCTGTCTGGGCTCAGTCTTCCGTGACTGTGGACACAGATCTAGAATCCCCTGCCACCAGGAGTCATGCAGACCTCCTTTCCACAGTCAGATGCTGTGCCTGTCCCAAGGGACGCGGCTTGGTGCCCTGCGGTTTCCCTCTGACCCTCTGGGCTCAGAGGTCTGGCAGACTCTCCTGCCCAGATCCTTGATTTTACCTTTCTCCAGGGGTCCTATGCCCTTCCCAGCTGCAAATTGTCTCAACAGGTGAGTTTCCTTTGCCAATTTGGGGTGGATGATATTCATTACAGCTGCTCATTCTATCTGCTCTGGGACAAGGCTCAGGACACATCTGTCTATTCCGCTGCCATTTTGTCTCTACCGTCTCATGACTTTTGAAAACATTATTTATAGCATATTATTATTTGATAAAGGTGAGTAGCAAATGCAAAGGTGGTATATATACATCTCCATAACATTTAACATGTTTGAACTGTTTGGTATCAGAAGAAAAGTACAATTGAACTGTAAAATTACATATTTACACTATCTGAAGAACATAGATATTGACAGCTAATGGATTCAAAGGCTATATGGCTTTTTAAATTATTGATCTATAAAAAAGATTTTGTTTTGCTCTCATTACAGATTGCCACCCAACAATGGATAAGAATCAAACAGCAGTGACTGAATTTTATTTTGTGGGCTTGACAGACCATTTCCCAGACAAGATGATTATCTTCTTGATATTTCTCTTTGTGTATCTTGTCACACTGGGAAGGAACTTGGGGATGGTTGCCCTTATCTGGACAGATTCCCAACTCCACACACCCATGTACTTTTTTCTCAGCCACTTGTCCCTTGTGGATATTGGCTCCTCTTCTTCCATTGCTCCAAAGTTGTTGTGGGACATCTTTCTGAAGAGAAAAGTCATCTCCTTCATGGGTTGTGCTGTACAGATGTGGTTTATTGGTCAATTTGCAGTTACTGAGTGTTTCCTCCTGGCCACCATGGCATATGATCGGTACATAGCCATCTGCAACCCTTTGTTGTACCCGGTCATCATGTCTCAGCAGGTCTGTGTGCAGTTGGTGGCAGCTCCACATGCCATGGGCATTTTAAATGCCGTTATTCAAGAGACCTTCACTTTTTGCTTACCTTTCTGTGGTCCAAATGTGGTCAACCACTTTTTCTGTGACATTCTCCCTGTTCTCTCTCTGGCATGTGCTGACACCCAGAACAATAGGTTGGTTCTTTCCATCATGGCTGGAGCTATTGTGTTGTTCAGTGGCATGATCATCACCATCTCCTATGTGTGCATCCTGGTGGCCATCCTGAAGATCCAGACTGCTGATGGGAGGCAGAAAGCTTTCTCCACGTGTTCTTCTCACCTGGCAGCCATCTGTATTTTATATGGAGCTCTTTTCTTTAACTATGTTCATCCTGACTCAGGTTCCTCCCTAGATACCAATATAGTGATTTCTCTCTTTTATACTGTGGTCATCCCTATGCTGAACCCCCTCATCTACAGTGTGAGGAACAAGGATGTGAAAAGTGCATTCAGGAGCAAGTTTGAAAGAAAAATGTAGTAATAGGATTCAGTAATGGGTGGTAATTAGAGAGTTAGAAAATTCCTGAGTCTATCTATTATCAGGTTACTTATATACTGTTTATGTTTCTTTACATCAGGTTTGTCCTTTGTGAAATGATGTAGAATAGAAAAGAAAATGTAATTTATGCCAGAAGAAAATCCAGGAGAACTTTTATATATTCTTATATGTGGGAAGATATTTTATTCCAGACCAGAAAAGCAAATGTTATAAGGGAAAGAGCAACAGAGTTCATTAAGAAAGGTTTCATAGACCTTGCTAAATGTTGAACAATAGAAAGTGAGAGAATAGTGGCAAAACAAGTGACTCACAATGAGTTAATGTCCCACTAGGAAAGTGTTGGAATACATATTTGAAACACAGTAGGACAATGAAACACAGCTGAGAAATAAACTGAGAAATGAATGTCTAATTGACACAATTGGAAATAGTCCCAAATTAAATATATATCATTATGATTAAATATATTATATATTAAAAATTTAATTGCTCAACTCCACAATTGTTTGAGTAAATGAAATCAAAATGACAAGGCAATTTTTTTTCATCTATTAGATTAGCAAACATTAAAGTGATTATTTGCAAGGCTAGTAAGGTTACCATTCAATATGAACAACAATTTTATACATAGCTAATGTAGCTATGTGTAAATACCTACATTGCCATACAGTAATTGTTATTTTATGGTTGCTATTAAAATGCAATGCACATAATCTTTGACTTAGTTGTCTTACATTTGGAAGTCTATGCTTTAGAAATATGAATACAGAAACAAATATTACAGCATCTTTTGTAGAGGAAATACAAAACCACAACCTGTACCTGCCTTATCAGGAGAAATATATATTCTTTCTTTGAAGTGTTTTGCAGCTGATTATAAAAAGAATAAGTTCATGCTTTGATTTGGAGGAAACTCTCTGACAAAGTCACTGATAGATGGGAAAGAATCAAGTCAAAACTTAATCTGTAGAACTGACCATACTTTGTAAAAAAAAAAACAAAAACCAAAAAAAAAACAACAACAACAAAAAAAACAAAAACAAAAGAAAAGAAAGAGAAAAAGGAAAGAAAAAAAAGGTGAGGAGGTGAGGGTAAAATCTACCTAATTTGTAAACTAATTTGTAAATTATATTGGTATGTAGGTATGTACATGATTTTTGAGAGAAGTGTGAATGGCTACAGGCCAAGCTGTTAACATTGGTTAGTTCAGTAGTGTGACAATGCAGTAGGAAAAGGATCATTCTCATCTATGTTGTTGAGCTTGTTTTACAACAAATATGTTTACTTTTATAATTAAAATTTACTTTTCAAAAGCTTCCATCTGTGTCAAAACTAAATGAATGATAGGGTGAATGAATTAATGAATATATTAGTATATAAATAAATTGAGGGTTTGGGCTCAATGTCTTCTCTTAAGGCTACTCTACACTCCAACATTGTCTGATTTCATGAAACACTTCTTAACATTGGTGAATTAAATATCTCATTTTTTTGTCTAAGGATTTGCATTTTCCTCCACTTCCCAGAGTCTATAATTTTATACATAGTGGTAAGTTTTATCCTTATTAAAGATTTTGAAATGATAACAAAATGCTCTTAAAAATGACAGAATGCAAATATGATGAAATATGAAAGTGTACTAAGTATTATCTTACATATAACTATATGAAAATACATTTTGTAGTTTCTGTAGCACAACATTTCATAGAAAACATGTCTGTTTCTCCCAGTGTTACAAATTCAGTGTGTTTTCTTTTATTCCCCCTAAAGTTGATGTTGCAACATTTCAAATCATAGATTTCCAAATGTAAAATAGATAGGTCAGAGATTATAGGCAATTAACATTATTAACTCTCAGCCTTGTGTAATTTTCCAGCACCTTTTTACTAATTGTTAAAAGTCTGGCTTAGGTGTGACGAAAGATAATGTGTTTCTTTCTACTTTTATCTAGAAAGGTAAAAATTTTCTTTCCTAGTCAGATTTTGCCTTAAAATTATTCCATTCTGTATTTCCATTATATAACATGTCTCAAGCCATGTTATATGAGATCGTCATTTCCTAGTATAAGATCTGAAGTATTTTCTGTCTTTTTAAATTATTTCTTAAACATTTATGATAGAAAATCTAGTGGAAGGAGATTGGGGAGAGAACAGCAGGAAGTCAGTGATAATTATAAATGTCCCTAATTGCGCTCCTCCAAATATATGCAAATAAATCCAATCAGACTCTCTTCCTCCTGCTTTAGTTATTGTTGTTCTGATATTCTAATGTATTTTCCCTTAGGATAATTTTTTTCCATATTTACATGGATAACTCTACTTGTTTTCCATATACTGCTTAAATGTCTCTTCTACTCAGAGAATCACCCTTATTTTCCAACCTAAATTAGAGCCCCTTTAGTTATTTTTCTGTTATCAGATCATATTATTTTTATTCAGACTTTTTAAGTGCAACACAATGCACAATAGGATAAATTCTTGTTTTGCTTTTAATAGTGATAAATGTTTCCAGCTGATTTTTCATATTAGGCAGTCACCAAAATTCAATGGGAGATGCATTTTTTTTTTATTTACCCTGTAAGACTTTAAGTGGTTCTCCTTATTTTATAAAGCATGAGTAAGTCCTAATACCAGTAGGAAAATCCTCTGTCAATTAAGGTCTTCATATGCTGGGATCTGATTGGTAATATTGGTTTCTGGGAGAAGGTAATCAATTTTCATGAGGCATGGTTCCTGAGAAGAAGTCATATGTAATTCTTATATTTGTGAGGTGTATTTTGTCTCTGGCTTCTTTCAGAATTTTTTCTTTATCTTTGATTTTCTATGGTTGGAAAATTGTATGCCTAGGTATAATTTTTGTCGGTATGTATCCTGTTTGGTATTCTGTGAGTTTCCTGGATCTGTAGTTTGGTATCTAAGAATCATTTCGAGAAATCCTCAGTAATTATTGTTTCAAATATTTCTTCTGTTCCTTTCTTTTCCCTTTCTTCTTATAGCTCCATTTTGCACCTGTTACACCATTTGCAGCTGTCCCACAATCCTTATGTGGTAGGCAGTCAGATAGACATGAGCAGAGCAGGACAATAGGCCAAATATGGAATGTCACCAGGGCAGAAAGCCCTGGACACCTAGCAATGGGTACCCAGCAATGGGCAGAAAGCAGGTACTAGAAATAAGTATTGTTAATCAGGACTTCACCCTTAGGGTACCGTTTCATCCCATAGATTGTCTTAGGTCACTAGGGTTTGATCCTCCATCTGACCTTTATCCAGTGGCATGTAGCTTGCTATGTAGTAGATCCTGTACTCTGTTCTCCTTTAGAGAAGAACAAGGGGGCTAGATTAAAGCCCTATCTGACTTTCATACAAGGACAGGAGAAGACCAGACAGGCCCCAATAGGTTAGCTCCAAGAAGAAAGCAGTCAACCTCATCCAAGGGTTTGAAAGGAGCCTTAGCCCACACCACAGGGCAGTGTTTTGAGCCACCACTCAAAACTTCCTTTGGAGTGTACTTTTGCTTTGCTTGCTGAATAAACTTTTTCTTGCAAGTTTGAGTCTTGGCTCTGAATTTTTTCTCAGTCAGAACTCAAGTACTGGGGTGTACTTTTGCTTTTTATACTTAGACTAGAGGCCCGGTGCACAGGATTTGTGCATTGGTGGAGGGGCGTGGCCTGTGGGGATAGGCTGGCTGTGGGAGCGCCGCTCATCCTGGTCAGCCGAGCGGCGCTCCGACTGTAGGAGCACACTGACCACCAGGGGGCAGCTCCTGTGTTGAGTGTCTGCCCCCTGGTGGTCAGTGCGCATCATAGCGTCTGGTTGCTGGTCATTCTGGTTGTTCCACTGTTCGGTTGCTGGGCTTTTATTATATAGGATATTCTGATCTTTTTGTTTCCCCTCTTTGTTCTCTATATTTTCCAATTATTGAAGTTTCAATTGATATATCCTTAAGCACACTGATTGTATTCCTCAGTCATGTCCAGTCTATTAATAAGCCCATCAAAGGCATTTTCCATTTTTATTTATATTTTTTGATTTTAAGGATTTTAATTATAGTTGATTAAAATTCATGGCCTGGGAACTAAAAATCAAAGAGAACCAAGATGGCGGCATAGGTAAATGCCTGTACTTTCTGCCTCCCACAACCATATCAAATTTACAACTAAAATACAGAACAAACTTCATCCAGAACCACTGAAAAGCTGGCTGATTGGAAGTACTACAATGAGAGAGGTAAAGAAGAAAGCACACTGAGACTGGAAGGAGGTGCAGAGGTGCAGAATGGGCTGGTCTGGCACCCAGGTGTGCCGCTTTTTTAATCTGGAGGGAGATTGCCTCTGCAGAGGCCACCTGGAGGAGCAAGGAGTCCCAGGCCCACACCAGAACCCCAGCCCAGGGTTCCAGAGCTGGGGAAAGAAGCCCCTATGGGCAGTAAGAACTATGGACCGTAAAAACCAGTGCGGATTGGGGCTGAGTGACACAGGCTGCTGGAGACCCAGCTGTTCCTCTTAAAAGGCAGGCACCACAAACTGAATTTACAAGCTCCCACTTCCTCTGAGCTTCAATGCTGGGCGAGGCTCTGGAGGACCCAGACACATACGGAGAGAAACTGGACTGTCTGGTATCAGGGCAGGAACTCATGGCAGTTTTCTTCCAGACAGAGGTGCTCACAGTGGTCATTGTTCCCGTGCTGGGACCTCCCTGGTGCAGGGCTGACTGGCAGCCATTTCTGTTTGCTCCACCCTGGTGATTCCCTGAGACCCCACTCCACCCAATTTACAACCCCACCAGTGGCTTTTCCATATGAATGGTCTGTCCTTTCTCAGGCTAAAACTCTGTCAAACAAGCTGCAGCTGGGTCAGGGAGCCCCAAACCTATCAATAAAAGCTCAAGGCCAGGTACCAGCACCAGCCTACCTTGCTTCACAGCTGGGCCTCGTCTGGGCACTTCCAAACCCTATACAAACAGGAGGAATCTGCAGATCTTCCTGTAGCTCCTGCTGGATAGCCTCAGGCAGTGGCTGACTTTGCACCTCCCTGGAGCCCCAAGAGCCAGGGTACCCAGTGGTCAGTGTGAGACCATACCAGATTACAACTTTCCACATCCATAAGTGACACACTCAATGGGCAGACTCAGTGAGCACTAAAGCCCCACTGAAGCAAGTCCTGTTCCATAAGGGTATCTCCTGCACAGCAGCTCTCCCACTGTAGTCACAACTGGTCTCCACAGCCAATTGGCCTGGAGGTTAATTCCTCCCAGGGACACCAACAGCAATCAAGGCTCAACTTTAACAAAACTGTGCACACAGCCCATAAAGGGGTGCACCAAGAGTGTCCACCTCAGGTGACTGGGGAGGCTGAGCCACTGGGCCATATAGGACACCTACTACACAAGGCTGCTCTATCAACTTAAGGAGACTTAGCAGGTACCCAATACATAGAAACAAACACAGGAAGCAGCCAAAATGTGGAGACAAAGAAATATGTCACAAATGAAAGAAATGGAAGAAAGCAAACTACTGGATATAAAGTTCAAAACCACAGTTATAAGGATACTCAAGAATCTTCTAGAAACCTCTGAGGAACTTAGTGAGACTTTCAAGGATCTTAGTGAGAATGCCAAAAAAAAAAAAAAAAAAAAAAAAAAAAAAAAAAAAAGGAAAAGGACCAGTCAGAAATTAAGCATACACTGACTGAAATAAAGAATAATATACAGGGATTCAACAGTAGACTAGAGGATCCCGAGAATCAAACCAATGATTTGAAATATAAGGAAGCAAAAAACACCCAACCAGAAGAATCCAAAATTATGAAGATAGTGTATGGAGTCACTGGGACAATTTCAAGCATACCAGCATCCAAATTATGGGGGTGCCAGAAGAAGAGAGAGAGCAAGATACTGAAAACCTATTTGAAGAAATAATGACAGAAAACGTCCCCTATCTGGTGAAAGAAATAGACTTACAAGTCCAGGAAGTACAGAGAACTCCAAACAAGATGAATCCAAAGAGGACCACCAAGACACATCATAATTAAAATGCCAAGGGCTAAAGAGAGAATCTTAAAAGTAGCAAGAGAAAAACAGTTAGTTACCTACAAGGGAGAGCCTATACAACTGTCAGCTGATTTCTCAACAGAAACTATGCAGGCCAGAAGGGAGTGGCAAGAAATATTCAAAGTGATGAATAGCAAGAACCTGCAACCAAGATTACTCTAACTAGCAAAGATATAATTTAGAATGGAAGGTCAGATAAAGAGCTTCACAGACAAGAAAAAGCTAAAGGAGTTCATCACCACCAAACCAGTATTATATGAAATGCTGAAGGGTATTTTTTAAGAGAAAGAAGAAGAAAAAGGTAAAGATAAAAAATATGAACAACAAAATGACAATAAATACACATCTAACAACAATTTAATCTAAAAATCAAATGAATAAAAAAAGAACAGAATAAACTGGTGAATGGAATTTAATCAGGGGCTAGGAAATGGAAGACTGACAATTCTCAGAGGGAAAGGGGTGTGGGGGAGTGCAGGAATAGATTAGACAAAGATCTTATATGCATGTATGCATTACATATGGACACAGACAATAGGGTAGCAAGGGCCTGGGGTGGGGTGGGAACCTGGTTGAGGGAAGCTATGGGGGTGGGATGGGGGGGGGGAAAGATGGAATCTGTAATAATCTCAACAATAAAGATTAATTAAAAAAAGATTTCTGGCCTGATAATTTTACATCCCTGCCACGTCTGGTTCCAATACTTGCTCAATCTCTTCAAATTGTATCTTTTGCATTTTTGTATGCTTTATAATTTCTTATTGGTAGGCCTACATGATGCACTGAGTGAAAGGAACCAATCCCAATCAGCCTTGAGTGCTGTGGTGACAAGGCAAAGGGGGAGGGAAGTGTTTTGTAGACCATGATTAGGTCTCAGTCTTTCAGTGAAGTGCTGCCTTTATTTGTGAATTTCACAAGTGTTTCTAAGTTTTTTTTTCCTCCCCCATAAATGGGGACAGGATGCCTAGAGTGTGCTTAAGTTAGGTGTTTCCCTTCTTCTCTGTGGATGGCTGGAGGGGGCTGAAATTGGTCATTTCCCTGCCCTTGGGTCAACGAGGCTCTGATAATACAACCCATAGTAGGCTCCTGTTAACTAGTTTCTCCTGAGGATGAGCATAGTTACACGAGAGTGCTGTGGTATATTTAAAAATGGTCCTTTTTGTTCTCCTCCTGCTGGAAGCTTAAGGGGATATCTTAAAACAAGCTCTTCTTAAAATCTCATAAAACCTGTCCTGTAACACTTAGAATTATGGGTGTGGTGAAATTTTCCAGGTAAAGCCCTGTTCTTGGGCATAACGTAACATGAGTGATTTAAAAGTTAAGAATATAGTATATTTTACTGATAAACAGAAATGCTTGTATGGGATTTTTTAACCTCTAAACAAATGTTATTGTGTAGAAGTGAACCTAGAAGTGGACTTTGGTAGTCCTTAACACAATTGAGGACTTTCCCCAGTTGTAAATAAACCTAAAACCAGTTATTCCTAAGTTTATGTGCAGTTTTTATTTCAACTTTCAGATACAGTATTTGAATTGTGAGTTTCTGTCTCTTAGCACTAAGTGCTTCTTGTTCAAAGGCACTTGACTCCATTTTTCAAAGATGGCCCCTAGATGTGAATACTGTTTCTTCAGGTTCCTCCTTTGAGAAAAAAATTCCATTGTGAAGTACTATTGGCTCAGACTCCATACTATCTATTTTGCTTTAATTTATTCTCTGTGGATGTAGACTCTTGAGGTTCGGATTCTTCTGGGATTAGATGCCAATTGACTCAATCTTGCAAGAGAAATATGCACTTTATACTGTGCAATATATGAGAGTCAGAAAAGGCAAGGAATTATTTAATACATGTTAGTAAATGCCAGGTTAATCAGGATAGAGATAATCCATCTTCATGTATGAAAGTAAGAGTAGAATAAGAATTCATGATGCTTCAAGAACATCACATTAGAGATACTCAGTTCTTCCAGTCTGAGACCATAAATTCACAAAATTTGAAGTAATTAAAAGAGGAAATTAAGGATATTATGAAAGAGGTAAGTCTGCTCAATTTTGGTTAAGCCAAAATAAAAAAATATATATAGTTATTATTATATGGCCAATTTAGTGTTTTAAGCTTTCCAAATAGAATATCTTGGTTCAAATATTCTTATGCATTTGTCACACTAAACAGAAAATTGGCATGATTCTTAAACCTAAATAGCAGGTATTTAGGTATTTTTGAGTGAACCAAATGTTCATTCAATATCTCCATTTTAATCAGAATTCGGTGATGTAGGATGACCAGTATTCCATTGCTGGCAGGTTTTGGACATATATGTTTTCAAAACTAATTATTTGTGAATTCTATTTCATTATTTTTCCTGTAATTACATGAGCCCATTCATAAATAAATAAAACTATTACCTGCAATAGAGTAGAATTCTGTTGAAAGCTTAGATTTGTATAAGAAATAACATTAAGTAATATTCACTCATATGACTAAAGCAAACACAATCCACAGGGATCTTCCATAAATAATTTATTGGAGAGGTAAAATATGTGACCACTTTTGCCAACTATAGTTGTGCCATAATGACAATTCAATTTTATATTTAATGTTATTAGATATCATAGGACAAATATTATCCTTGTTTACACAGGTGATTCACTGGGAGGTTCATATGTATAGAAATATGTGTGACTCTGATAGTGCTTAGAAGCTTTAGTGTATGTGTGTATAATCTGGGGATTTTGTGAAAATGCAGATTAAAAAATATTTATTTAAGAGAGGAAGGGAGAGGGGATGAGAAATAGAAACTTCAATGATGAGAGAGAACCACTGATCGGCTGCTTCCTGCATGCCCCACACTGGGGACTGAGCCTGCAACCCAGGCATATGCTCTGACCAGGAATCAAACCAGTGACCTCTTGGTTCATAGGTGGCTCAACCACTGAACCACAAGAGCTGGGCTGAAAATACAGATTTTGATTGAGTTGAATTGAAATGGGGCTTCAGAGTTTACATTTGTGATCTGCTCCCGGGAGATGCTGTTGCTGTTGATTCATAGACCACACATTGAATAGAATGTTCAGACGACTGTAACGCAGTGTCCTGCATGTGACTTTCTGTGGTCGTTTGTTGGACAGCATCACCTGATATTATCACTATTTTTGTTTGTGTTATTATACCTGCTCCCTCCATTTTTCTTTGCTGAGAATCAGACTGACATGTAGGTTGTTTTCATAATTGTAACATGATACTATCCTGGGATAATGTGCAGTTGAAGAAACATACAGTTGAAAATAAAGTCATAATTTTCTTTTCTAGCATTTGTTTGTTCAGTTACCTAACACCCCGCCCCTCCATGAACTTTGATAAGCACAGGGAATCAAATATTAATAAAGCAGATTTTCTTTGTTCTATGTTGTGAAATAATGTAATATCTTTTATAAGTGCTGTTTTAAAGGGATGGTGTGGTGCTATGGAATTATGATGAAGGAGAAACTAATATTGACCTAAGGTTCTAGAAAAGCGTAGTAAAAGAGAGAAAAAAGGAGTAGGGAATTAATTTTTATGAGCACTTACTATGTAACAGCTATTTGGCTATTGTATTTAGTCTACTTTTAAATTGCTCTGTGAGCTAAGTATTCTTCATTCCTTTTAAACATATGCTAGCAAGACAAAGCTATACAGTATATGCAGAAAGATGCAGTGTTTGGTTCTAGGTTTACTTGGTTCCAGCTTGTGCTGATTCTTGTCTTCTGTGCTCCACATACAGTGGCTTTTGAGCTGTGATTCTTTCTTGTCTTCATAGCAGTTCTTTCTCTCTGTGATATGTTTACACATTCTAGTAGTGGGTAGAAAAGTGTACCCCAAATATTAATGATCACCCAGATCTTCAGAATATGACTTTATTTGGAAATAGACTTTTTTTCAGTTGTAATTAGTTTGAGTTGAAGTCATATTGAATTTGGGTGAGCCCCAAATCTAATGACCATGACCTTATAAAAAGAGGAGAGGACATAGAGATACATAGAAAGGAAGGCAATGGGAAGACAGAGTCAGACCATGGAGTTGATCTGTCATAAGCGATGGATCACCATGAGGCACCAGACCATGGATTTGTCATATTTACTTCATTTGTTTGTCTTCTACACAATAGGAATAAATTGATTTATATTCTGATTTGACTTTTGGTCAAAGAGTGTTCCTCATTCATAATTATTGTCTGGAAACTGAGTTCTCTGATGTTTATTAGAATTTACCTCTTGGTTTAAATTTTTCCGGTGTTCATTGCATTGATAACTTCTGACTCCATTATATGCACTCAGTATTATTTTATGGAATGAATCCTCTATTCCTGGCTTTTGCAACAAGACCTAATTATCTTCAGAAGACATAGCTGGGTGGATAGATATGATCTTTCCCCCTTCACATCCTTCATTGGCTCCAAAAAGATGACCACAACTGGCTTAGAGACAGACAGCAAGACCCAGGGAGACCAGGTTCCTGTAGTTCTTCAAAATCATATCCATGTACAATTTTCACTAAGCTGGGTCTAGGTATTCAACTCCTCCTGAAATAAATTTCCGGACATGTTCCTGAAGGTCAGTGTTCCCCAAGAAGCAGCCATGTCATCCTGTTCCCGGTCCTGCTCCTGTTTCCAGTTGTTTTCTCAGGTGGTGTGATGCTGAGGAGTTATTTCTGCATCATGAGAATGTGCCTTCAAAGACATCAGTGCAACCCATTCATCTGCTTCCATCACACTCACAGGCAGAAGGAGCTGGAAATGCTGAGAGGGCCACCCTCTCCTGTCCTTTGTTACAGGAGACTCAGGAACAATGAGCTCCTACATGGAGACAAAGCTGTGAGTTTTTTCTCTCCTGTCTTCATGTGCTCTCTTCCCATAGATGTCCACAAACTCTGCAGTAGGAGGTGCAGGTGCTGGGATTTCAATGCCCGTGGTGACCCTCAGGCTTCATGTGTGTAGGAATATGGACTGAGACACTCAGGATTAAACTAGAAAGAACAAGACCAGGAATGCCAGTGTGACTTTTGATACTCTGTAGCTGCTTCCGGGTCTGCAAGAAACTTCAGATTTTTAATACATTCTTTTCTTCTCTATTAAGGTCTGTTTCCCTCTATGTGTGTTGCATGACAAGTAGCAGACCAAGAGTTTTTATTAGCAAGAAGTAATTGATAATAGGAGTGAAGTAGAAGGACTTTTCCATTTCAGTTATGAGAGTTACTAGGTCAAGTTGAATGCATGCAAGCTTTGTGCATTTTAATCATTTTTAGCGTTTTTCTGAGGTGTGAATTCAGAACTAATCAGTACCCTTCCACTCAACTGAAAGGAAACGGAAACTAATGCCAATGTTTAAAACCATGACATTAAAGAGATGGAAGACAATAGTAGATCATCCATATAAATTAAATAAACAAGTAAAATCCATAGACATTAAGTATAAATTACCCAGGTTGCACAGATAACTGGCAAAATAGCCATACATAGAACTTAGGCATTTGACTAATTCCATGAATGCTTGTTGTACTTCTCATGATTTTTTAAAAGTTATTTATAGCATATTATGACTTGATAAAAGTGAGTAGCAAATGCAAGGATATTATATACACATCTCCATAACTCTTTACATGTTTGAACTATTTGGTATAAGAAAAAAAGTACAATTGAGCTGTAAAATTAAATATTTACTGAAGAACATAGATATTAATGGCAGCTAATGGATTCAAAGCCTTTGTCAATTATTGATCTATAAAAAAGGTTTTTTTTTTTTCTCTCATTCCAGATTACCACCCAACAATGGATGATAAGAATCAAACAGCAGTGACTGAATTTCATTTTGTGGGCTTAACAGATAATTTTCTACAGAAGATGATTCTCTTCTTGATCTTCCTGCTTGTGTATCTTGTCACATTGGGAGCAAACTTGGGGATGGTTGCCCTTATCTGGACAGATTCCCGATTCCACACACCCATGTACTTTTTTCTCAGCCACTTGTCCCTTGTGGATGTCTGCTGCTCTTCTTCTGTTGCCCCAAAGATGTTGTGTGATACCTTCCCGGAGAGAAAAGTCATCTCCTTCATGGGTTGTGCTGTACAGATGTGGTTTTTTGGTCAGTTTGTAGTGACTGAGTGTTTCCTTCTGGCCGCCATGGCATATGATCGGTACATAGCCATCTGTAACCCTCTGTTGTACCCGGTCATCATGTCCCAGCGGGTTTGTGTGCAGCTGGTGGTAGGGCCTTATGCCATGGGCATTCTAAATGCCATTACTCAAGAGACTTTTACTTTTTGCTTACCTTTCTGTGGTCCAAATGTGGTCAACCACTTTTTCTGTGACATTCTCCCTGTTCTCTCTCTGGCATGTGCTGACACCCAGAATAATAGGTTGGTTCTTTCCATCATGGCTGGAGCTATTGTGTTGTTCAGTGGCATGATCATCACCATCTCCTATGTGTGCATCCTGGTGGCCATCCTGAAGATCCAGACTGCTGATGGGAGGCAGAAAGCTTTCTCCACGTGTTCTTCTCACCTGACAGCCATCTGCATCCTGTATGGAGCTCTTTTCTTTAGCTATGTTCTTCCTGAGTCAGGTTCCTCCCTAGATATTAATAAAGTGATTTCTCTCTTTTATACTGTGGTCATCCCCATGCTGAACCCCCTCATCTACAGTGTGAGGAATAAGGAGGTAAAAAGTGCATTCAGAAGCAAGTTTGAAAGAAAAATAGAGTAATGTGAGTCAGTGATGGGTGGTAAATTAGAGAATTAGAAAATTCCTGCCCATTACCAGGTTACTTGTATACTAAAGTACTGTTTATATTGCTTTCACATTAGGCTTCTCCTTTGTGAAATGATGCAGAATAAAAAAGAAAATGTAATTTATGCCAGAAGAAAATCCAGGAGAACTTTTATATATTCTTATATGTGAGAAGATATTTTATTTCAGACCACAAAAGTAAATGTTATAAGGGAAAGATCAGCAGAGTTCATTAAGAAATGTTTCATAGACCTTATTAAATGTTGAACAATAGAAAATGAGAGAGCAGTTGTAACACAAGTGGTTCACAATGAGTTAATGTCTCAATAGGAAAGTGTTGGAATCCTATATAATAAAAGGCTAATATGTAAATCGACTGAATGGAGGAACTACTGGTCGCTATGATGCGCACTGACCACCAGGGAGCAAACACTCAATGCAGGAGCTGCCGCCTGGTGGTCAGTGTGTTCCCACAGGTGGAGTGCCGCTCAGCCAGAAGCTGGGCTCGCAGCAGGTTAGCACAGCAGCAGTGGCGGGAGCCTCTCCTGCCTCCATGGCAGTCGGACTTAAGGCTCCAGGACTGTGAGAGGGCACAAGCTGGGCTGAGGCCCCTCCCCCCGAGTGCACGAATTTTGTGCACTGGGACTCTAGTATATATATGAAACACAATAGTAAAATGAAATACAACTGAGAAATAAACCAAGAAATGAATGGCTATTTGATACAATTGGAAATGCAAATTGTTTTAAATTAAATATAATATATATATATATAATTATATTATATGTTAAAATGTTATATATATATAAAACTCAACTTCACAATTGCTTGAGTAAATGAAATCAAAATGACAAGGAAATGCTGTCCCCTCCCTCCTCCCATCTATTAGATTGGCAAACATGAAAATGATTATATTCAAGGCTTAGTAAGGTTACCATTTGGATATAAACCACAATTTTATCCATATCTAGTGTAACTAGGTGTAACTAGCTACATTTCCGTAACACAATTTGTAATTTGATGATTTATATTAAAATGCACATTATCTTTGACTTATCCGCCTTAAATTTGGCAATCTATGCCATGAAAATATTAATACAAGCATATTTTGTAGAGGAAATAAAAGGAAACAACCTGAATCAACATTATTAGGAGAAACATGTATTCTCTCCTGCAATGTTGTGCAGCTAATTATAAAAAGAGTGGTAGATGTTTATGCTTTGTTTTGGAGGGAACTCTCTGGAGATAATCATAGAATTCTGCTTTGCTTTTTCCAAGATTAGGAAGGTGACTGTGTCAAGAGGTTGGAGAATCTGGTTCTTTTTTATTAATCCTCTTGTTGGGCTCTTATGAGATTTCAAATGAGTTAATGCTCTCATAGCACCTTGAAAAATAAACATCTCCAGTGGTAAGATTAATGTCCTGTGGCAACATTTATATAAATAGATGTTATCTGCTTTCTGAAATACTTTGAAAGAGTCATTTTTGTTTACAGAAATAAATCAAAACTTCTTTGTATAATATTAAAATATTTATGAAATTTGGGCCCAAATTATTTTTTCCCCTTTTATATTTAAAATTTGCATGCAGCCAATGTGGATTATTTTGTCCCTCAAAGAATCTGTCTGAATTTAGAGCTCTCCATTGCTTCATAGACACCCTTGTGTTTCTAGTCCACATTATTTTTATTTAACTTTATCTTAACTTCCATTTGAGATTCATCTTGTCCCAGACCCTATTTACAAATCCCCTGGTTATAATGATCCAACCTTCCCAGTAGCTCATGAGCCAATCAGAGGGTCTTCAGTACTTTTGTGTACCCAGAGTCACCTTCTGACTGTACTCTCTCTGGAGCATGACTTTATTTTATTTTATTTTTTAAAAATATATTTTTAATGATTGCAGAGAGGAAGGGAGAGGGAAAGAGAGATGGAAACAACAATGATGAGAGGGAATCATAGATTGGTTGCCTCCTGCACATCCCCCACTTGGGGTCAAGCCCACAACCAGGGCATGTGCCCTGACTGGGAATCAAACCAGTGATCTCGGTTCCTGGGTTGATGCTCAACTGCTGAGCCACACCTGGCTGGGCTGCAGGGCTCTCTTTTAGATTTTCAAATCTACACATTGCTCATTATGCAGCAGCTAAAGGCTCAACACTGGAATTTCAAAGTGAGTGTGGGGAGCGTGGTGGTCTCAAAGGAGGATACAGTTTTGTTTTGTGCAATTACACTTGACTCAAAGTCCCCAAATTATTTTCTCATTCAATACTTTAAGATCTTCTCTCTAAGACTGATCTCCTGAGCTTCCAGCTCCTTGAGGGACTTAGCTCCAATTCACATACAGTCCTTTAGAAAAACCCTGTTGTGTGTTGTTCAGAATGGAGTCAATGAACACTTTTTTAAAGTGCTGTTGGAAGGCTCAGGTTTCAAGATGGTTATTATTGTATTGTT
Source organism: Plecotus auritus (assembly GCF_963455305.1). Classification (NCBI taxonomy): domain Eukaryota; kingdom Metazoa; phylum Chordata; class Mammalia; order Chiroptera; family Vespertilionidae; genus Plecotus; species Plecotus auritus. The sequence continues at coordinate 136,374,162 of NC_137783.1, forward strand.
TATCTTCCTAGACACCTGAAGAAACAGAGAAGAATGACAAGTCTACATTTGCAGGGTAATTCATTTCATATCATAAAATGTTAATTTTGTCATTCACTTTGACATAAGCAGGCAAAGTCCAGGGCATATTTCTTCAGACAGGTGAGTTAAGTGATTTCCTAAATTGTCTTCAGGAGGCTAGATATGAAAAATAAATTTAGAAGCCCAAGAAAACATAATTTCTGAGCCTACCAAGAAAGAAATGTTGGTATAAATAGAATATTTAGTCTGTGTCATTTGGTTTAAATGACTTAACTTGAACGTATATTTTGGTTGAATTTTGCCTTTGGCATAAACATACTGAAATGTGTTGCAAGATTTATGGGCTCATTGAATGTTATTGTTAAAATCTTTGACTTCTCTGGGTCTTAATTTTTTTCACCTATATTGGGTATTATAAGTAGGAAATAAACCTATCAATCAGCTGACTTGAATTCTCTGCTGCTCATGCCCAGAGTCACATGCATACCTAGAATCGTGATTTTTTTTTAATATTAGACTCTTTGGATTGGGTAAGATTAGGAAAAATAAAGCAGTATACATTTTGACAGTCAGAAATGATTGGTTTCACACAATAGTTTGAGTTGATTGAGACCATGGATGGGTATGCTCTAGTTTCATCCTCATAATTTTTTTCATAACCTAAATTTATTGTGACACTCAAAATGCTTTGCTTCCATCTTCCCTGAGTCATCATGAATAAAATATAAAGGACCTGAAATGAGTTTCTATGTTTAGAATATTTTGAATTCTTGAAACATTTCACTATTAAAGTATAGTTTCTGACAAATCTGACACTTTACCCCATTGAAGCTGTTTCTTTCTAAGCTCCATCGCCTGAGACCACAGGAGGTCAGCAAATTTTTATTTAATTTTTGTTGTTGTTGTTGTTAACCAAAGTCCTTTCAAGCTTTCTTAGAAGGGAATATTGTTAGACTTCTGTCAATAGTTCTGCTGCTGAACACACTGCTAATATTTTGTGTGATTATGCTGTTGGAATAGTTATGGTTATTTCAAGGTCTGAAATGTATGCCTCCCTTCCTCAATTTTCCTTTTTTGTACTATTGTCAGTTTCTCTTTTCTCACATCTCATCTATTCTTTCTTAAAATTTTATTTTTATTTTTAATAAATACAAATTTCCGGGTCCCTCGTACTCTTCACCCAGTCTCCCCCAACTGTTACATCTTCTCAACAATTGTACAACATGAAAAATAGGAAATTGACATCAATATGATGTATGTGTATAGCTCTATATAATTTTATTATGTGTGTAGAGTTGTATTATCACCACCACATTCAGGATACAATTTCATCTCTACAGAGATTTCCCTTGTGCTACCCTGTTATAGTCACACCACTACCCTCTTTCCCACCATTCCTAATCCCAGGCAACAAATAACCTGTTTTCCATCTCTGCAATTTATATATATAATGGAAAGCATCACAAGGAGATACTGTTGAGAATTTTTATCATTTTCCAAAGCCAACTTCTTTTGTGTTCCATTTTTAGACACCAGAAGTTATGTTTTTGACAACACAATTGATCATTTTTCTAGAATCTAAATGAATTGATGAGGAAGTTATATTCCTAACAACCTTTTATCTAGTGAGAGTGTTAGTCTGAATTAATCAAATTCACACAATACTTTTTTTCTATGAAATGTTTTTAAGATAACCTTGGTTCAAAGTCAGGGATTTTTAGAAATATAACCTCATACATTTAGAGGCTTTACCTTAGATAATCTCCAAAGATCACTTCTAGGTCTAAAATTTTATATTTCTCCTCCAGAATCCTGCTTTGATCAAGAAGAAAACTGAGGAGCCCAGTGAAATTCAGTGACTTAGTATCACACAAATAATTGGGAGGTATGACAACCACTAGGGTAGAACATGAGTGTTATTTGTCAATCTAACCTATAAAATGTAGAAAAATAGAAGTTAAATTCAGATTAAAAAATGAGAAGTCCTCAATTACCAAATGATTGTAAAGAAAAAAATTTTCTATTTCTTATTCCAGATTAAGTCAGAGAAATGGAAGTTGGAAATCAAACTTTGGTGATCGAGTTTTTTTTCATGGGCTTAACGAATCATTTCCAGCACCAGGTTGTACTCTTTGTGATATTTCTCTTGGTTTATCTTGTCACTTTTCTGGGAAACTTGGGGATGATCACCCTCATTTGGATAGATTCCCAACTCCACACCCCTATGTACTTTTTTCTCAGCCACTTGTCCTTTGTGGATATGTGCTCCTCTTCTATCATAAGTCCCAAGATGTTGACTGACATCTTTGCGGAGACAAAAGTAATCTCTTTCTTTGGTTGTGCTGCCCAGTTGTGGTTTTTTTGTCAGTTTGTAGTGACTGAGTGTTTCCTCCTGGCTTCCATGGCATATGATCGATATGTGGCTATTTGTAAACCCTTGTTGTATACACTCATTATGTCCCAGCAGGTCTGTGTGCAGCTGGTGGTAGGGCCATATACCATGGGTCTTATAAGTGCCATGACCCATACAACATTTGCCTTTCGCCTACCTTATTGTGGTCCAAAAATCATCAATCACTTCTTCTGTGATCTCCTCCCGGTTCTTTCTCTGGCATGTGCAGACACCCAGGTCAATAAATTTTTGCTTTTCATCTTGGCTGGAGCCCTAGGAGTACTCAGTGGCATGATCATCTTGGTCTCCTATATTTACATTATCATCGCTATCCTGAAGATCCGCTCTGCCGATGGGAGGTGCAAAGCCTTCTCCACCTGCTCTTCTCACCTGACAGCCGTCTCCATCCTTTATGGGACACTCTTCTTTATCTATGTATGTCCGAGTTCTGGCTTCTCCCTGGACATCAATAAAGTGGTGTCTGTGTTTTATACAGCTATGATTCCCATGTTAAATCCACTTATCTACAGCCTGAGAAACAAGGAAGTCAAGGATTCATTCAGAAGGACGTTTGAAAGGAAGAAATTCTTGATGAGCAGATAAACTAGAATACCATTTGTACTACAAACTGACAACTAATCTACATGCAATAAGGAAAAACATGGTCTGGGTGTTGGAAGTCCTACTTTTGTGTTGAGAATCACTCTGTATTATTCTGTGTAATTGACAAGTCATCTAATGTCTTTAGGTTATATATATTTTTTCAGTTTGATTTTCTCATTCAGCAGGAATGAATAGGAGAGCTTTAAACTGAGGATTATTGAACTCCAAAATTTTAAAACTATTCTCAAGTTATGTGAGTAGGAAAGGAGAAGTTCTTTGTTAAATTCTACATGCTATAGTCATAACCAGTGACTTAATAATACTTCAGTTTTGCTTTACAAGTTGTTGAGATCCATCAATTGTCTGTAAACTTGACCTTGACTTTTAAACATAAACTTAAAAAGTGTATTATGCCAAAAGGTAAAGACTTCCACTACATGATATATAAGCTCTGGGGATGTAATGTACAGCATGGTGACTATATTTAACAATACTGTATTGCATATTCATAAGTTGCTAAGAGATTAGATTCTAACATTTCTCATCACAAGAAAAAATTGTAACTATGTGAGGTAACAGATGTTAACTACATGTGTTTTGGTAATCATTTCACAATCTATACATATATAAAATCATGATGTTGTATGTTGTGGATTAACACAATGCTACATGTCAATTATATATCAATAATAATGAAAAAGAGTGAATTATTCAGGAAGTGTGTAATGATTGTATTCTCTAATACTGCCTCTGTGTTTGGAGTAGACATTTAACAAAGACCTTTTATATCCCCTACTAGGTTTGTGCACCCATGGGGTCCCTAGGCGTGGCCTGCAGGGATCTGGGGAGGAGCCGCTCCGCTCATCCTGGCCCACTCATCCTGGTCAGCTGAGTGGCGCTCCTGCTGTGGGAGCACACTGACCACCAGGGGGCAGCTCCTGTGTTGAGTGTCTTCCCCCTGGTGGTCAGTGCGTGTCATAGTGACCGGTTGTTTGGTTGACCAGTCTGGGCTTTTATATATACTAGTGGTCTGGTGCACAAAATTCGTGCATGAGGGGTGTCCCTCAGCCCGGCATGCACCCTCTCCAATCTGGAACCCCTTGGGGGATGTCCGACTGCCCGCAGGGATCAGGCCTAAAACGGCAGTCGGACATCCCTCTCACAATCCGGGACCACTGGCTCCTAAATGCTCACCTGCCTGCCTGCCTGATTGCCCCTAACCACTCTGCCTGCGGCCTGCTCGCCCCCAACTGCTCCCCTGCTGGCCTTCTCACCCCCAACTTCCCCTCTGCAGGCCTGCTCATCCTCAATGGCCCCACCCTGCCAGCCTGATTGCCCCCAACTGCACCCCTGCCAGCCTGCTTGCCCCCAACTTCCCACCCCCTGCTGGCCTGCTCACCCCCAATGGCCCTCCTGCTGGCCTGCTTGCCCCCAACTGCCCCCCACTGCCAGCCTGATCACTCCCAACTGCCCTCCCTTCCTGGTCTGATCACCTCTAACCACCTCTGCCTTGGCCCCGCCACCATGGCTTTGTCCGAAAGGATATCTGGAAGATCTCTCTGTCTAATTAGCATATTACCCTTTTATTAGTATAGATAGATACTCTCTGCTCACAGTAATAACTAATTGGTATTTTGCCACTGCAATTACATACATAGTGCATGTTAAGTGAAGAATGGATTATAAATATTTAATAAAAAGCTAGTTATTACTATTATTATTAATTTTTGTGTCATAGACAGGGCACTAATTCCTTTTTCATGGAAGATGACCTGGACAGCCACAAAGAGTCAATGGGTTGTCCAGGACCTCATAATTTGTCTCACAGTTTAACTTTTCCAGGCACCATATTCTTTCAACCATAACTCTGTGCTTTTTTTCCCCCTTGAACATAGCAACAAATCTAGGAAATGAGGATATGGGCCATATTTCTTTACAATTGTAAAACTCTCTGAGATCTACACTCTATCTCCTCTTCGAAGTTCTTCCTTAAAAGACATTTCATATTAGTTCACTGACTTTGAAGTTTGTAAATAATCTCTAATGCTCTAAACTTTTTTTGGTCTGTTTTATTTATTTCACCATGCCTTTTGCCAGTTTTGGTGTCTGTGTTGGGTAATGACTTGGGTTCAAAATACTAATCCAGCCGTGGGCAAACTACGGACTGTGGGCCGGATCCGGCCCATTCGGCTGTTCTATCCGGCCCACGGAGCCTAAAGAGCGGAGGGTTCTCTTGCTCTCCCCTCCGCTCCTTTACTTTGCATTTATATTAGTTCACACAAACACTCCATCCATGCTTTTGTTCCGGCCCTCCGGTCCAGTTTAAGAACCCATTGTGGCCCTCGAGTCAAAAAGTTTGCCCACCCCTGTACTAATCATTAATTTTTAAGGCTAATACTGTTTCTTCAACTTTGTGTTAATAAAGATTCCTTCAAAATGACCTTATATCCTCAATTCTTAAAAATTTAGTTTGGCCCTGGCCAGTGCGGCTCAGTTGGTTGGAGAATTGTTCCATGTAACAAAAGGTTGCAAGTTTGATTCCTGGCCAGGGCACATAGCCAAGTGGTGGGTTTGATCCCCAGTTAGAGTGTGTAAGGGAAGCCACGGATCGATGTTTCTCTCCAGCATAGGTGTTTCTTTGTCTCTCTCTCTCTCCATCTCCTTTTCTTTTTCTCTAAAAATAAATAAAATAAAATAAATAAAAACATGTCCTCAGGTGAGGATTAAAACAATATTCTTGCTCTATAAAAAATTAGTTTTAAATATTTAATGTTATTTTAGAACATGAGGGCCAAAGTATGTTTTATAATACGTGCTTTCAGTACCTGTGACATACATATCTTCACTTTCTTCATGAAACATATTTTTCTCCTCATTTTGCTCTTTAGTCATCCCCTGTTAATATGGTCTCAGCAAATATAGAATGTGTTCAAATAAAGGCTAGGCAGCAATCCTAGGGAAAAAACCCTAATAGTTCTTAAAAATGATTTTAAACTTTGCCACTAGATAGCAGCATCAGCTTCTCATTCACAATGAACGTTTACTTTAATAATTGAAAGCATTATAAAGACAGTAGGCTTGAAAAAATAGCTTTCAAAGTCTAATTATTAATTTTTGAGAGCTGTGAAATCATACACAAGTTTTGTGTGTTTGGGCCACACATTTAAGTATATTCATTCCACAGGAAAGAACTGGATCTTTCATCAGGATTTTTAAAGTGCATGGCACATAAAAATTTAGTTTCTGATATAAGCTAACATTCTTACCTTTCAAATTGTAAAACTAATGTATAAAGGGTGAGGAATGATTTTTCCATGATATGTAACAGAATTTATTATTGCACACCTGTTCTAGAAACACATAGTTCAGAGATCTTTACTCCATCCAATACTTATAAGTCCTTCTATTATCATAATAATAAATAAAAAGACTTTCATAATGATAATAAATAAAAAGGCTTTGTAACATTAGCTGTAAATATTTTTCCTAGTGTTGTTTCCTACTTTAAAAATAAATAAAATTATGTAATTAAAATTATTATTATTTCTATATTTTTCATTTAAAAAAATGTATCTTTATTATTGAAAGTATTATAGGTGTCCCCTTTTTTCCCCACATTGACCCCCTCCACCCCACTCCTGTGCTCCCCTCCCAGGCCTTCAGGGCACTATTGTGTGTGTCCATGGGTTATGCATATATGCATATAAATTCTTTGGTTAATCTCTTCCCTCTTCCTCTCCCACCTTCCATCTGAGACTCGTCAGTCTGTTTCATACTTCTATGTATCTATTTTGTTCATCAGTTTATTTTGTTCATTAGATTCCACATATAAGTGAGATCATGTCTTTCTCTGATGCTTGAGTTCCTTCCCTGCATCAGCACCTGACTCTATGTATAAAGGTGACTAATATGGACTACTGCAGAATCCAGAGAGAGCTGAATGCCCTCTCCTCCCCATCCAAGAGGGATGACATAATTACATTGAATGCACATTTTGAACAGCTATATTCACTAAACCACACTTTCATTTCTTTCCTTACTTCCTTCTGGGATAAGTCAGAGCAATTGAAACAGAGGGATTATCAAAGCTATAAAATATTTTTCACAGCAACAAAACCTCAAATGTTTAGATTTAAAACTTTCACTGTGTTTTAGACAAAAATAGATAAAAAGAAGTCCCCAGACCCTAGAGGAAATTTTTCACTTGTAAAGTTAATAAAATAATCTCATTTTTGCATTTTAATTTCTTTATTGATTAAGGTATTACATATTTGTCCTCATCCTCCCATTACCTCCCCCCCAACTCATGCCCTCACCCCCCTGTTGTCTGTGTCCATTAGTTAGGCTTATATGCATGCATACAAGTCCTTTGGTTGATCTCTCCCCCTTACCCCCACCCTCCCCTACCTTACCTCTGAGGTTTGACAGTCTGATCGATGCTTCCCTGTCTCTGGGTATGTTTTTGTTCATCAATTTATGTTGTTCATTATTTCCCATAGATGAGTGAGATCATGTGATATTTATCTTTCTCTGACTGACTTATTTCACTTAGCATAATGCTCTCCAGTTCCATCCATGTTGTTGCAAATGATAGAAATTCCTTTTTTTTTTACCGAATAAAATAATCTTTAAGTATGAAGGTAATCATAACTCCCAGTCCTCTTAACAATATTAATAATAAAGAATAAATAACTAAAGTACAGCATCTAAAGAGTTTTAAGGGGTGAAATAAATGACTACAGTTAATAATATTGTATTACATATTTTAAAGTGGCTGAGTAAATCTTAAAAGTCCTTATCATAAGAAAAAATATATATATATTTTTTAAATATATTTTATTGATATTTTACAGAGAGGAAGGGAGAGGGATAGAGAGCCAGAAACATCGATGAGAAAGAAACATCAATCAGCTGCCTCCTGCACACCCCCCACTGGGGATGTGCCCGCAACCAAGGCACATGCCCTTGACCGGAATCGAACCCGGGACCCTTCAGTCCGCAGGCCGACGCTCTATCCACTGAGCCAAACCGGTTTCAGCAATAAGAAAAAATATTTTGATAATAATATTATTTTTATAATAATATTTTTTCTTATGATAAGGACTTTTAAGATTTACTCAGCCACTTTAAAATATGTAATACAATATTATTAACTGTAGTCATTTATTTCACCCCTTAAAACTCTTTAGATGCTGTACTTTAGTTATTTATTCTTTATTATTAATATTGTAATAGGACTGGGAGTTGTTTGATTTTTCCCATTTTTTTGAGTAGCGAGTTATGATTACCTTCATACTTAAAGATTATTTTGCGATGCAGCAGCTTGCCTAGGACCAAACCAGAGAGGGTCGGACCTGCATTGCCACCATGTGCCCACCATCCAGATATCATTGCTGACATGTACACTTAAGGAACTGTTTGACATTGAAACGGGGACTCAGAACTGTTGGACATTGAAATTGGGACTCAAACATTTTTTGTTATTATACGTTTATTTCTAGTCTGCAGAGGCAAGATTTTTTAAAGGAAAGAAAAGGGGAAAAATAGATACAGAGGCAAAGAAGCATTGAACAGACTGTCAAACTACAGCGGGAAGGCAGAGGAGGTTTTTTTGGGGGCTGTAAGAGATCAACTGAAGGGCTTGTACGCATGCATATAAGCATAACCAATGGATAAAAGACACGGTGGGGGGGGCAGGTAAAGGCATGTACTGGGGGGAAGGGGAGGCAGGGGGGAGGTCAATGGGAAAAAAAAAGGAGACATATGTACTACTATTTGTAATACTTCAAACAATTAAAAAAAATAAAAAAATAAAGTTTTTTTTAAACTAAAAAAAAATAAAATAAAGAAGCTAAAAAAAGAAAAAAAGAAAAAATATTTTGTAATTATGCATAAGGATGGATGTTAATTAGACCTATTGTGGTAATCATTTTGCAATATATACAAATATGGAATTATTATGTTGTACACCTGAAACTAATATAATGTTATATGTCCATTATACCTCAGTAAAAAGTTCTTTCATATTGAATCCACAGAAAGTTATAGAAATTTAAGCTTTTATAGAAAAAATTGTTTTAAATTATTACAGCACATATCTTTGTGAATAAATGTTTCCAAATTTTCAGGTAGAAACCCAAAATAGGATTTTTTAAATGAGCCTCTATACTGTTTTCCATAGTGGTTGTACCAGTTTACATTCACGCCAGGAGTGAATGAGAGGTTTCTCCACAACCTTTCTTACACTTGTTATTACTTGTCTAGTTGATAATAGCCATTCTGATAGGTGGTATCTCATCAAAGTTTTGATGAGCATTTCTTTAATAGCTAGAGAAGTTGAGCATCTTATATATCTGTTGGCCATTTGGGTGTCTTCTTCGAAGAAATGTCTATTCACATCCTCTACCCCCCCTTTTTCTTTGTTAATCTTCATCCAAGGATATTTTTTCCACTGATTTTTAGAGAGAGTTCAAGGGAGGGAGGGAGGTGGAGAGTGAGAGTGAGAGAAATGTGGATGTGAGAGAGACACATTGATTGGTTGCCTCTTGTACACACCCCGACTAGACCCAGGGATGGAACCTGCAATCCAGGTATATGTCATTGATGGGGAATTTAATGGGCCGATGCTTTAACTACTGGGAAACACAGGCCCAGACGCCCTGCCCATTTTTCATTGGACTGTTTGTTTCTTTGGTGTTAAGTTGTATGAGTTCTTTATATATATTTGTCAGCGCTATTGTTTGCAAATAATCTTCTCCAATTTAGTTTGTTGCCTTTTCGTATTGTTGGTGGTTTCTTTTGTTGTGCAGAAGCTTTTTGATTTGATATAGCTCCATTCATTTATTTTTGCCTTTATTTTTCTTACCTTTGGGGTCAAATTCATAAAACCCTCTCTAAGACCAAGGTCCATAAATTTAGTACCTATGTTTTCTTCTATATAATTTATTGTTTCAGGTATTATATTTAATTCTTTGATCCATTTTGAGTTAACTTTTGTTTTTGGGAACTAATAGTAGTCTAGCTTCATTCTTTTGCATGTGGCTTTCCAATTTTCTCAGTGCCATTTATTGAAGAGGCTTTCTTTTCTCCATTGTTTTTGTCTCCTTTGTTAAAAATTATTTGTCCATATACATACATGTGGGCTTATTTTTTGGCTCTCAGTGGCTAAAACATGGAAACATCCAAAGTGTCCTTTGATAGATGATTGGATAAAGAAGATGTGGTACATATATACAATGGGATACCACTCAGCCATAAGAAAAGATGAAATATTGTCATTTGTGACAACATGGATAGGTCTTGAGAATCTCATGCTAAGCAAAATAAGTCAGACAGAAAAAGTTAAGAACCATATGATTTCATTCATATGTGGAATATAAAACTGAAAGCAACAAATGAACAAATAAGAAAAACAAAAACTCACAGATGTAGACAATAGTCTGGTGGTTATCAGAGGGAAGGGGATGGGGAGTAGTAGTAAAAGGTAAAGGGAGTCAAATATATGGTGACAGAAGGCAATTTGACTTTGGGTGGTGGGAACACCATCCAATATACAGAAGATATAGCATTGAATTCTACACTTGAAATCTGTATAATCTTATTAACCAATGCCACCTCAATTAATTTAATAAAAAAGATTAAAGCAGCATGTTAAGAAATTGAAAAGTAAACAAAACTAACCAACAAAACCTATAGAGTAAGGAATTGTATTTCATGCTGAAAGACTTGCGTGTGTGTTTTTTCTTTCTTACCCAGGCTAGAACTAAAATTCAAATTTCCACACTGACTCTGTTTTGACTTGGAAGTGAAGCATATTTCTTGGAAATAAAAAATGTATTTTCTTTTGCCATAGGCTAACAGTTCAGATGTAATTGCTAAATTCTAAGGACAAATTAATACATTATCATAAGTTTTTCTTTTCTAGTTCTAGCTTACAATAGTTAAACTCTTTACATATTTTGAACAAAATCCTGAAAAATTATTTCTTTGGCAACATGCAGCAGGTGGTACATCTGAAGAAAGTCCATTTTCTTCATTCTTAGCACTTGTTTCCAAGACATTAATGCAGAAGAGAGAGGGGTACTACGCTCTCTGTACTTTAATTTGCAAAGGATTCCATAGAGTTTCCTTGCTTAGCCCACCCATAACTTGAAGTAGTAGAAAGTCTATATCCAGTTAGAAACAAACTTTAAATGATTAGAAAACAGATCTCATTGGACTCACTTAGGATATGAAGCAAAGCTTTAATTGCACTTTCCCTTAGTGGCCTCATTCCCAAGATATGGCATGCTTTGGGGACAAAGCATTTTCAAGAGACTGAGATGATGCAACTTTTCAAGGAACTTTTATCTAACCAATGAAGACTGAATATATTTTATACTGAGTCATCCATAATTTCTTTTTGGAAGAAGAGAAAGAATAAAATCAAACGACCATTGACAATTCTGCCCCATTCCCATGTTAAGGGAAGGAATGAAACCGGAGAAAGTTGGCTCATTTTTACTTTAGTTCTGCTTGTCATCTTGAAAGAAGAGGGAGGGAACCTATTAGAATGTAAGTTGAGATCTTCTAAATCATCTATTCTTCATTCTACTTGATTTTTAACAAGTTCAAAAGAGCATAAATTATTTTGAGTAAACTTAAAAATAAATTATATATTTGGTTCATGGCCAGGGTCAGCATGATCTTCATCTTTGTTGGATGTTGAGCAAGACCTAAGATGAGAGCATTTATGTAGAGATAAATTTAAGTTCTGAAACTAGATCAAACTAAGTATGAAATTAGACAGATATTTTAGCAACAAGGTAAGGGGAAAAGATAGTCCTGAATTTACTCCATCTCTGTCTAAAACTGGGTAATTTCTTTGCTAAAGGAAGACTAACATAGGATGTGTTGGTATTATCCAAGTGCTCTGAACATGAGAGCCAATTGTATCCCCAACTCTGTGGGTTGACCTGTATAGAGAACTGGATTCTATTCTAAGCATCAAATAAAAAAAGAGAAACTGAGAAACTAAAATGTGCATAGAGGGGTAGAAGGCTTGGTCAGGTGCAGAAACCAAGACTGATAAAAAAGAGTTGAGGAGCTTCAGGCAACTGTCAAGTGGAAGACTGAGATATGGAGTGTGACTGATCCTGGAGGAGCTAATAGACTCTTGAAGAGGTTTATGCAAGAGGTGAATGTGATGAGTAAACAGTTTGACTGGCCATTTCATCTTTCTCTTTAATTCTCCCAAAGCCAAGGATATAATGTAAACTGTATTTTTGGCACTAGAGGAGGTCTTGCTAGTCAAATAATAAATTTCAAATTGGAAAACTGAAGGAAAAGTGTCTAGCATAAGTCTAATGTTGGACTCTGATATTCCTGGACTCATAAATTTTTTAAAAAGTAAAGTATAAGTAGCTTTCTGAGCACCTGTACATTTATTCTCTTATTCTATGTGGGTGAGAATTCTCAGCGATCAAAAACAATAGTTTTAACTACATTGAATGAATGAAGCATTCAAGGTTCATAGAGATTAGCTGACTTAATCAAGGTCACCCTTATAGTAGGTGACATAAGAATCTTAGGAGATACAGAAGTGGGAGAATGTAGGCTCTGTTTCAAATTTCTTCCCTGTACTGCTGCCATAAAAGTGTTACCTAAACTCAACACTTTCTATGATCTTATGGGCTTCCCACTAATGGCCACTGGCTATAAACTCAACACCAGAAATAGGAAACCAGAATGCATTATCTTGTATTGATATTGGAATGATTTTTGGATCCTTTTTAAATGAAAGGAATTGTGAAGACATAAAAAATTTAGTGTGAGAAAGGGAAGAGCACAGACCATTTTGACAGGTGTCTCAAAGCCCACCTCTGCCAGTCACTAGATTATAAATGTGGATTGAGCTTCGATTTTCCTCTTATATAAGATGAGATAATGACGTTTAGCTTGCAGATTTATTAAAAAGAGTATGTAAGGTAAAAATACTAATAATTAGTTTGTACTTTTTAGATGCTCAATAAAACTGTTAAATGCTTTGGATGTGTTGTCTCATTTAATCCTCACAACCATTTACAAGATTGTTTCACTATTATTATTCTTGCTTCACAGAAGAAGAAAAATAACTCTCCTGGGATGAGAGGAAGTGGATGCCAGAGCAGTTGGATAAAATGCATTTAATCTTAGGTTATAATCACAAAATGCAAAAAAAAATGGCCTAAATATGAGTGGCTGCTCATTCCTTCTCTAGTTTGCCTCACTTCCACTCTCCTGTAACATTTCACCAGGTATGTGGCCATATGGTAAACCCAGTTGATGTTCACTAAAGTGGGAGTTAATAAATATCTATTCTGAAACCACCTATGCTCAGTTAGTCAACTGAGAGGACCTTGAGCAAGCTGCTCTTATTTAAAGGCTTTTATTTTTTCTCCTTTGTATTGATGGCTTAAATATTATAGCTGCAGGGCTAATCTTTTGCTCTGGTCTATATTTCATTTTGCATTCCCAGCAGTAGCATGTAACTAATTCATGTCACTCCTAACACTCTTTCAGCTTCTGGGTCTTATTTTTGAAGATATGTTTTCCAAATCTGCTGTGACTTCTCTGCTCTTCTGGTGGAAACCACAACCATTCAATGGCCAATGAAAACTACACAAGGATCACCGAGTTCATTTTCACAGGTTTGAATTACAAACCCCAATTGCAGGTCTTTCTCTTCCTGCTCTTTCTGAGTTTCTACATTATCAACCTCATAGGAAACTTGGGTATGATTATTCTGATACGGATTGATAACCGCCTTCACACACCTATGTACTTTTTCCTCAGCCACTTGTCCTTTGTGGACATCTGCTTCTCCTCAGTCGTGAGCCCTAAGATGCTCACTGACTTCTTTGTGAAGAGGAAAGTCATCTCTTTCTTAGGATGTGCTTTGCAGCAGTGGTTCTTTGGGTTCTTTGTGGCAGCAGAGTGTTTTCTCTTGGCATCCATGGCCTATGACCGCTATGTAGCTATCTGCAACCCACTATTGTACTCAGTTGCCATGTCTCAGAGACTCTGTATTCAGCTGGTGGTTGGTCCCTATGTCTTCGGGTTTATGAACACCATGACTCATACAACGAACACATTTCGTCTCCCTTTTTGTGGCTCCAATGTCATCAATCATTTTTTCTGTGATGTGTCCCCCCTGCTTTCTCTTGCATGTGCGGATACTGAGCTCACTAAGTTGGTAGTTTTCGTCGTGGCTGGAGCTGTGGGAGTCTTCAGTGGTCTGACTATCATGGTCTCCTACATTTACATCCTCACTGCCATCCTGAAGATCCACTCTGCCGATGGGAGGCGCAAAGCCTTTTCCACCTGCTCTTCTCACCTTACAGCCGTCTCTATCCTGTATGGTACTCTTTTCTTTATCTATGTAAGACCTAGTGCAAGTTTCTCCCTGGATATCAATAAAGTGGTGTCCGTGTTTTACACAGCAGTGATCCCCATGTTAAACCCACTTATCTACAGCTTGAGGAACAAGGAGGTCAAAGATGCCATCCACAGGACTGTTGCTAAGAGGAAGACTTGTTGGGCCTAAATTCTTATCTAGAAAGGAAATTAGGGGAGGATTCTAAATGGACAGACTAATTGTGTAGATTTCCAAGATTCTAGGCCACTTGCAAGTGTTTGGGGGCTGGTTGACATTCCTTTCTTTGTTCATCTATCCTATCATTCATTCATTTAGTCAATTAGTGTAGATTCATTAAGCCCTGTATGTGATCTTTTCTATGCAATATTCCAATATTATAGTTCAGACTCACAGTCCATTTAATTTTGCTTCTCTTGGACACCTCAGTCTGATTATTTCCCAAAAAGCTTTATTTAATGTCAGTTATTATTATTTTTTATCATTCTGCTAATGTTTTCTCTTCCTGGTGACTTCTTGGTACTGAAATTTTAAAATGCAGTACTTTAGGTTTTACACTCACATTTAGCTCCCATCAATAGGAATCTGAAAAAAAAAAGAAAGAAAGAAATGAGATCTCATGTTTAACCTCATCAGTGGAATGACATCCTTGGCTGTAAACACCAGTTTTGGGGGTGACCTTAGCACAAAGAACTATACACATCTCAGGGACTGAAGACCGATCTGTGTTCCACTCTGTCAGATGGGGTGGTCCACACAGCCTGTTGAAGTAGTGAAGAGACCTGTGCTCATTCTAGTGCATTTTATACCTGAAAAAGCTTCTTATAGAAGGGGGAAAGCTTATCTTTTCTTAGAATTCAACTTTTCTGGTAGATGCTCAGAGGATTACCTAAACTTCTCTATGTGGGGCTTGGTTGTGCATGTGATTGTGCCTTCTAAATTCTGTTAATAATTTAAGTTCATTACCCACTCAGTATAGAGAAATATTGTGGTTGTATTTAGGCTCTTCATCCAGATCTCCCTGTTCCTAGTAAGGTCAGTAGCTGTGTAGCATCACAGGGGAGTATATACACGTAACTCAACTTGATGGTTATGACTCCTGGGCAATGTAAGTGCTGGGCAGCCCTGATCTGAGCTCCTCTTAGAGACCCAGGAATGCTGCCTAATTCTATATTATCTTTCTTGATCTATCCTTATCTCTTGATGTTGACATAAAGACACGAAAAGGAGATAGTTTCACTGAGGAAACAGGTCAGCTTTCCTAGATGACATTATAATGTCATGGCTAAATTGTTATAGAAATGTCCTCAGAATTTTAAGGAACTCTTAGGTCTGATTTTTCTCCCAATGAGTTTAGCAAACCTGATTAAGAAGCTTTCTGTAAAAGTCACAGTTTATCTATTATTTAGATTCAGAAATAAATTTTCTAAACATTTGAAGACTTTCTACATACAAAGTATTGTGAGCTATTTTCTATTGATTTTCTTACAAGGCACAATCTCTGAAAATGGACAATCAACCAGTGAGTACTCACCCAATTATAGCATGCTTTCTACCTATAGGGGCCTTAAAGACCAGTTTATCCTGACCAGATGACTGGCTCATCATTGAAGCTTGGGGGTGGGGGGTGTGGGAATGTTTTATTATCTTATGCATTATAAAGCCCAAAATATGACTTGTCATCAAATGTATTTATGGAAGTTTCATTTAAACTTCAGGAACCTTGTTTTAGAGTGGGTTTCCTAGATGGGATAAAATTTATTCCAGAATATTTATTGGAAATATCAGAAAAGCAAAATGAGCCCAGCTGACATGGCTCAGGGGTTGAGCATCTATGTATGAACCAGGAGGTCATAGTTCAACTCCTGGTCAGGACACATGCTTGGGTTGCGGGTTCAATCCCCAGTGTGGGACATGCAGGAGGCAACTGATCAATGATTCTCTCTCATCATTGATGTTTCTATCTCTCTCTCTCCCTTCCCCTGTCTCTCTGAAATCGATAAAAAAAAGAAAGAAAAGCAAAATGATATAACAGAAAGAAACAAAATTTAGAGTTGGAAGACCTCATACATTTATATATTCAAAAAATAATTATCAAATATCTTCTGTGTGCCAGGCACTGACTGAGCTTGGTGTTGTAAACAACAGTGAAGAAAATGAATAGCATTCCTGTATCCACAGAGTTGACAGGCTAGCATATATAAGATGTACTTCTGTTTATTACCCTTTGGGTGTATCAGTCAAGTCCATATGAGATAAATGGAAGCAATGATAGTATCCACTGTATCATAGGACTACTGTGAAGATTAAATTAGAGGATGCAGGTGAAATCACTTTATATACTTCATAAACATATTTTCTGCTCCCTAATAAAAACTATTAATTGAAAATAACAACACTTTGGAACCACGATTTTATCCTAAGTGTGCCAGACTCCTCAATACAGGTTCATTTGCAGGATCTTAGATGCAACAATGGGAGGAAGAGTGGAGGCAGGGTGGTATAGCCACTTGAATTCTAATCCTAGATCCATCACTGGAATTTTGTGATTTTTAGGGTTTTCTTTTAATCCCAACTATAAACTAACAAGAACAGTGCCCAATTTACTGAGGATTTGCAACCAATTGCTTGAATGAACTGAAGTTCACAGGGTCTAAGTAGGAGGCATTTTCATTTTTTTTTTTTTTTTTGTCATTGCCCTTTCAAAATGCTGGCTGATGTGTCATCTCAAACCTCCTGATCACTCACATTGCAGACAGATCTAATAGTTTTTTCTTTCACTTGGAAGTAAGAAACAAATGCTTTCCATTTCCAACTATTAAAAGTCAAGTTCAGACCAGATCAAGATGGCAGAGCAGGTAAACGCTATGCTCTTCTCCTCCCATGACCATATCAAAATTGCAAATAAAGTGCAGAATGACCATCATTAAGTATAGCTGAAAAGAATTGCTATAGCTAAGAATATACAGAAGAAGCCACATTGAGACTTTGAAGATATTAGTTAAATAAATTGGGTTACATCCATGAAATTTCAAATAAGTCAAGTCCATGGTGATGTCAAACTTCACAACATTTTTCAAATTAAAATATCCTTCCTCTCCCATTTTAGGCTCTAGAGTGGTGATGAAAGGGGCAGATCTGAATCTCTATTATTGCTGCCCCTTCTTTCCCACTCTGCAGCTGCTGGGATGGAAAGAAGAGGGGAAAGAGAGCAGAAAAACACTGACTGGGATAGTTGGAATCTAATGTCAATATCTTTAAATGATAGAGGCATGATTACTGGCTTTTTCACTTGGGGATTGTCCTAAAGAAATAACCCAAAATGCAAGGTTGAATGGTGGTGGCACCTTTATCAACGATGTGTTTTTCATTGTGTATATACAAAACCCAAGTAACTACTGGTTTCATTAGCTAGTAGGTAACATTGGCATTCTCTTTCCTTTAATGCTAAATTATGATGAGCTCAAGTTGTTGATGCAGTGTGCAGAGTGTTATGTCTCTTCTCCATGTAGTTCAGAGCAATCCAGGGGAGAGAAACGATTTATACTGTTGCTCTCCTGCCTTCTCAGCTGCCTCTGGCTGCTTCCACTTCACCCACAGGTTACTATTCCCATTGTTCCAAGTCTTCTCTTATACTTCTCAGTAGTAGCTATTCTTCAAAGATTCCATCATTTTCTCCCAAACCTGCCAACAGTCCCACTTTATTTTAAGTCATCCATAGCATATTTGAGGCCAGGCTGCAACTTCTATTGGGACTTTATTAGAGGTTGGAGATAATGAGAGAGATGTGCAATTCTGAGGATAACTTGGAGGTACAACATAGATTCCCCTGAGTCTATGAGTGGCTTGCTTTGTCGACTACAGCAAGACACTCCCATCAGGACAAAGTGCCAATTCATAGAATATTTGCTTAAGGCTTGGACTTATCATGGGACAACACCACATGAAATTCCTCATGGCTAGGTCCTGACTGAATTCAGCCAAAATGAGTTCTGTTCTCTGTACAGTCTTGTCTTCATTTTAAGGTGCTTTCTGTAGAGTCTCAACCCACAATTCCTTAAGAGAATCTAATTAAGGAGAACATACTGAGTCAACCACAATTCAGAGGGATTTCATAACTCAATTCATAGTTAGAAAAGAATTATATGTTTCAAACTCGTCCTACAGTAATATATATATATATATATATATATATATATATATATATATATATATATATATATTTTTTTTTTTTTTTACAAAGAAATAATCAGTAGAGTCATACAGGTGCATAACTGGAAAGAAAAGTTCCACAAAATATACTTAGTTTTACTACCTGCAACATCTGTTTATTACTAAATTTCAGGGATTGACAAACTACAGGCTGTGGACCAAATCCAGTCCAGCACCCAGTTGTAAGAATAGTTTTTACATTTTTAAATGGTTAAAAAAAATGAAAAGCAGAATAATATTGCATGACTCATGAAAATAATTTGGAGTACAAATTTCAGTGTCCATAAATAAATTCCTATTGGAATACAGCCATCTTCACATCAGAGTTTCTCCACAGCAATGCTGTGGACAGTTTGGACAGGATGACACTTTGTTGTGGGCACTGTCCTTTGTATTGGAGAATGTTTAGTCTCATCCTAGACTCTATTCATTAGATGCCTGTAGCATCCCATCCCAATCATTACAACGAAACGTATCCAGATCTTTTCTGTGGTAAAAATATATGTAAGACAGAACTACAGCTCTATGGCTTGTCCCTGCTGCTTTGGGGGTTCAAGAGCAGAGTGGGGTGGTTGTCAGGGGGACAGTATGCCAGAAAATTTTAAAATATTTACTATATGGCCCTTTATAAAAAAGTTTGATGACTCCTGCTTTATTCCATCATTTTTGTTTTCTAAACAATGCTGGTCATGACCTACTAAACTGATTTAATTTCCCACTAATAAGACTCCAACTGCTGTTTGAGAAATCTTATTCATGTGCAGCTCCAGAGAGGCAGTATATTGAATATTGGATAAGAGCATAAGACTTAGAACCAAATGTGGGTTCTTATTGTGACTATATTATTTAATAGATGTGTGAATCTGAGCAAGTTACATAACCTCTCTGAGCTTTTATGACCACATATAGAGAGTGGGAATGATAACAATAGCAGTAACACAATTGTTTGCTATTATTATTGGTGTTTGTATTAGTCAGGGTCCTCAGAGAAACAAAACCAATAGAATGTGTGTGTATATATACAATGAGATTTATGTTAAGAAATTGACTCATAAGATTATGAAGGACAGTAAGTCCAAAACCTGCACGGGAGCTGGCAGGCTGGAGACTCAGGGGAGAGTTGATGTTACAATTCAAATTCAAAGACCATGGAGCTGAAGACCCAGCAAAAGCCAATGCTGTAGTTGCTGCAGAATTCTCTCTTGCTCAGGGAAGATCAGCTTTTATTCTCTTCAAACCTTCAACTGATTTAAGGCCCACCCACATCATGAAGGGTAATTGTACTAAGTATCAGGAGGACCAGGTTCTTGCCAGGGTTGTGGTGGCTCTAACTCCATGACCTTGAATAAACAAATTCTCCATTCCACTTCTTTGTTCCCTCACTTGACAAAGAAAGGTTTCAGCCCAGATCATCTCTAAGGTAGTTTTTGCTTCTAACATTTCTGTAACACACACACACACACACACACACACAGACACACACAAATGCTGTAGGAGTTTGAAGACTGAGAATCAGCCTTTAACTCTTCAGAGAAATCATTATAGCAAAATGCCAACAAACTACGTTTGCCACTGTGAGACTGGGCTGCAAGGCCCAACATTGTTATTGATCCCCTTTCTAATAAGATGCCTTAAGCATCATTAAGATTGAGTAAGGCACTCAGATTCCAGCAATTACTAAACTTGAAAGAAATTATTTGCCTCATCTCTAAATAAGTTTCAGAGGAACTAATTAATCAAGGCAACTTTAAATAAGAAAATTTCCGAGAAACCAAGATGGCGGCATAGGTAAGCACCTAAACTGCTGCCTCGCACAACAATTTCAAAACTACAACTAAAAGACAGAACGGACACCATCCAGAACCACAGGAAAGCTGGATGAGTGAAAATTCTACAACTAGAAGGAAAGAGAAAAGCTCACAGAGAATTGGAGGTACGGCAAAGGGTCTTTGTGCGCGCAGAGAGGAAGGGCAGCTGAGAGCCTGGCTGACTTTGTCAGGCGGAAGGGGGAAGGAAGCCCCCGACCGCACTGAACCCCAGTTCTGACTGCACTGAACCCCAGTTCCAGGCGAGCCCCTGGGGGCCCACGCTCTTATGGGGGGAGTCTGGACTCTCGGGCGGAGACTCAGGAGCCGGGGAAGGCGGAGGACTGAAAGCGCGCACGCGCCAGTGCGCACAAAGGCTGCAGAGGTTGCCACAGGCTTTCCCTAGTGGAAGGGAGTCAGAGGCTCCTGAATGCACTGAGCCCCAGTTCTGACTGCAGTAAACCCCAGTTCCAGGCGAGCCCCTGGGGACCCACGCTCTTGTGGGGGGAGTCTGGACTCTCGGGCGGAGACTTGGGAGCCGGGGAAGGCGGAGGACTGAAAGTGCGCGCGCGCACGCCAGTGCGCACAAAGGCTGCGGAGGTTGCCACAGGCTTTCCCTAGTGGAAGGGAGTCGGGGATTCCTGACTCCACTGGGCCCCAGTTCTGACTGCACTGAACCCCGGTTCCAGGTGAGCCCCTGGGGACCCACGCTCTTGTGGGGGGAGTCTGGACTCTTGGGCAGAGACTCAGGAGCCAGGGAAGGTGGAGGTCTGAAGGCGCGCATGTGCGCGCAAGGGTAAGGCTGACAGGAAGCCAAGACTGAGACTCCACCCCATCCAAGCTGAGCACAGAGGCTATTGCAATTTGGCAAGTCTAATCCTATAAGGCTGTCTCCAGCACCGAACTTCTCCCAGCATAGACACAGCGGATCCTTATAGCCAACTGGCCTGGAGGTCAATTCTTCCCAGTGATACCAACAACAATCAAGCCTTAATTACAACAAGGCTGTACACACAGTCCACAAAGGGGTGCACCAAGAGTGTCCACCTCAGGTTAACTGGGGGAGGCAGACCCACTGGGCCATATTGGAAACCTAGCACACAAATCTACCTTACCAACTCAGGGAAGCAGTGAAAATGAGGCGTCAAAGAATCAGATCACAAACGAAAGAAATGGAGGAAAACAAACGACTGAATATAGAATTCAAAACCATGGTTATAAGGCTTTTTAAGAATATCCTAGAAAAGGCCGATAAATATAACGAGACCCTCGAAGATATGAAAAAGGACCAACTAGAAATTAAACATACACGGACTGAAATAAAAAATATTATACAGAGACCCAAAAACAGACAAAAGGAACACAAAAATCAAGTCAAAGAATTGAAATACAAAGAAGCAAAAAACACTCAACCGAAAAAGCAAAAAGCAAAAAAAAAAAATCCAAAAAGTTGAAGATAGTGTAAGAAGACTCTGGGACAACTTCAAGCGTACCAATATCAGAATTATGGGGGTGCCAGAAGAAGAGAGAGAGCAAGATACTGAAAACCTATTTGAAGAAATAATGACCGAAAACTTCCCCCACCTGGTGAAAGAAATAGACTTACAAGTCCAGGAAGCGCACAGAACCCCAAACAAAAGGAATCCAAAGAGGACCACACCAAGACACATTATAATTAAAATGCCAAGAGCAAAAGACAAAGAGAGAATATTAAAAGCAGCAAGAGAAAAACAGTTAATTACCTACAAGGGAGCACCCATACGACTGTCAGCTGACTTCTCAACAGAAACTATGCAGGCCAGACGGGAGTGGCAAGAAATTTTCAATGTGATGAATAGCAAGAACCTACAACCAAGATTACTCTACCCAGCAAAGCTATCATTCAGAATTGAAGGGCAGATAAAGAGCTTCACAGATAAGAAAAAGCTAAAGGAGTTCATCACCACCAAACCAGTATTATATGAAATGCTGAAAGGTATTCTTAAAGAAGAGGAAGAAGAAAAAAGTAAAGAGAAAAATTATGAACAACAAATACATATCTATCAACAAGTGAACCTAAAAATCAAGTGAATTAAAAACCTGAGGAACAGAATAATCTGGTGAATATAATAAAATCAGGGGCATAGAAAGGGAGTGGACTGATAATTCTCAGGGGGAAAGGGGTATGGGGGGGTTCATGAAGTGACTGGACAAAAATCATACACCTATGGATGAGGACAGTGTGGGGGAGGTAAGGGCAGAAGGTGGGGTGGGAACTGGGTGGAGGGGAGCTATGGGGGGAAAAAGGAGAAATAATTGTAATAATCTGAATAAAGATTTATAAAAAAAAAAAATAAGAAAATTTCCTGGGTTATAATTGCTGTTCAGCTCTGAAAGTAAGTTCCTGGGGCCTGTCGTAGGTCAGGCAGCAAAGAAGGATGGATCTTTTTAAAATGATTTAAGGTAGGAAGACCATATTCCAGCATTATTGGTTCATTGGTTGCTAACCTGTATTCTTGAGATTTGTTTTGTTTGGTAAATTTTGTGTATACACACACATAATAGAGCAAATAAATGACAGAGAAAACTTTATACTAGCTTAGGGAAAGGTTTCAAAATGATGAAGTAAGTTTAATAGTTACATATTAAAATACCAAGAATTAAGATAAAAATAAGAGGGTTGTAATGAAAATGCATGTGAGGAGAAACCAAGATGGCGGCATAGGTAAATACCTAAACTGCTGCCTCACATAAAAATTTCAAAACTACAATTAAAAGACAAAACGGACATCATCCAGAACCACAGGAAGGCTGGCTGAGTGGAAATTCTACAACTAGAAGGAAAGGGAAAAGCACACTGAGACTCAGAGGAGCTGCGGAAGGCAGAGGTACCGAGGCACGCGCTGAGAGGGTGGGCAACTGAGTACGAGGCTGGTTTTCTCAAGTGGGAGGGAGACAAAAGCTCCTGAATGCTCTGAACTCCAGTTCCGGGCGAGACTCTGGGGACCCAGACTCATTCGGGGAGAAACTGGACTGTCTCGCAGCGGGTGGAACTCGAGGGCGGCTTTCTCTCAGAGGTGCTTGCAGTGATTACCATGGGACACTGAGACACAGGGGCCTATTAGGGCAGGGCTGATGGGAAACCAATGCTGTCTGCTCCACCCTGAGACTCCGCCCCATCCAAGCTGAGCACAGAGGCTTTTGCAAGTCTTCTTCCATAAGGGTGTCTCCAGCACAGAAGTTCTCCCAGCGTAGACACAGCTGATCCTCACAGCCAATTGGCCTGGAGGTCAATTCCTCCCACTGATACCAACAACAATCAAGGCTTAACTACAACAAGACTGTGCACACAGCCCACAAAGGGGTGCATCAAGAGTGTCCACCTCAGGTAACTGGGGAGGCTGAGCCACTGGGCCCTACAGGACACCTAGTACACAAAACCACTCTATCAACTCAGGGAAGCAGCCAAAATGCAGAGACAAAGAAACAGATTACAAATGAAAGAAATGGAGGAAAGCAAATGACTGGATATAGAGTTCAAAACCACGGTTATAAGGTTTTTCAAGAATTTTCTAGAAAAGGCCAACAAATTTAGCGAGACCCTTGAGGATATGAAAAAGGACCAACTAGAAATTAAGCATACACTGACTGAAATAAAAAATATTATACAGAGATCTAACAGCAGACTAGAGGATCACAAGAATCAAGTCAAAGATTTGAAATACAAAGAAGCAAAAAACACCCAATAGGAAAAGCAAAAAGAAAAAAGAATCCAAAAATATGAAGATAGTGTAAGGAGCCTCTGGGACAACTTCAAGCGTACCAACATCAGAATTATGGGGGTGCCAGAAGAAGACAGAGAGCAAGATACTGAAAACCTATTTGAAGACATAATGACAGAAAACTTCGCCCACCTGGTGAAAGAAATAGACTTACAAGTCCAGGAAGTGCACAGAACCCCAAACAAAAGGAATCCAGAGAGGACCACACCAAGACACATCATAATTAAAATGCCAAGAGCAAAAGACAAAGAGAGAATATTAAAAGCAGCAAGAGAAAAATAGTTAGATACCTACAAGGGAGCACTCATACGACTGTCAGCTGATTTTTCAACAGAAACTATGCAGGCCAGACGGGAGTGGCAAGAATTTTCAATGTGATAAATAGCAAGAACCTACAACCAAGATTACTCTACCCAGCAAAGCTATCATTCAGAATTGAAGGGCAGATAAAGAGCTTCACAGATAAGAAAAAACTAAAGGAGTTCATCACCACCAAACCAGTATTATATGAAATGCTGAAAGGTATTCTTTAAGAAGAGGAAGAAGAAGAAAAAGGTAAAGATAAAAATTATGAACAACAAATACATATCTATCAACAAGTGAATCTAAAAATCAAGTGAATAAAAAATCTGATGAACAGAATAAACTGGTGAATATAATAGAATCAGGGGCATAGAAAGGGAGTGGACTGACAATTCTCTGGGGGAAAGGAGTGTGGGGGGTGCGGGAAGACACTGGACAAAAATTGTACACCTATGGATGAGGACAGTGTGGTGGGGGGGGGGTGGGGGGGTAAGGGCAGAGGGTGGGGTGGGAACCGTGTGGAGGGGAGCTATGGGGGAAAAAACAATTGTAATAATCTGAACAATAAAGATTTATTAAATTAAAAAAATGCATGTGAAATTATGCAAAAGAGTGATAGACCCTCTGGAAATAAAACACAAACAAGATATCCTGTGACAGACAATAGTGTGGTGAAGACCTGGGAGGGCCTGGTGCGGAGTGGAAGGGGTCATTGGGGAAAAAAAGGGACATTTGTAATACCTTCAACAATAAAGATAAATTAAAAAATAAATAAGTCTCAAAAAAAAGCTATCCTGTGCACATCTTCAGCAGAAATCTTTGATATCTTGAAATCCATATACTAGTATATTCTTCCTAATGAACAGAAAAGTTAATTCCTAATTAACAGGACCTTAATTTAGAACTGCTCTCATGGAGGTAGAGCAAGCCATTCAGGGGGAAAAGTGGGGTAGAGAGCTAAGTTCTAGAGTGCCTGAGACATACAAAGTGCATTTCGAAGACTTCTGATGATATTAAACTGTCATTAATTCTCTTCCTGGTCTTGGGCAAGTCATGTAACCTCTCAGAATCACACTAGGCAATTGCTTTGCTCTGTAGTTGTGACAATCTGACCTTTAAACCCCACAAGAACAAGGACTCTTTCTACTTTGTTCATGATGTATCTCTGGTAGTTAGTACATTATATGTTTTGGAGTTGTGAAGACCTGCATTGGAAATTTGTCTGTACCTGCACATCACTAGCTGTATGACCTAGCACAATTTATTCAGCACCAATACTATTCTTCAGCTACTTCAACTGAAAGTATTCCTGGGGCTTATTATAGTAACTGTACCTAATTTATTTGTGATGATTTTATGCTCTCTCTTAGCTGAAACCCCAAGATTTTATTATTCTCCTTGAAATTAAGAAACCTGATTTTGTAGCAGCATCTCACTGTCATTTCCAGACTACTAAGGACAGTGTCAAAGATTTTCAATTATTTCACTAATGCATTTCCTTATGCCTGATTAAAATGTCCTTTGGTACTTTCAAGGGATATGTTTAGAGCAGTAGTTCTCAGAGTATAGTCTAGAAAACTTTGCGGGTTCTTGAGGCAATTTCATGCAGTCCATACTCAGTGTTTTCATAACAATCTAAGATATTACAGATACTGGCTTCACATATCACATTGAAATTAACTTAAAAATATGAATGTTTTGTTATATTATCAAAGAAGAGTATCACAATTATCTGAAGACTAAGTAGTCTTCCCTTTTCTAATTGCATATCTGTTTAAGAATAAATTTTCTTCATATACTTCAATCAAAACAAAATGCTCAGTATGTTGACTTTAGAAATACTTGTAAGAATTTAATGATCTTGTATAGCCAGACATTTTTAAAAATTGCAAAAATATAAAACTGTCACTTCTCACTATATATATTTTTGGTATTGAAATAAACTTATCCATATTTATTAATCTGTTATTTATGTTAACATGTAATGGGCTTATTACTCTTTTAAATGAATTAATAAAACATTTCAAATTTCTCAGTTTTTATTTCTGAAGTGGTAAATATTGATAGATATAACCCATTTTCAGAAAATCTGTTTGTGGTTCTCCAATACTTTTTAAGAGTATAAAGGGATCAAAAGATTTGAGAACTGCTGAAACCGGTTTGGCTCAGTGGATAGAGCGTCGGCCTGCGGACTTGAGGGTCCCGGGTTCGATTCCGGTCAAGGGCATGTACCTTGGTTGCGGGCACATCCCCAGTGGGAGGTGTGCAGGAGGCAGCTGATCGATGTTTCTCTCTCATCGATGTTTCTAACTCTCTATTCATCTCTGTAAAAAATCAATAAAATATATTTAAAAAAAAAAAAAAAGGCCAAAACCGGTTTGGCTCAGTGGATAGAGCGTCGGCCTGCGGACTGAAGGGTCCCGGGTTCGATTCCGGTCAAGGGCATGTACCTTGGTTGCGGGCACGTCCCCAGTGGGGGGTGTGCAGGAGGCAGCTGATCGATGTTTCTAACTCTCTATCTCTCTCCCTTCCTCTCTGTGAAATATCAATAAAATATATTTAAAAAAAATAAAAAAAATATATAAAAAAAAAGATTTGAGAACCTCACATTTAGCTGATGGTTGAGTAGTTTAGACAATCATAATTAATCTACACCAGCATTTGATTCCCTCCATAAATGATGGTCTATACTTTAGTTGTACTAATTATAGGCCTTATTTGATGTTATTTCTTAGTTTATCTGCTTTATAAAACTCCCTTACTATTCTTTCTTAGCACCCAGCTGGTGACAATAAGCACAGTCCCACCACTCCTCAGGGGTATCCATGTGTCCTCACAGAGCATTCCCTGCACTCCCTATCTGGGTTATGTTTGGATGTAAAGCTCTCTTGGACCTGGAAGCAAAGAGGTGTATTGAGGATAGAGACTGAAAAGATACTGACATCTCTAAACTTTCTTCACTCCTGGAATTCACAATGCTTTTCCTCAGAACCTGCAACACTATTATTTTTACACCCCCAACAACCTCCCACCTTTGTCACCCACTTTGATTAGTGAACTTCTATTATTGTCCTTCAGTTTTCAGGTCAAATATAACCTCCTCAGAGAAATCTTCCCTAAGATCCAACACTATGTCAAGTGTTGTATACAATCATCTGACACCCGTTGTTATGACTCCACACACTAGTCATAATTTGTAAGTATAAATTTATATTATTATTTGATGACTTTTCCATGAGGTCATAAGTTCCACAAGGGCAGGCACTATATATTTCTCACTATTTTATTTTTGTTTGTTTTTTCCCCCATTGATATTTCTTAATATGTTATTATGTGTTATGTCATGTAATCTTTATAACAACTTTGTGAAGACAAGTTATTTCCATTTTATAGATAGGAAAATTGAGGCTTGCCACTTAACCATTACAAAGCTCACTCAATACCTTACCTTGCCCAACAGTTGTATTGCCCTCAACATTCAATGTTGGGTACCTAAAAGTTGCTCAGTAAGATATATTTTAAATGAATAAATATAATCATGGTCTGATGTAGAGGTAAAAATTTGCTCTGACCACATGAATTTTATTCTGTTTTTCAATTTCAAAGTCTCCAAACTGTCTCTTGATTTCATTGTTTGTAAATGAGATCATTTTATTAAGTGACAGTCGAATATGTTTCAGAACTAAAATTGTATGTTTTTTTTATTATCATTATTTATTATCATTGACTGCAAATAATTCTTGAGTATCTACTATATGAATACTATTCTGTTGGTTATTCCTTTCTGCTGAATTCTCTTTTATCTCAAATGTATGAATAAAACTCACAAAGTTTTAGAGGTTAATTGGATCAATTATATTAACGGTGAATAATTTCTCTCTACTTCATCTGGAAAGGTAATTGAGCTTTATAATTTGTCACTTGGCTCCAGAATAGCACACAAAGGTACACTTTGCTGTTTGCAGCATATCCCAAAGGGTTGCTCAGGCTTATATTTTCTCCTGGTACTATTAGCATTGGAAAGAGGATTTCTGCAGGTGAGTAGAAGGTACTTTAAGATAATGTGAGAAATTTTGGACTTGAGTTGAAATCAAATGAAGTAATAATTTATGTTCATGTAGTAAGTATTATGTTTAATTAACCTGGGGAAAGGTTAGTAAGTCACAATATGAACTAAAGACAAAACAATCCTTAATATAATGAAACTATATAATAATTTGACTTTGTGAAATAGGATAAAGTTTTCTTTCCTATAATTACATTTGATGAAGGAAGCTGAAATATCTTTTCTTTAGGCCTTATTTTCTCTTTCAGTGAAACAAGCAATTAGATGTGTACTTGATGGGTGTTTTATTCTCATAAACCCTCTGCAGCTGTGTGTGACCTACCATTATCTTTTGTGTGATCTCACAGGAAATTTATTGGCCCTTTATAGCAGGTCAACCTAATAGTACATATGAACATTTTAATGAATTAAACATATTTCTTTTTCTACATTAGGCAGTGTATGGGATAAGAGCTCCTTAAGAAGAGTGCAAATATATATATTATATATATATAATAGAGATAAAGCTATATCTTTGACAATATATTGTACATTTATAATTAATATATAAATCAAGATGCATCTGATTAATGTAGCAAATTGAATGATAGGGATGGCAGGTGCACTAAGTCTGGAGAGGACTGAGAGATCACTAAGGGATCAGTTCCTTTTGGGTGATCACTCTCAGAGCTGTTTGCCTTTTAAAGAGACCTCCTGGTGAAGAGAGATTAGAGAAGACAGGGAGGAGAGATGTTTGGTGGGGAGATGATGTCTGAGCATCCCTTGACTTAACAAGGCATGTAACCATATTTAAGTCTACTAATTAATGGCAAGTAAATGTAGCACAAAAAACTCTATTTTTAATTTTTATTTATTTTATTTTTATTTTTTAAATATTGAGAGTATTACAGATGTCCCCCTCTCCCTCATTTTAAAATGCCAAGGGTTAAAAGAAACTCTCTTTAGTGTCTACCTATATAATACTATAATTCAATATACTATGCCTTAAATTTCCCCCATTCTTTTTACAAGGAAATTTGGGAGAAATGATTTCAAAGTTAATATCAAGAATAGTAATGTGCTGCCCAATTTTTTTGGATGGTGACTTATCTTTTGGACATTACAAATTATATATATGAGTTCCTAGAAAGTTTCCAGTCAAGTTTGTGATTTGCACAGAACAATAGATAGGATTTGTTGGTGTGCAACAGGTTTATCCCTGCCTCATTTTATGCCCAGGTCTTGCTTTTCCTTTTTACATTTTCTTAATTTATGCTATTTACATGTGCCTTATGACTCATGATACACCACCTTCAACCCTTTTTTATTTGTAAAAGCATTGATATATATATTGACATGTATGTTTATTTTATATTTTAATAGCTGTAAAAGAAAACAAGAGAGATTAGGGAAGAAATATCTCTTGAAATGTTCAAACCCAACTGTAATTTTGCAAGCAAGCCCTGCAATTTCCCAGTTCATGGGAAGGCCTCATAATAAAGAAGGGAAGTTTCTACATGAGGACATACCAACTCTAGGGACATCCCTGCGAGACAAAGCAAATAGCATATCTGAAGGACTGAATACAGAGATGAAGAAATCATAGAGAATGCACTATGTAGTTTTAACTCTTCGTTTTCAAAGTGCTTTCTCATAAATGTGAACTTTAAAAGTCCCACCAATCTGAGAAAGGTAGATAAGAAAATAGAATTTGGAAATTATGTTTATTTAAAATTGGCAGCAGCTAACCCAGACCAGAACCTAGTTCTTTTGATTCTTGCTCTTAAGCTGCTTCCGGAAATAGGCTTTGTTAAAAATGACGTTAACAGCTGACAGGCATAAAATACTAAGGGAATTGAAATGTCACTCATTCCAATCCCTCTTTGCTTAGTATGAAGAATTTCTACTTTGACTATGACTATACCATTAATATTTACCAGTATTGTAAAGTTAAAAATGACAAATTCTTGCCATCAAATAGATACAGTTATAAGAGAGAATTTTTTTATTTTTCTAGCTCAATTTTAAGTCCATAGCTGAGTATATGACCAAGATTAAATTAACCACACCCTCCCTCCAGCAGAAGAGATTTTTAAAGATTTGGATTGAACAGCAGAAATACATTTCAGAGCCCTGACAATCACAGTTTAGCCATTTCTTTTATTGTGGTGTGAACTGGGTTGTAACATAGACCAGCAGAGATGGTGCTTTTCCCATTGCTGGCAACAGTCCAGCTACTAGTTTCTACCTCTGAAGGCAAGAAGACTGTTAGAGGTCATGTTCCAGAACTTCCTGTGTTAATACATTACCACAAACTTGGCGGCTTAGAACAACAAAAATTTACTCTCTCATAGTTCTGGAGATCAGAAGTCCAAACTTAATATCACTGAGACAAAAATAAGGTATTGGCAGGGCCACACCCACCCAGACTCTAGTTGGGAATCCATTCCATGCCTCTTCAGGCTTCTTATGACTGTTGGCATCCTTGTGGTTGTCTCTCTCCTCTTCTGCTTCAGTGGTCCCATTGCTTCCTCCTCTTGTATCTGTAGTCAGATCTTCCTGGGCCTCCCTCTAATAAGGATGTTTGTAATTGTATTTAGGGCTCACCATTATAATCTACTAGTATACATCTCAAGATTCTTCACTTAATAACTCTTTCCCCATATAAAGCAACATTCACAGGTTTTAGGAATTAGAATTTGGATATCTTTATGGGCCATTATTCAGCCTACCATATTCCCCCAAGTCAGTGGTCGGCAAACTGCGGCTCGCGAGCCACATGCAGCTCTTTGGCCCCTTGAGTGTGACTCTTCCACAAAATACCACGGCCTGGGTGAGTCTATTTTGAAGAAGTGGCGTTAGAAGAAGTTTAAGTTTAAAAAATGTGGCTCTCCAAAGAAATTTCAATCGTTGTACTGTTGTTATTTGGCTGTTGACTAATGAGTTTGCCGACCACTGCCCCAAGTCATTCAATTTGGCCAGCTTAGCTGTTTGTGTGTTTGTTTTGTTTTGTTCTTTTTTTGGACTTGATTCTATAGTACAGTGATTTTTAACCTTTTTCATCTTATGGTACACATAAACTAATTACTAAAATTCTGTCTCACACCAAAAATATATATTTTTGCTAATCTGATTAAAAATAGGTATAATTTTGATTAATTCACACCAGACAGCTATTGCTGTGTTGACTATTGTCATTTTAAATTTGACAATCAAAGGGAAAAGAAATCAGTGCCCTTGACTAAATAGTCAGGTATTGCATGTTTTAAAAATTCTGTAGCACACCAGTTGAAAATTGCTGCTATAGAAAATTTAAACACATTATGAACACAATTATCAATTGATTAATATTTTTACTTCCTTTCAGAGTATATCTGAAATTCAGACAAGTAGCTATGGCCTCAGATTCCTATTATCTAAGGAAATCTATTATTTTATTCAAGTTACACATTTTCTATTTATGAAAATCCATGTTCTTGGTTTTGTGAATAGAAAGTTGGATAAAATATAATCATATTCAAAAAATTCACAGCAAAATGAACTTCCAAGGATACTCAACATAATATTAGAATAATAAAATTGTTCTTCATGGAATTCTCTGGAAAAAGACAAAAGGATTCAAAGACCCAAAGAGAAACCAGCACATTCTTTCTAACTCCTTTTTAAAATATCTTCCACATGGTCCACAATTACCCTGAGTGCAAATAGAAGACAAGAACACAAATTACCCTAACAAGAAGAAAAATAAGGTGAAACATGCTATGCTATTTTCATATTAACTGATCTCTTAAGCTAGCATAGAACAGTTTTTTAGTTATTCAACAGGAATAACTAACCCAGTTCAGCATAAACATGTCTCACAATGAACAACATATATACATCTGTTGGGTTTTTCAATGATCTAAAATAGCCAATGATGGGGGAACTTAAATATATCTTAATTCATCTTTTAACAGAAAGGAATCACAGAAACTCAAAAATCAATGGATGAGAAAAATTTCACCAAAATTAAAGAGTTCATACTTTTAGGGTTCACAGCTGACTTATGGTTACAGCACGTGCTCTTTTTCATCTTCCTCATCATTTATGTCATCAGTCTCTTAGGGAACATCACCCTGATTTCTCTGATCTGTGCTGATTCTCGGCTCCACACACCCATGTATTTCTTCATTGGAAACCTTTCATTCCTGGATCTCTGGTATTCCTCCGTCTATAATCCAAAAATCCTTATGACCTGCATCTCTGAAGACAAAAGCATCTCCTTTGCTGCCTGCTTGGCTCAGTTCTTTTTCTCAGCTGGACTGGCCTATAGTGAATGTTACCTGTTGGCTGCCATGGCTTATGACCGCTACGTGGCCATCTCTACCCCGCTGCTTTACTCCCAGGTGATGTCCTCAAAGATATGCACCAGTCTTGTTGCAGCTTCATACTTTGGTGGCTTTCTTAACTCAATCATCATTACCAGTGAGACATTTACCCTGAACTTCTGTGGGAACAATATCATTGATGACTTCTTCTGTGACCTGCCCCCCCTTGTAAAGTTGGCCTGTGATGTGAAGGAGAGCTACCAGGCTATGCTCTATTTCATACTTGCCTCCAACATCATTACTCCCACTGTGCTTATTTTTGCCTCCTACCTCTTCATCATCGCTGCCATCTTGAGGATTCGCTCCACCCAAGGCCGCCTCAAGGCTTTCTCCACTTGTGCCTCCCACTTGACAGCTGTCACCTTGTACTATGGTTCAATTCTTTTCATTTACTCCCGACCAAGTACTAGCTATGCCCTGGAGAGGGATAAAGTGGTGTCAGTTTTCTATACTGTGGTGATTCCAATGTTGAATCCTTTGATCTATAGCTTAAGAAATAAAGATGTTAAAAATGCACTGAGAAAAATAATAGACAGAGTGCCCAGGCCTGGTTGATCAGTTGCTTGGAGCATTATCCCATATGGCAAAAGATTGTGGCACATACTTAGGTTGCAGGTTTGATCCTATTGTTCAGGGTGCATATGGAAGACAACTGATCCATGTTTCTCTCTTACATCAATGGATCTCTCTCTCTCTCTCTCTCTCTCTCTCTCTCTCTCTCTCTCCTCTCTCTCTCTCTTTCTCTCTCTCTGAAATAAATGAACATATCCTCAGGTGAGGTGAAAAAAAATAGTGGACAGAACGAAGTGTTTTTAAATGGCTATATTTTATTTTACAAATTATCTTCATGTCATTGTTATCAAATATACTTTAAAAAAACAAACAAATAAAATCATTGGATAATGTGGAAATATCAGTCTGCATTTTTGTCTTTTGAATACATTTTTAAAATAAGTGAGGCTGGTGCATTTGGAAAAACTGCTATGCCTGTTGGCTTGGAAGAGAGTCCATGAAATTATTGTGATTCTGTGAAGGTTAAAAGAAAAAAAATTTAAATTTTTACTTCAGAGTTTATAAGTTGCCTGTATATAATTATTTTAATCTATATATGGGAATAATAAAATTGGTTATGGAATCATTGCCAGGATTAGATGGGGTAAATGACTTGCTTCAAATCATTGTAGTTCATAGGTAAAAAATAAAATAAAAGTAAAACAGGAACACAAACCCAGAACTTCTGAGTCCGAAGGTTCTTACCCCATTTGTTGGGAGATAGTCAGGAGTTCATAAGTAAATTTCTACTGTGAAATGCCCTTAGAAACAAGTTTATTTTTTTCTTTTCTGATTCTCATTTTTTTGCTTGCCATAATACAAAATTTCTTTGGTAATAGATGTAAGAAAGAACAAATTAGTGCCACTGAGCTTCCAATAAAAATACTTTCCCCAACAATTAAAAAATCAAAGACAAAAGTATAACAGCTGTATAAAATAGGCAGAAATGGAAATGTAGAGAGAAATAGAGAAATGAGTAGAGAGATATATACATTTCAAAAAGCTTTACATCCACAATTCAGAGTGAAACTCTGCTAGGTAGAATTTCCACATCTTGGGAAAAAAAAAAAAAAAGAAACTCTCTGTTACTTTAAGCAATTATTGATAACAATGAAGGTTCACTGCATGTTTGTATTCCTTTGCTTCTTCTGTTTTATGCATGAATTAATAAAAATTAGAAAATGTTTCATTGTGCTGGATCACATTTTCTCATTTTAGTAGTCATTTTATGTGAAAAAAACATAACGTTGCACCAACATAAAATGTCTTAGTGCTAACCAAGTGTATTCATTTGCTAGAGCTGTCATAATGAACTACCACAGACTGAGTGGCTGAAACAAAATCTCTTTTCTCATAGTTCTGAAGGCTAAAACGCCAAAATCAGGATGCCATCAGGGTTGATTTGTTCTGAGGCCTCTTACCTTTGCTTGCAGATGGCCACCCTTTTGCTTTCTCCTCTCATGATCTTTTCTCTGTGCACAAACATCTCTGGTATCTTTGTGTATCCAAATTTCCATTTCCTTTTTTTATAAAGACACCAATCAGATTGAATTAGGGCTTACCCTAATCGACTCATTTTAATTAAGGATCTATAGGTAATGGAGGGCCTGTTCATGGAGGACTTTTAGGTCATTGTATGGAATGTGACTCACAGTGGTCGGCAAACTCATGAGTCAACAGAGCAGCAAACCGCGGCTTGCGAGCCGCATGTGGCTCGCAAGCCGCAGTTTGCCGACCACTGCTCTAACAGAATAAATTTGTTGCATGTTAGAGTTAAATACAAAAGTGTCACAAATTGCCATTTTTTTAAAAAAAGAATCATACTAATTGATATATTGAAAATAGACTACAAAGGGAGAAGGGTCTATCAGCCGTGGGCAAACTGCGGCCTGCGGGCCGGATCCGGCTGTTCTATCCGGTTCTCTTGCTCTCCCCTCCGCTCCTTTACTTTGAATTTATATTAGTTCACACAAACACTCCATCCATGCTTTTGTTCCAGCCCTCCGGTCCAGTTTAAGAACCCATTGTGGCCCTCGAGTCAAAAAGTTTGCCCACCCCTGGATTGCAAAATTTTGGGCAAAACATGATGGTGTTTTGGACCAGGGTAATAGCAGTAGAGGTGATAAAAAATGCTCAGATTCAGAATACATTTTGAAGGTAGGGACATAAGGATTTTTTGGAATATTGAGAGGAGTTAAGAGAGAAAGAGAGTAGGTTGATTTGTAGTTTATGGCTTGAAATATAGGAAGAATAGAATTTATTAAATGATATGAAAAATTAGAAGATAGATAAGTTTTTGACAGTGAAGATTAGGAATACAGCTTTAAATATGCAAAGTTTGAAGCTTTTATTACTCTTAAAATTATAAACTTTTAGAACTGAAAAGAAACTGAGGCATATTTTAGTGCAGAATTTTAAATTAAGAATTATAACCATAAAACCATGGGTAGATTTCTGGGAATCTGTGAACCCTCTAAATTTTTGTTTGTTTATCCGTATATATAGCAGTTCAGAAAATTGGGTAGAAGCATCGTTGATTGTGTCAGGTTTTCAAAGACATCTATGATTTTATTCTAAAAATTCAAGAGCTGTTAAATTCTTAGATAAGAAAACTAAAGAACACAGTCAGAGAATATAAACAAGTTAGTTCACAAGATTGATTTTTAGGAAAACAAGAAAGAGTATGCACATTTTTAAAAAATCTATTTTTATTGATTTCAGAGAGGATGGGAGAGGGAGAGAGAGATAGGAACATCAATGATGAGGGATCAAACCCACAACCCTGGCATGTACCCTTGACTGGAATCTAACCTGGGACCCTTTGGTCCGGCTGAAGCTCTAGCCACTGAGAAAAACCAGCTAGGGCAGTATGCACATTTTAAAGTAAAAAGAAGAATGCTGTTGTCTTTGGTAAATTCATCTCTTACTTCAACCAACATGATGATAATGTCCCACGTATCCAAAGATAAAGGCATATATATAAGGATTGTTAAATGGTTCTATTACTCTGTATTGTTGCAGAGATTACCTGTTCTTATTTTTATGATGAATTCTAAAGAACATTAACAAATTGGAATCATAGAAGGTGGGTTCCTGAAAAGAATCAATAAATTTTACATGTGGATGAATCTGTGTTTCAGAGAAGACAGGTGACTTACAGGTGAGAGTGACAGGCTCGGTCCTTATCACAGGACTCCTTGACCCAAGGCCAATGAATTTTGCATTTCCAAGACTAGGTGACAAAAACATTTATTTATTTATTTATTTATTTATTTATTTATTTATTTATTTATTTATGAAAAGATTCTGAAGGACACGTCTATTATGGTTTAAATTGTCTCCTTGTAGAAACTTGGGCTTATTTATATTTTTCCTCAAGATCAGTTTTTAGAAATAAATCAGGTATTATTCCTCTCACTCAGAGTAGCAATAGCTACCATTAGTTAGGTATGTTTTCTGTTCACATACTAGGGCATGAATTTTATCTATAGCAATGACATTTTTCTTAGCTTTTTAAAGGTAAAGAAATGTGAGTTAGAAGTTTTTAAGGAATTTCTCAAGACTGCAGAGCTACCAAAGTGTAGAATCAGAATTTAAACTCAGTTCAATTATGCAATAATAAAAGTCTGCTTATGCCAGATGTGTCTTAGCTAGTCTGCTCTTGTCTGTGACTAGCTTTTAGGTCATTGGGGTTGAATGATGAAGATGGACTCACTAACGTGTGAAGGGGCACACTTGCTTTTAGCTGTGGTCACAGAGAGAATGTAGATAGATGTCTTATCCAGCAAAATCTCC
This sequence comes from Plecotus auritus, assembly GCF_963455305.1. NCBI lineage: Eukaryota > Metazoa > Chordata > Mammalia > Chiroptera > Vespertilionidae > Plecotus > Plecotus auritus. Next base: position 136,411,410 of record NC_137783.1, read on the forward strand.
CAGGCTTATTTACATGGTGGAAGGATTTCAAAAGTGAGAAGCGTGCATCCCCTCTTGACACCCAGGCTCAGTGTCGGCATAGTGCTGTCTATGCTGCAAAACAATGGCCAGAACAAACCACAAGGCTATCCTAGATCAAGCAGTAGAATAACAGAATCTGCTGTTTAAAACAGGAAATCAGTAAAAAATTGTGTGGATATATTTTTGAAAAAATATATACCACATAGATCACTAGTGTGTGGTTTAGTTTACATTTTTTTTTCTTTTCACTTGATTTTAGCCAAAAGGCCGAGAAATGATGCACATTCTTTTCTTTTAGTTAGGTATATTTTCTGTTCACACACTTGACTATAAGATAGGGTCTTTTAGTACAGTGTCCCAAGCTTTCATCAAATTTATTTATCCACCCTTACCAAGATTTTGTAGTTTCTTGTGTAAAAATAGAGGGATGCTTTCATAACCAATGCACCAAAAAAGATATACATGGCTTAACAGTTGAGAACATATACCCTTGGTAAAGAACACAGTGATATACATATATATCTAAAATTAATTGTAGCAGGTGTATATTGATATTTACAATCAATCAGCACAATGCATGACACATAAATTCTCAATAAAATATAAAGGATGCTGAAAATTTTTTGAGTACTCACTATGTACCTAACATTGGGTTGGATGTTTTCATGCATATCTTCTTTACCCAGACAAGCTGTCAGGGAGCTTCATTTTTCTCGTCTGTTTGGTGAGACTGAGGGACTTGCCTAGCATTAAATAATTAATAAGTGAAAGCTTTAATTTCAAAATCATATTCTAACACTAGTTCCTGGGGTCTTCAGAAGTACAGAGTAAAGTTCAATTATTCTAGAGAGTTATGGATAAAAGTCCATATGCCTCCTAGTAACTGTTGACTTAATTGATACCTTTGTTTATTTCTTTCAATAGAAAAATCACTAAATAATCCCCCCCCCCCCAAGTCTTCATCAGGCATTCTTCTCTGTAGACATGAAAGTGGGAAAAATTTCACCATCCTGACTGAATTCATCTTGGTGGGCTTATCAGCAAACCCCCGGTGTCAGTTGATTCTATTTGTACTATTTCTGACACTCTATTTAATGACCTTGTCAGGGAACATGACCCTGGTTATCTTAATTCATATTGATTTCCACCTGCACATACCTATGTATTTTTTTTATCAGCAATCTGTGATTTTTGGTACACCTCTGTGTATACTCCCAAAATCCTGGCCAATTGTGTCTCAGAGGATAGACGCATTTCCTTGGCTGGATGTGGAACCCAATTGTTCTTTTTCTTTGTTGTAGCCTACACTGAGTGCTATCTCCTAGCAGCCATGGAGTATAACTGCCATGTGGCCATCTGTAACCCATTACTTTATTCAGGTACTATGTCCAGCTCTCTGTGTACTAGACTTGTTGCTGGCTCTTACATAGGAGGGTTCTTGAATGCCATAGCCCATACTGTCAATACTTTCTGCCTGAGTTTTTGTGGTAAAAATATCATCAACCACTCTTCTGTGATGCACCACCACTGGTAAAAATGTCTTGTACAGACACCAAGGTCTACAAAAAAGTCCTCCTGAGTGTGGTGGGCCTCACAGTCCTCTCCAGCATTCTTGCCATCCTGATTTCCTATTTCGACATCCTTCTGGCTATTCTGACGATCTGCTCGGCCTCTGGATGGCAAAAGGCCTTTTCCACCAGTGCTTCACACCTCATCTCAGTCATGTTCTTCTATGGATCCTTGCTCTTCATGTATTCAAGGCCAAGCTCCACCTACTCCTTGGAGAAAGACAAAGTGGCTGCCCTGTTCTACACTGTGGTCAACCCATTGCTCAACCCTATCATCTATAGCCTGAGAAACAAAGATGTCAAAGCAACTCAGGCCAGCAGGCCACAGAGATAAAATGTTATCTTTTTGAAGAATGCTGTCATTGCACTTTCCAAATTATTGGCTTACAGACAGACATGTTGATAAACATTGCAATATTTCAAGTAAACATGAGTTATACGCAAAACAATGAAACATTGATCAAACCACTGTTTAATTGTTTATATTATTTTGTTGTGATTAAACTATTTTAAACCTATAATATTAGATTGTTTGATATCCCACAAAATTCTATTTTGCTTCCTAGCAACACTAGATTTTTATGTAATTTATGCTTTTGATGAACTTTGTGAGGTATTAGAAAGAGAAATTCGGTAGTTTTCTGCATATAGTTTGACTTTGAGGCTTTGCAAGCACACTTTATTGTGTGGAGAAAAGATTTGGAATGGTTAAACTGCTGGAAATTTATTTAAGATTTCATAAGTATTTATTTTTAGTAATGCATTTACCTCCATATCCTAATATATAAAAACCAAGGGTCCATAACATCCAAAACGACCAAAGGCTTGACTGACCAAAGTCAGTGCTGGGTTGCTGCTGCGGGCACCCTGATCCAGCACTGACTGCCGAGGGGGCTGAAGATCAGGCCCAAAGAGAGGCCTGGAGAGAGAAGCAAGGTCTGATCTGTAGCCTCTGCGGCAGCTGTTGATCAGCACTTGCCTCTCTCTTTTGATCTGGGCCTGGCCAGCAGCCACATCCCTCTTTCTCTTGGGCCTCCACTGGAGTTGCTGATCAGCCCTGTCTCTCAGATCAGGCCCAGAAATAGTTCTGGAGATGCTGACTGGCATAGAAACTGACCAATCAGAACCAAATCTGGGTTAAGTGCAAGGAGCCAATGGCTGCCTAGGAGGTGGAGCTTTTGATGCTGACTGGTGGGGGAAGGCAGTTGGGAGTGATCAGGCCAGCAGGTGAGCAGTTAGGCATCAATCAGGCCAGTAGGGGAGCAGTTAGGGGGCGGTCAGGCTGGAAGGCAGAAGCGGTTAGGGACAATCAGGCAGGCAGGCAGGTGAGTGGTTAGGAGCCAGCAGTCCTGGATTGTGAGAGGGATGTCCTACTGCCGTCGGACATCCTCCAAGGTGTCCCAGGTTGGAGAGGGTGCAGGCTGGGCTGAGGGACACCCCTCCACCCCCATGTATGAATTTCATGCACCAGGCCTCTAGTTCTTTAATAAGGACCTGGGGATGATGGTGGAATGCATGGAGACTCTTGGCACCCAAAGAAAAGGTGAGGGTCTAATTAAAATCAGAAGAGAAGGAGAAAAAGGCATGAGAACATTTTAGAGGGAAGCAGGAAAACAAACCTGTAAACATTATGACCTTGCTAACATTAGGCTTAGCAATTGATCCGAAACTGTCTCTTTCACAGGATCCCAGAGTCCTATGGCTTCCCTTAGGCCTGAAAGGATGTCAATATGTGAAACTTACATGCCCACCACTTCAAAATATTAGGCAGAGGAGAAAAAATGGGATCCAGCAATTGTTTTGTAAAACCAACCATTTGCCAGAAGGAAAGACTCAGGATAGAAAAGAAAAGGGTCTTGGTTATTGGTGGCAGCAGTTTCAGAGAGATAATACAGTAATTGGAAGCACACCAAACTCCTTGTTGGCAAATGTGTGCTTTGTATTAGTACCCTCCAGAACCTGGCATGTACCTAGCACTTCCACGTTTTTGCTGAACATGAGTGGCTGGATGCTGGGTTGAGTTATTCATATCTCACACAAGCCCCACTCCCCATGTATTGAACTAAATTTTCTCTGATTACCTTTCAGAATAGAGAAATAGTCAACATTTAGACCTGTCATTCCTCATGACCATGAAAAAATATGCTTAAGAATGATGGGCTATTTATTTCCCCTATTAAATCCTGTCTTCATTTCTAACCAATATTTGAATAAATTTTAAACAAAAAAGTAATGAATCTTGCTCAGCACAACTTTCAAAAATATTAATTTATATTTCCTTCAGATAACAGAGTAAGGGTTACATAAAACTCTTCCAAAATTAAGATTCACTCAACAAATAGATGGTACCTTGGGTAGTGTTTATTGGAAAAGTATTTGCATTTTTAAAATTTTCTGCCACCATTCCTCTATCAATATCATTTATCTGTGATAATAACACATTTTCATTTTTTGTTATTTTTGAGGTTTTTTTCCAATTAGTTTTTTGAAAGCAGCTTTTACATCTTTGTTCCGTAAACTGTAGATCAAAGGATTCAACATGGGGATGATGATAGTGTAGAACACAGAGGCCCACTTATCTTGGTTCAGGGAGTAGCTGGATGTTGGCCTTAGGTACATAAACATGACCGTGCCATAGAAAAGTGTAACACCAGTGAGGTGAGATCCACAAGTGGAGAAAGCCTTAAGGCGGCCCTCAGCTGAGCGCATCCTGATGATTGCAACAAGAATGTAGGCATAAGAGATGAAGATGATGAGAATGGTGCTGAATTCAATGAAGCCACACAGACTAAAGAGCAAGATCTCACTGATGTAGGTGTCTGAGCAAGAGAGGGCCAAGAGTGGTGGGATTTCACAGAAGAAGTGGTTGATGATATTGGAACCACAATAACTCAAACTGAAGGTGAGAGAAGTGTGAGCTACTAAACTCACCAGACCAGCCAAGTAAGAACCCAGCATGAGAACCAAGCAAACTCGCTTAGACATGAGAGTGCTATAGTGGAGGGGTCGACAGATGGCCACAAAACGATCATAGGCCATGGCAGCCAGGACATAGCACTCAGCATCCACAAAACCCACAAAGAAAGCAAATTGGGTGGCACAGCTGGAGAAGGAGATAACTTTGTGCTTTGTTAGGAAGTCAGCCAGCATCCTGGGAGCAATGGCTGAGGAGTAGCCCAGGTCCACGAAGGAGAGATTGCAGAGAAAAAAGTACATGGGTGTATGAAGCTGAGTGTCTGTTACGATCAGGATAATCATACCAACATTCCCCACTACATTGACCAGGTATATTAAGAGGAAGACCACAAAGAAGATAATCTGCAGCTGAGGGTCCTGTGTGATACCCATAAAGATAAACTCAGTCACCACTGAGTGATTTTCTTTATCCACCTTTTCCATTTTTTTTTGTGTGCCTGGATTTGGTTTATTGTTTGGAGTGATCCTTAAAAATCTTCTCAGGGATTAGATTCTATGACTTGTAGGGTGAAGGTGATGGCTGTGTGTCCTCTCCAGGTGCCCAGTCAAAGTAGAAGTAGATGTTAGTGTCTCAGGGATTGTAAATTCTGTTCCTCCAAAGACCTTAGTGCTCCGAGGTCACTTGTCATATGGTACCAAAGCATGACCTGATCTATGTATTTATCTGCCTTACTAATCAGTAAAGAAGAACAGTTTTGAGTGTCCCTTCCTTCTTCCTGAAACAAAGCAGATATATATGAATAAATATGAACTCTCATTGCATATAGGCACCAAAATTAAATAAATGAAATATCCAAGGATCTTAAAGTATAACATATGACATCACATACATACACACATTTACAGAAAGTGAAATACTTGGAGCAGAGGGTGAAAAATATTAGAAAAGGTAAAGGATAATAATTTTAAAAAAAGCAAAAGTAACTGAGTATTAACTGTAGGCCAGAACTTTGAATGATATATATATATATATATATATATATATATATATATATATATATATATATGACCTAATATCATCCTCACAACAACCCTATGAAGTAGGTACCACCATTATCTCCATCTTATATAGGAAAAGAATAAGACTGGATATTAAGTAACTTCAACAAAGTGTACAACCAATAGCAGAGCTGGTTCCATCTGAGTCCTCTCAAGTTCACTTCACTTCACTTTATTGTTCTCTGTCTATATATGATTTAATGAAGGTGAAATCTCTTTATTTTTGTTCCTGCCTTTTCCCCCTGTCTTGCCTATCATGCACAGGCATAGACTTAGTCTTTTAGTTTCCCTAATCTTTAGAGTATCTAGGGGTTTGGCATAGGGTATAATGAGGGTGAAGACACAGCTATGTCTTTGAACAATTCTATTGCCTAGCCAACAGATTGTTGCATAGCTCAGTTCAAAGTTACAATTCAAGGATCCCTCACTCTGAGGGAATAGAGAAAGCATTATCTGACTGCGGTCACATAGGAGCATATATTTGTTATTTTCTCTTTAATTGGATGAATAGCTGGTCCATTGAAGAATTCTAAAAAGGAAGTGGGTAAAACCAAACCAAATTAAAACAAAGTAAATGCAGTAATTAAGAAATAAATAACATCCTTTATCTAAATCTGAAGGCAGAAACCAGAGAATATCTACTTTAATTGGTTTATTGTGTACGACAGACAAGAAAGCAGATAGTATTATCTGTCTTTCATATATATCTATCTATATATATATATATATGTAGAGTATATATATCTACCTACATGAGACTAACATTAGCTAAAGTTCAACCCAATCTGACACTTGAAGAAATAGTAGAATAGTGAGTAAGTAAGCATATTTTATAGTTAACAATAATTCAAATGTTTAAAACAAGCCCAGCAAAATATTGCAAGTATAGACCATATGTATTTTAAATTTTGATATACCACCTGCTTTTGCATATTTAAATGTAAAGAATACTGAAGTAAGAGTTTAGAATCCTAGTCATAGTCCTGTTTTTTCCATTAGTTATTTTTTGGACTTTGTGAATTCCTGTATTAGATGCAGCTTCCCTAACTGTGAAATGAATGGGGTGGAGATACAGACTCTATGGAGCTTTCCAAATCTAGAATTTTTTTGAATTCAGACTTATTATGATATACCTAAAAGCCAACCCCCCAGACTGTGTCTCTTCTTGAAATTTTAAAATGGCATGGACCTGGTGCCAAGCAAATACACTCTTGAAGAAGCACTGGGCAGTATAACCTACCTAGGTCACAATACTTTCTCTTTTGTCCCAAATACTGACCTGTGACCTGACCTGTTTTCTACCTGTTGGTGAGGGGTTGAATGTCTCATCTTCTCTTGAAGAGTGGTACTGAACAGATATTCTGAGAAGTTTTCAAAGACAGTGAGTCACTCTGGTATTTGTCTGAGTTGCTTGCTCATCCCACCTTTGCTCCTGTGTGCAGGAGGTATTTAATCCCCAGAATCACAAATAATCCCCGGAAGAAATATGATGAAATGCTTTCTGTATTCATAGGAGACCCAAAGATTTGATGAACTGTCATCCCCTAAAGATTTCACTGTCTTCCTTAAGCCCTAATAATAAAAGAAGGAAACACAAGGGAATTCTTATCACACTCTAGTTGTGATTATTGAGTCCACCATAAGGGCTACATGGACTCCTGTACCAGCCTTAAGCTGTCTATATGGTATGATTTTGATGGTAATTTAGAAAGTTCTGTTTGCTGATGCCTGAAAATCCTTTCAAAGAGGATGATACTTTTCGTGCTATCTGGAGTGGTTCATATTTAAATGTACATGTGACAGCTAGCAGTATATGGGATACCCAGTGGTGCTTACTTTTCATAAAGGTTGGCCACACTCCCACAAGTATTATTGGGACAGTATTAAATTTATAAATTAACTAAGCAGAATTGCCACCTTTATGTCATTAATTCTTGCTATCAAAGAATGTGTATGTCTTCATACTTCTTCAAATCTACTTTGGTACCTCTCTAAAATTTTTCTTCACAGAGGTTTTGTGCATATTTTCATCTAGTTTTACTAAGGGCTTTTATGTTTGACAATCATGTATGAGAGCTTCTCTTCCACATAAATTTCCTAACTGGAAGTGTTTGTGTTTACAAGGTTATTAGCTAAGTTAACATTTTGTTAATTTACTAAATTTTCTCTCTCTCTTCTTGATTTTGTCAGCTATAAAATCTATTTAAGTAAACTTTATGGCTAGTGACTACTATGTAAGTGTATATGTTTATACCCTTTCAGACCCAAATGGTGTCTTTTTATAGCAAGTTCCCTCTGCTTTTTATATTGTCCTCTCTACTTCTGAAATGATATTCATAGATTATTTAATTTACCTACATATATAATTAAAGAGGAGAAACAAATTTAAATAACTTTATAATAATATAATATATATTTTAGTAACTAACTGGTTAGGCATAACTACATAATGAAAAAGACAAATGCTTGCGTGTATATTGAAAAGCTCCATAAATGTGACAGTTAAAGATACAGGCTGATACTGGTTTGTAATATAGGCACCTCAAACAATTTTGCAACTTTCTAGCTCATGGCATCAATTTCTGAAATGATGAACAGCTCTTTGTAAATAAAGCTCCAACCCAGTTTTTGTTCTCTTTGAGTTACTTAATAAATGAATTTGTGACAAATTTGTTATATATAAAATTCCATTCAACAATACTTCATATTTATACTTAAAATGTGTTTACATATAAAATGGAGGTTGATTCAAAGCTCTTTGAGATTTCTTGTTTTGCAGCCTGGTGCTGACTAGGACCTACCATATATCCTGTCCATGATTGATTACTCCTTTGTTACCCAGTGGTCTCACTCTACCACTCTGTTATCACCTAGGGTCTTACATCTTGTGTTCCTTACCTCTTAATGCCATGTGACCTTTCTCCTAATTACACAAAACTTAATCTCATTTAATTTATCACTGTTTGTTTCTATGTAAAACTAATTCACACTTAATTGATGAAGTTATTTATTTAATTATTAAATAACTTTGCCAGTTATATTTCAGATTCTGTATTGACAGAAGCTTACTGTATTTTTCCTCCAAGATGCCAATAAATTTAAATTTTGCCTGATTGCTAGAGATAAGGTAGCATGACACATCTTTTACATCTTTGTGTTCCCCCAGCATTTAGTAAAAATTGCATTGATTAAATAGTACTTAGAGATAAATTAATTAGAATGTCTTCTCAAAGTGGCAAAGACATGTAAATAATCATCAGATATTGATTAATTTGTTTCAGACTCTGTGTCCTTTTTTTTGGTTGTTAATCCTCATTGGATGATATATATTTTTTCCCATTGATTTTTTTAGAGAGAATGGAAGTGAGGGAGAGAGACAGAGAGAGACACATTGACTGGTTGCCATGCATGCACCCCAACTGGGGCCAGGGATCAGCCTGCAACTGAGATTTGTGCTCTTAACCTGGAAGCAAACCCATGACCCTTCAGTTCACAGGCCGATGCTCTAACCACTGAATCAAACAGACTAGGGCAGACTCTGTGTCTTTTATATGCAAGTTATACTGGAACAAATGGGAAACCTGGTAAGTCTTGATATAGGGTACATAGACTGAAACTATTTCTTACTCTGGACAGTAGTGAATAGTGTTAAAGTAGGAGAAACTTTATTTATTAACTAGAGGCCTGGTGCACAAAATTCATGCATGGGGGGTGTGTGTGTGTGTCCCTCAGCCCAGCCTGCACCCTCTCCAATCTGGGACCCCTCGAGGGATGTCCAACTGCCCATTTAGGCCTGATCCTGATGGGATTGGGCCTAAACAGGCAGTCGGACATCCTTCTCACAATCCAGGACTGCTGGCTCCCAACCGCTCACCTGCCTGTCTTCCTGATTGCCCCTAACTACTTCTGCCTTCCTGCCTGATCACTCCCTAACCACTCCCCTGCCAGCCTGGTTACCCCCAACTGTCCCCCCCGGCAGGCCCAGTCACCCCTAACTGCCCTCCCCTGCAGGCCTGGTTGCCCCCAACTGCCCTCCCCTGCCGGCCATCTTGTGGCAGCCATCTTGTGTCCACATGGGGGCAGCCATCTTTGACCACAGGGGGGTCCATCTTGTGTGTTGGAGTGATGGTCAATTTGCATATTACTCTTTTATTAGGATTATCATCTATCCATATGCATTTGATGTGACAACTCACAGGCATTCATTTATTTTGTCAGAGTCATCCTAGGCATTAGCACTTTCAATTAGAAATGAAAAAGGTTAGGCACAATGAGGTTTAGTGAAATATCCAAAATCACACAATCAGTGAGACACTGAGCCAGAACTGAAAGCCAAGACAGCCCTTGTTCTCACTACCTCCCTGCACTTTCTTTAATCAGCTCCTCTCCATGATCCAGGTAGGCAAGAACAGAGGAAGAGCCAACCTGCTGTCTTTGTGGATTCTTTCAATGCTTCCAAGGGGACCAGAACACCAAATATCAAGGGAGACAGGAAAAAAGATGCTTAATAATTGTTAGGAATATGGGACTGAAAATTTGCTCTCCACTGGGCCCAGGTGTCCTGAGGGTAAAGGAGAGAAATATAAAAGAAACATTTGTTTTCCTTAGTTTCAGAGAGGACAAACAAGTAGATTAAAATGAGGTGACATGAGAGATACAATCTCCAGAGACTAAAGAACGGGAAATACATTCTATTTAAAATAAGTCAGGATGCCTACTCCACAGTCTGGTCTGGAGACTCGGTGATTGTAAATAACTTTGAAAACTATTACAGCTGCTCTGCAAAGATATATTCTATATTTTGGAGTGTATTTTACCATAATATAACAAACTGGGATACTTTAAGGAAAAGTAAGAGAAAGAATGACTCAACCTCTGCTGAATGAAGAATAACTTTCTTATGATAGGGAAGGTTTCAGTTTTCCTATCTCTGTAACAGATGGTATCTAAAGTCCATTCCAACTGTACCTTCTGCTTAACCTGGAGCGAGTGCCATCTCTAAGAAGAAAGATTTAATTTTTCCTGCTTTTTTGGTGAGAATTTGGGCATTGACTAGGTACAAGCAAAGCGGTCAAATAGAAGTCCAACAGTTAAAAAAGGTAAGGAAAATATATAAAATGTTTTGTTCATGTAACTCACTGAACTGGAAGGAAAATTTACAATGCTGTTAATTTCTCCAACTGTTACAGGTTCAAAGTCCATGTGCTCAATGTTTTAAAAGCCTAAAACTCAAAATGTCAGTTTGGAGTAGATCCTTTCTATCCAATGGTAGCACAGGTATTGGGTTACTTTGGACCCATGTTTTAAGTTTGGACAATATATAATAAATTCTTGCTGTGAGTGAGAAAGCAATTGATACTTGGACAGCTCGACTAGTGCAGTTTTATCTACCATTCAATATTCTGAGGTCAAGAAAGGAAGAGGAAGCTGGAGGGGAAGTGGAGAAGAATTCCACTGGAGCTATTGCCTAAACTTTTACTGTAATTTAGTTCCTGTAATTATCTAATAAATGGTTAATGCCAGAAGTGATTTAGTCTTTTGATGTCTTTTGACTAGACATCAAGTCCAACACACTTTTTAGTATATTTTTCATTTTGCACTCTTCCGTTAGACATATGTATATATGTCAGCAAAAAGATGTTTATAGCTCTATCATGTATTCATCTGACCAAATGCCATATTCTGTCTTCTCTCTTATTGCAGCTCAAATGATCAGATATATGAAAGAGGTTCAAGGCAGGAATCAAACTGAAGTGACAGAGTTTATCCTCTTAGGACTCTCGGACAATCCAGAAATACAAGTTGTCCTCTTTGGATTGTTTCTGTTAATCTATATGGCAACTATGGTGGGTAATTTGGGGATGATCGTGTTGATTAAGGTTGATCCTCATCTCCACACCCCCATGTACTTCTTTCTCATCAGCCTCTCTTTTGTTGATGCTTCTTACTCTTCTTCTGTTACTCCTAAGATGCTGGTGAACTTGGTGGCTGAGAATAAGGCCATTTCTTTTAATGGATGTGCTGCCCAGTTCTACTTCTTTGGCTCCTTCCTGGGAACTGAATGCTTCCTGTTGGCCATGATGGCTTACGACCGCTATGCAGCCATTTGGAATCCTCTGTTATACCCAGTTCTCATGTCTGAGAGAATATGCTTCTTGCTAGTAGCTATCTCATTCCTAGCAGGCTTTGGGAATGCAGCCATACACACAGGAATGACCTTCAGGTTGTCTTTCTGTGGCTCTAATCGGATCAATCATTTCTACTGTGACACCCCACCCCTGCTCAAACTCTCTTGCTCTGACACCCACATCAATGGCATCGTGATCATGGCTTTCTCCAGTTTTAATGTTATCAGCTGTGTTATGATTGTCCTCATTTCCTACCTGTGTATCCTCATTGCCATCTTGGGAATGCCCTCATTAGAAGGTAGGCATAAAGCCTTTTCTACTTGTGCCTCCCACCTCATGGCTGTCACCATATTCTTTGGAACAATTCTCTTCATGTACTTGCGCCCAACATCTAGCTACTCAATGGAGCAGGACAAGATTGTTTCTATATTTTATACTGTAGTGATCCCTATGCTGAATCCCCTCATCTACAGTTTGAAAAATAAGGATGTAAAAGGGGCCCTAAAGAAAATCTTAGAGAAACACACATTATAAAGCCATGTGACCATATCCTGTTATGTGGAAGAAAATGTGTTTTCATATTAATTTTATCTGATTGCTTAAGCACTTTTTTGTGTGTACTAAAGTAGATTTTTAAAAATAAGGTATAGTTCTTAATCTGGTGTCTTACATGGGTATCCATGGGCCTACATGATGAATCAACACAGTGGAGGATGGCATTGTCAAGTAAAGTATCAAATACTTAGCGGTGGCTGGCTTAAATTTAAGTTACAATTTCCATATTTAGCTTTGCTAAATATCAGTTTTCTTATATATAAATATTGTAAAAATTGTGAAAAAAGGACCAGGTATTTGTATTTCCACAATGATCTGTTTTGGATATGGGTTATCCACTGGGAGGGAGGGGATGAATGTGAGCAAAGCATTCCTTTTAACAGAGACAATCCTCAGCTCTGAAGTGTCAGTTTCCAATAAACTTGGAAGCTGGAGAACTAAATACTTATATCCTGCAAGGCAAATCAAGTTGGTGTACCATAGAATCACTTTAAATAATAACGCTATTCTGCTCACAAGGATGTCAAGAGTACCAAATAAAATACAAGAAAGTATCTTAACAGGTGTTACATTAATACCAGAGGCCTGGTGCACAAAATTCATGCACAGGTGGGGTCCTGAGGCCTGGCCAGTGATCAGGGCTGATCAGGTTACCCGCCTCCCCACCTCCTTCTTCCTTCACTGCCCACATGCTGCCAATGCATGGTTCCCTGCCTTCCTGCTTCCCTGCCTCCTCCTTCCCTTGCCACCCACATGCCACCACTGAGTGGTTCCCCACCTCCCCACTTTCCCCCTTCCCCACTTCCCCCGCCGGCCTCCCTCCCTCCTCCTTCCCTTGCTACCTGAATCCACCACCACTCACCCCCCATTCCCCATCCTAGCCCTGGGCCCAGCCCCGATCGGGTGATCAGGACCTGCCAGCTGGGGGGAGGGACTGGGAGGTTGGCTGGCAGGCTCAGATCAGATGATTGTGCCTACTGGCTAGGGGAGAAACAGAGGGAGGGACCTGGGAGGTTGGCCATTGGCCCCAAGGAGAAAACTGGTCCTTGGCTCCCTTGGGAAAGAGGCTGTGTCCACCGCCACCCACCCCTGGTTCCCCATCCCAGCCCAGGGGCCCGGCCCTTATAGGGCGAATGGAGCCTGCTGGCTGGGGGGAGGGACCAGGAGATTGGCCAGCAGGCCCCATCTGTGATCAGGGCCTGCGGGTTGGGGGCAGCTCCTGCATTGAGCGTCTGCCCCCTGGTGGTCAGTGGGTATCATAATGACCGGTTGTTCCAGTCGTTCCAGTGATTCTGATTGTAACGGTTGCTTAGGCTTTTATATATATAGATGGCTACAGCAGCAACAATGGGGGAATATTTTACTGATTTTGTGAATTAATTGGAATATTTTGAGGGTAATAATCAATGTATTTTAACTTTTTATCTCTATCCCTCCCAAAAATCTTGGAGCCAAAGATTTATTCCTTTCCATTGCTTCATTGGTACATTGGTACATTGCTTCTCCATCTGCCTCCACTTACTTGATTTAAGAAGTCTGCCACGATTCTAAATCCACATCTTTAGCCCTGATCTCTAACCTGAGTTCCAGATTTTTATATTAAATTGACAACCTGGCATCTAAGGACTTTGGGCACATTAAAGGATTAAGAAATTAGCTTTCTTTACTTAGCTATCATACTCAGACATCTATAATATAATCACACCTTTTGTACTATGAGGAGGAACTGCATCTTAGCATCATACTTATGTGTTCTTGGGCTTAAAATATCCTTCTCCATGTTAAGTTATAAGTGGTATTTTATGTTATATTCCCTTAGTTTGTGCCAGGAACAAGAAAATGGACACCTTTCATATCTTTATTTACTCATAATATAAACAAAAACTATTTGTTGATATACCAAAAAGCTTCACATATTTAATGTATACAATTTGATGAATTTGAACATATGCATATATCAATAAAATTGTTTAAAAAATCTATTAATGAAAAAACTGGAATGGAACATACTGTATAATGGCGATAAAGCAGGTAAGAAAACACAAAGTTCCTGATCTCATGAAACTTACATTCAAATAAGGGAGACTTTATTGTCTATACCAAATGTGTATGTATGTATGTATTTATGCACAGGTGTGTGTGTGTGTGTGTGTGTGTGTGTTTGATATGGATATGAGTGGTACTTTGAAGACCAAATAAAGCAGGCAATAGAGTAGAGAACGGTGGAGTCAGAGGAAAGCTTCCTGTGGAAATTACATTTGATCAATACCTAAATAGGGATAATATCACGTGAATGTCTATAAAAGAGCACTATAAGCATACTACATTAAATACAAAGGCCCTGGGAAAGATTATGTGTGGTTTGCTAAAGGAATAGTAAGGAGACAAATATATGTGGACCAGAGTGAGCAAATGACAGGAGGGAAATAACTGACATCAGAAAGGTGTTGTGAAGGAACAGTAGGTCACATTATAGGCCATACATAGGCTTTCAACTTCATTATTTTCATATCACCCTGTAATAGCTGTTCTCCCCCAACTCTAACTGCAAGATATGAGGAAGTGACAAGATTGGTTTTGCTGGCTACTCTATTAGTACTAAAGACATTGCTCCATTAAACACATTCACTATATTTTATTGAATGAATCAATTAATGAATGCAATAAGAACCATATCCCAGTATAAATAAGAAGAGATGATATCTTGAGTGGAATTCTGAGGTTTTGAAACAAGCTATGGTCAGTTATTTACCATTTAATTCATTGTTGTGCTCAATGGAATCTCAGGATCATGACATCATTTTTGCGTTTCTCTAAATACCTAAGTTACCCCCGCCCCAAGGGTATACATGATTCACTGGGGAAGATGTAGTTCAATTATTTCAGGGAAAAATAAACGCAAGCTTTAATTTTGTATCAGCACATTGCTAGCCTTAGACTTTTGTAGAGACTAAATCTCATGAGACTGATCATAGCTTTTATAAAGGGACTCTCTGCCTCGAATTCAGTAGTGGCATTTTCTAATCTTTGTTGAATTCATGACTTAATTCTATCAAAGCTATAAACATCACATTGGGAAACAGAAAACGTGTATTCATCCAACAAACAACAACAACAAAGGTAAACTAACAGGCACCACTACTTCCAGTGAATATTTCTTTAGGACAAAAGGGAAGATGATTTAATTTATCTCAAAGTGTTCGGTATGGAAAGTTTCCAAGGGGACTCAGAAAATATTCAAGTAATTAAAAATAAACATCTCTTTTGTAATATGTCTGAAACACTGAATTTATTGTTACCAACTAAATTAGTGTGATTGTTTTAGAAGAGAGGAAATTAGGATCACTAGTAACAGATGAGAATTTTGTAGAATATTTAGTATATGCATACACATACATGCACACATGAATGTATGTATACTTGCATATATATGTGTGTGAATATGTGTGCAAACAAAATTGAATTAAGTTTGTGTAGAAAGAGTGCCAAAATGCTTGACATATTTAATGCCTTCTGAAGGGCATTAAATAAAATAATTTCATACTCATATGTACAAATTGAGAAAATGCTTATAACTTTCAGCCTTCATCATATGTGTATACACATGTACATATACATATAGGATCATATATATTACAGAGAATATAATTTTATTTATGTCAATTTATATGTTTGTTACATATGTAATATATATATATGCATAAAGCAGAACTCTATGAAATGTCTGCAAAATTTTAAAAGTTATTTTACAAGAAAATTTATTTTATTTTGGGAACAGAAAGATCAGCTAAGAGACTATTGCAATAATCTAGATGAAAGATGATGTTGTCTTGGGCCTTGGTGGTAGGAATGGTGGTGGTGGAAGGTAATTGGTTTATTAATAAATTTTGAAAATAGATGCAACATATTTATTTGATAGAATGGAATGTGTTAGATAGAGAAGAGATCAATATTTCCAATATTTATTTGTAATAATTTGAGCAAATAGAAGTATAGAATTGTCATTGATTTGACATATGGAATGCTGTGTTTAGAGCAAATTAAGAGAGAACATAAAGAATTCAGTTTTGGGTGATGTTGAGTTGCTATTCTATATTAACTCAGAAATGTAAGAAGTTTATTTTAAATCTGGAGTTGGGAAAAGAGGTAAGGCCTGGAGATATAAATTTAGGTGTTCTAAATATATAGATAATATTTAAAGCAATGATATTGAATAAGACCATCAAGGTCAAGTATAAATAGGAAAGAAAGGAGAATGAGGACTGAGCTCTGAAGTATTTCAACCTTAAGAGTCAGAGGAAAGCAGTGGAATAAGCAAAGAAGACTGAGAAGGAGCAACCCATATGGTAGGAGGAAAACTCCAAGTCTGGTGTTCTGGAAGATTAGAAAAGAAACTCTTTCAAGGAGTAATAAACAATAAACTCCATCAAATGTTACTGATAGATTAAAAAGGTGAGGACTAATTGACCACGGGGTTTGCCAAAATAAAGATTCCTGATGACTTAGGCAAGAGCAGTTTCCAAGGGTAATGTGGTCAAAACCTGATTTGAGTGGGCTTAACAGAAAATAGAAAATGATATAGCAAGTACAGTTAACTGTATCATATTTTAAATTGCCAATGAGAGTGCAAAGGAATTGGATGGTAGCTAGTGAAGACAGTAGGATCAAGGGAAGAAGAGAGAAATTTAGGAGGTAAGGTAGGACATAGACTCATAGGGGTTAATCATTGAAAACTTTACATACACACACATACACACACATACATATGTTAAATATTAAATAAAACAGGTTACTGAGTTTCCTTAAGGAAACTTTTTCTTAGTGCAATAAGAATGTAAAGAGGTTTAATACATATGTTCTTACGACAGCTTAGAAGCAATTTTACTTATGGCAGAGAATGAGCTATTTGATTTTCCTGGTGTTTTTCTGTACAATTGATTTCCTTGATTTCTTTCTTATCCCAGCAAATGAAGTATCCATTCTGAGACAAAGGCATGAGCAACCATTCAACAGTGACTGAATTTATACTCCTGGGATTCAGCAATCATCCAGAGCTACGCTGCCTTCTTTTTACTGTGTTTCTAGTCATCTATATCATCACTGTGTTTGGAAATCTTGGCATGATCATATTAATCAATGTTGACTCACGTCTCCATACTCCAATGTACTTTTTTCTCAGTAACTTGTCCCTTGTTGATGTCTGTTATTCTTCTGTCGTTGCCCCTAATATGCTAGTGAATTTCTGGGTGGAAAACCCAGTCATTTCATTTAGTGAATGTGCCACACAATTCTTCTTTTTTGGTTCTTTTGCTGGAATTGAAGGCTTCCTGTTGGCTGTGATGGCTTATGACCGGTATGTGGCCATCTGCAAGCCTCTTCTTTACACAGTCACTATGTCCCCTCATCTTAATATCACGCTGGTGTTGGCCACATATCTTGCAGGCTTTGTGAATGCTTCCATTCACACTGGCTTCACCTTCCAACTGTCTTTCTGCCATTCAAATGTCATCAACCACTTTTTCTGTGACACTCCACCCCTCCTGAAGCTCTCTTGTTCTGATACACGTGTCAATGAGATTGTCATTTTTGCTTTTGCCAGTTTTAATGAACTGAGCTGCCTTCTAACTATTCTCATTTCTTATCTCTACATCCTTGCTGCCATCCTGAGGATCAATTCTGCCACGGGGAGGCACAAAACCTTCTCCACCTGTGCGTCCCACTTGATGGTGGTTACCATCTTCTTTGGCACAATCCTGTTCATGTACCTGCGCCCCAGCTCCAGTTACTCAATGGACCAGGACAAAGTGGTGTCTGTGTTTTATACAGTGGTCATCCCCATGTTAAATCCTCTCATCTATAGTCTGAGGAACAAGGAGGTCAAAGCTTCTTTAGGTAAAATTTTTAAAACAACCTCTTTTTACTTCTGTGCTTAGAACTGCAAAGCATGGAGTTTTATCACACTGAGGGAATGTAGAAATGAGCAAGTCCACCTTCATTCATTCCGGCTCCATTTCATTCTATAATGAGGCTATTTTTTTTTTTTCTGATGGTGGAGTTGGACCAAATGTCCCAGGCATCCAGGGAGCATGATGACACTGTATAAATCCCACTTATTTCACAGAATTGATATGATTGAAAATAATCCAATATTCATATTCAGAGTTATAAAGCCAAATATTAAAGTACGTGGGACAGAGAAAGAATGAGTGGATGGAGGAATGACTCCATCTCTTCACCTGTTTGATGATTCTGAGATTGGACAGTGGTGTTTTAACTGCCAGAGGACAGGTGATAAGGAGTAGGCTGAGCCAGAATACATCCAGAGGACTAAAACCAGGCTTAGAGACTGCCTCTTATCCCCAGTGAACCAGAAAAAAAAATCAGAACTTAATCCCAATAAGGCGCTGAGGTCAAGTGTTTTTAACCTGAGCAAGTAATCTAGATGACTAAGGGAATGATGGGAACAAATTACAGCATAAGTAAAGATAAGAGTGAACCACAGGACAAGAACGAGGCTCATGGAGCAGAAGTTTCTGAGACTTACAAAAGAAGTATTCTTTATAATTTCTGAAGATGAAGTGTCATGTTGTTTGATCTTTGAGTAAGCAGGTTAAACTTAAAGAGTTAGGGCAAGTTCTTTGTCTATTTTGCTGCTGGCTACAATGTAATTGAGACAAGTTTAAAGCTTTCAGTTGGTTTAACTGGTATTTTCATAATTGGGCTATCTCCTCAGTAGGACTGGATTTTCTTTACAGAAAGTGACCACTGACATGCCAACAGAATATGTTTTAAATTGGCTGGGATTGGATATAATACTATACTTGGTGTGATTCTAGCATATCCCTTTGCCATTGAAAAACTAATAGATCCTAGTACAAAAGCAGACACTTAAAAGAGACTAAGTAATCATTTGAAAACTTTTATTGGAGGTTTATTATGAAGTCATGGAACTGTGACAGCAGATATAAAGACGTTCTAAGAATCATTCCAAGTAAAGATGCAGGATGATGGGAGACAAACTGTTGCTTCTGGCATCTGAAATGTAAAGTGCCCAATAATGACAATTTCATAACGGCAGTGTTAGAAAAATTCTCTTATACTTGGTTGGATCATCTTTTAGATAATTAAAAAAACAAGCTATATTATCTTCTTTGAAACTAAACATTTTAATAAACAGATGATATTTCAGTGTCCTATATCTGTCATTTTACAAAAATGTGATTTTAACATTTAATAACAGAGTATCCAGGACGTTTTTCCATGAGAGAACAAATAGTTCAAATCAACATAGAAACAGACCTGGAAGACTCAGTGGCCCCAGGTCTCTCTCTCTCTCTCTCTCTCTCTCTCTCTCTCTCTCTCTCTCTCTCTGTAGTTCTCATTTTCTGTCTCATATTATGGGTCCACTTATTCTCTTTCACAGACATTTCACATTCTGGCCTAAAATTTACATTGCAGGCAAGGCTGCATCTCTTTAGAAAGGACAGCTGTTGCCTGAAATGGATCAAATGTTTATCGTGTTGTCAACTAAGAATATCCAAACCTGTAGAGAATTTTTATGAGTTTATTTTAGCCAGACTGACAACATTGCCAGGAAGCAAGATTTCAAAAGCTCCAGAGAATGACAGTTTTGCTTTATTTACACATTTGAAATTAAGGAGGGAACATAAGGAAGATTACGTGAAAGTGGAACAAAGGAAGGTACAGACTCAGTAAGATTATGTGCTCCCTGGAGGGTGGTTACACCTCTCAGGGGTGTGAAAAAGAGGATGACTGGTATTTCAAAGATGTGTTAAACTAGATGCACAAGAACAGTGGACAGGGCTTGATTTAGGCAAAGATTCACTAAAGAAGTTTAGCCCTAGCTGGTTTGGCTCAGAGGATAGAGCGTCAGCCTGCAGACTGAAGGGTTCCGGGTTCCATTCCAGTCAATACATAAATACATACATACTTTAGGACAAATTTTCATCAGAGTGAAAGAAGGCATTCTGCTTAAAGAGGGGTCAAATCTTCAGTCATTTTGTGTAAAATAAGGAAACCTCACATTAAAGAGCCCAAAAGTGAGGACTCTGCAATCCTACATTGAGGTGTACAATCCTACTAGAAACATCTTCTTCATGGGATTTAAACAGTAGATTTTTGTCTTTAAATGTTATTATTTTACTTGTGTAAGGAATCAGGATAGAACAGAGAAAAATTTCTACTTAAATTTGGAAAAAAATGTGGCAATGCTTAAATCTTCTCAAATGTGATAAAGTGGTAACAACCTACATTTTTACTAGTATACTAGAGGCCCAGTGCATGAAATTCGTGCATGGAGGGGGGTTCTTCAGTCCGGCCTGCACCCTCTCCAATTTGGGACCCTTGGGGGACGTCCGACTGCTGTCAGACATCCCTCTCGCAATCCGGGACGACTGGCTCCTAACCACTCACCTGCCTGCCTGCCTAATTGCCCCTAACCCCTCTGCCTGCCGGCCTGATTGCCCCTACCTTGCCCACCCTTTGGCCTGAGCCTGATCACCCCTACCTTGCCCCCCTGTCTGCCTGATTCCCCCTAACTGCCCTCCCCTGCTGGCCTGATTGCCCCTGATTGCCCCTAACTGCCTCTGGCTCAGCCCCTACCACCATGGCTTTATCTGGAAGGAAGTCAGATGTCTGGAAGATGGCCAGTCGACCTGGTCTAATTAGCATATTACCCTTTTATTAGTATAGATAGATTATATAGGATAGGATTGCTTAAATGGGGGGGAGGGAGGTCTTTTTCAGCAGCAGGAGATGCTCTTGACAGACAAGAACACATAATCCCTATATCTGGACTGATAGCCAGCCATATGCACTATACTACCAAACCGGTCATTAAAAAATTGAATCACCTTACACCAAACAGCTGTTGCTCTTAAAACCTCTCCTCAGGCCCTACCTTAGGTTCTGCCTTCACAGTTCACCCAGATTTGGTTCTGATTGGTCGGTTTCTATGCCAGTCAGCATCTCCAGGCCTATCTCTGAGCCTGATCATAGAGGTGGGGCTGATCAGCAGCCTCCCCAGGCCAGTGGGCTGAACTGCTGACCTCTGGGGGAGAGAGAGAGGCTTGGCTGCTGGTAAGGCTGGGAGAGAGAAGCAGGGTCTAATCGCCCTGCTTCTCTCTCTGGCCTCGCCAGCAGGCGCTGCTGCTTCTGATCAGCCCCGCCTCTCTCTCTCTCTCTGAGAGGTCAGCAGTTCAGCCCGCTCGCCTGCTGCACACGCAGCCTGATGTTCAGTCGAGCTTCCAGTCATTGTGGATGTTATGACCCTGACTCTTTAGGTTAGCTAGCTTAATTAGCTTAATTAGGAAGTTTTAGGTAATGAGGAGGGTCCATGGGAGAAGAATACATAGATGGGAACTTGAAGATGCCAGGGTGTTTATCTTACTTGTACAGAGGATAGATAAGTGCTTTGGGCAGATGGGAACATTTCTGGCCTGAGCAATTAAAACAGCCATAAACCAAGGCCAGACAGGGTATCTCTTGCCTGAGCAATTAAAGTGACCATAGTTAGATCAAAAGTAGCCCTGACCTGAGCATCTGGGAGAGCTATAAGATAGGATATCTCCAGCTAACACAACTGGGGGAAAACCATAAGATAAATCAAAAGTGACACCAACCTAAACAGATAATATGACCAATTGAGGAAAATTGCAGAGGTGGGGGTTGTGGGAGCTGATTACAGGGCTAAGGCCCCACGTAGGAAAGGAGGGTCTCTAGCCTATTTAATGCCTCAAGATGAAGAAAGCAGTGGTCACCCTTATTAGGGGGCCCTCTGTCCCTCCAGAAGGGACAGAGTCTTAGGATTAGGAACTTAGAGGACACTTTCTTAGGGGGCCCCTCTGTGCCAAGAGGACAGAGTTTTAGGCTTAGAATTTAGAATTAAGGTTTTAGAGATAGTATTTGCTTGCAGTTAAGTTTCTGTACTTTTTAACTACCACCTTTTGTCCGTGGCTTCATTCTTTGAATCCATCTGGACAAGAACCCAGGAAAGAAATCAATCTTGCATCCTGCTCAATAAAACAACCCAAATCAGTGATATATAGCTTTATCTCATTAACTGATTTCTCATCTTGTAATCCATTATTTGGAGATGTAACAAAACCAGAGACACCTCTCTTATCTTAGTCAGACTACATCTGAACTCCTCTTTACTGACCTAGAACCATCAGTGCTCTGGAAGATACAGACCAGAGAAATCATCTGAAGAGCCCTTTATTCTCCAGAAAATGCAGCTCCAAATAATGTTCAAATAGTCTTTATTCTACTTTCAACCTTCTTCCTAAAATATCAATTTTATGAATGATCCTGGCTCTCAGACCCACTCTAATTCCTAGCATGTTGATGAAATTAGCTCAATGGAACTAACTGGTTTCAGTGTAAATCCATAATGTTCAACTTTCAAAGGGTCCTCACCCCTGACCAGTACCTCTACTTCCTTCCATTGGTTATGTGACTCTTCTGCTCTCAACACTCTTTCTGTTCCCCAAATTTCTCATGGGCTTCACCTTCCTTTTCCTCACTCTCATGAGATGACCTTACATCAGTGTTTAGAAATATTGAAGACTTCTGATGAGCATCTTTTCATCAGAATCCTCTCAGGATGGTGGGGGTGGGCTAGAAGAGGTCAATGGGGGAAAAGGGGGGACATATGGAATACTTTCAACAATAAAGATAAAAAAATACAAAACTTATCTACCCACATTTTCCTCCTTTCATAGTATTACCTGTGACAGCTAATTATTCTATTTGTGCTAAAGATTTTCATGTGCTCAGTCCCAAGCAGTGTAAATAGATGTTAGAGACTTTGTCCTCCAAAGAGAAACTAGGATCTCAAAGCCCCAAATTAAGGTTGTGCCCTTGAGGAAAAAAAATTATGACTTTAATTGGTTCTTTAGAATTATTTTATAAATACTCCAGGGAATGTACTCAAGAAATATATTATAAATCTTCCCATCTTGTTTTTATAAAATATGGTAAATCAACTTTTAGAGGTAGGTCATTTTCTATGTTTGTTCACTAAAAATATGTTTACTTTTCAGTGTGGAAATTAGTACCTCACTAAAATAGAAAACTATTTTCAGCAATTATACTTGATTTTTTATTGATATAATAATATTTCATAACATGTCTAAAATTCCATTATTATATGCAAGGTCTTTTGATGTGTGTGTAAAAGCTAAACAAAATAACTGTATGGTGTAATTCTTAAAGCACATTTTTTTCTAGTCATATCTTATTTTTACAAAGAATTGATAGACAGTGGTTTCAGGAGTGAGTGAAAACCTGTTAACTGCGCTTTCCTAGACACGTATTTTCATATGTGTGTTAGTTGTGCGAAAACTGGGGATACTCCTCATTCTTCTCCAGATATTTGCATTCTGTTCAAATTTTTACCTTCTCAGAATAGCCATCTAAAAGCATCCAACCTTTATTTTTCTTCATAGTACTTGCTTCTGACATTATTTACATATTTTTCTCTATGTGTTGTACCTTTTCTTACAATATATGCTACATGAGGATGGGGAATTTGGTCACTGCTGTAACCCCAGAACCTTAACCAGAAAAAAATTAATCTTTGTAGTGTACATGAATAAATGGGTGATTTCACAAAGCAGAGAGAACAATTCTTCATTCTGTATCCTCTTAGCTATACAAGGTGTGGCAAAAGTGGATTTACAGTTGCTCAGATGGAAAATAATACAATTAATAAAGAGTAATACAAGAATAAACTCTATGCTTCGCACACTCACATCTGTAACCCACTTTTGCCACAACCTGTTTATTAAGAGATAGATTTGCTAATTCAATGTTTTCTGAAGAAAATTAAGTCAAATAACTAGGGGTATCAAGGGACAATGCTGTGCTGAAGATTTATTTTCTGTATTATATCTGAAAAATAGGATATCATTTTGAAGAAACCCTAGAAATCTAACTTCATTCATTTTTCCATTGAATGATGCCTCTGACCTGCTGCTTTTTCTATCAGTTTTTAATTCCTGTGCTTTTTCTCCCCCCAAATTAGAAAAACAATACTAAACATGGACTTCTCCAAGAAGAGAGGTATAAATGTGTGCGTGTTTGTCTGAAAGAAAGAGAAAAGAGTTTGAGATATAGAGAGAAAGAGACAGAAAACAGAGACACAGAGAAAAATATTTGTGTAGAAATTCTGATGTGTCATTGAAAAGAAAAGAGTAAGTGCCTATTAGATGAATCAATCAAAGAGATCAAAGAGTAAGTGATAAAATGGCTGGGATAAATAATAAAATGGATGAGATAAATGCCGAATCTTGATCAAACAGAATTTTTCACTTTTTTTTTTTTTGTCACTTTCAGTTTTCAAAGCATAAGAAAATGTCTTCCCAAAACCACACTCTAGTGACAGAATTCATTCTCTTAGGACTCACGGATGATCCAGTACTAGAGAAGATTCTGTTTGGGGTGTTTCTGGTGATATATCTAATCACTCTGGCAGGGAATATGTGCATGATTGTGCTGATCAGGGCCAATTCCCACCTTCAAACTCCCATGTATTTCTTCCTTAGCCACCTCTCCTTTGTAGACATTTGCTATTCCTCCAACATTACTCCAAATATGCTGTACAATTTCCTCTCAGACCAGAAGACCATCTCCTATGCTGGATGCTTCTCACAGTGTTTTCTCTTCATCGCTTTGGTGATCACTGAGTTTTACATCCTTGCTTCCATGGCATTAGATCGCTATGTAGCTATTTGCAGCCCTTTACATTACAGTATCATAATGTCCAAGGACATTTGTATCTCTCTAGTCATGGTCCCTTATGCTTTTGGTTTTCTTAATGGACTTTCTCAGACACTGCTGACTTTTCACTTGTCCTTCTGTGGCTCTCCTGAGATCAATCATTTCTACTGTGCCGATCCTCCTCTTATAATGTTGGCCTGCTCTGACACCTATGTCAAAACGATGGCAATGCTGATAGTTGCTGGGTTTACTCTCTCAAGCTCTCTCTTCATCATTCTCCTGTCCTACCTCTTCATTCTTGCAGCCATCCTGAAGATCCATTCTGCCGAAGGCAGGCACAAAGCCTTCTCTACTTGTGCTTCCCACCTGACATCAGTCACTATATTTTATGGAACCCTTTTCTGCATGTATGTAAAGACTCCATCGGAAAGGTCTGTAGAGGAGTCCAAAATAATTGCAGTCTTTTATACATTTTTGAGTCCAATGCTGAACCCATTGATCTACAGTCTAAGGAATAAACATGTGATCCATGCCATGAAGCAAATGACTAAAGGAAATCCCTTCCATAAAAATGAAGTTTAGGCATCAGTTAATTTAAAATTACCAGCGTCTGTGATAAAATAATGAATAGAGCCTAGAAATGATTAAGAGAGTGATTCTAAATGTAATAGAGTTCCCAGTTCCAATTTCTTTTTTAAAAATTTTATTGAATTTATTAGGGTAACATTGGTTGATATAATTATATAGGTTTCAGATGGTACAATTGTATAATACATCATGTGTATATTGTATTGTGTGTTCACCACCCAAAGTCAAGTCTCCTTCAGTCACCATTTATCCCCCCTATACTCTTCTCCGCACCCCCTGCCCCCACTTCACTCTGGCAATCACCACACTGTTGTCCTGTGTCTATGAGTTCTTTCTCTCTTTTTTTCTTTTGTACTCAATCCCTCCACCACCACCCCACCCAGCTTACCACCCTGCACCTCCAACAACTGTCAGCCTGCTCTCCATCTATGAGTCTGTCTCTATTCTGCTTGTTATCTTACTTTGCTAATTAGATTCCACATATGAGTGAAATAAGATGGTACTTGTCTTTCTCTGAGTGGCTTATTTCACTTAACATAATGCTCTCCAGGTCCATCCATGCTGTCACAAAGGGTAAGATTTCCTTCTTTTTTTACATTTGAGTAGTACTCCATTGTATAAATGTACCACAGCTTTCTTATCTACTCATCTATTGATGGGCACATGGGCTGCTTTTAAATCTTGGCTACTGTAACACTTCAATGAACTTTTTCCATTGTCTAAATCTTTCATTGAATGCTACCTCAAAATTTCGTTAGAGATAGAGTATAAATTAACAAGCATAATATGTGATACTCTATTTTAGTTTAATGCTACTTTTATATCACTACCTTTTAATTTTCACAAATGAACTAGTAGGAAATTATCTCCATTTTATAACATTGAAAGTCTTCTGCACAGAAAGATTAAGTGGCCAACCCAAAGTCACTCAGCCACTAAGTAGCACACAGATAAATCCATTGATTTCCCATTCTTTCTTTTTCCAACTCACAGTGCAGTGGTTAAACTCCTCAACACACTGCAAATGCTGGATGGCATGTTGGGGACAGTAAACTGATGAGGTTATTGCTATACACTAATGTAGATTCCCTCTGATATTTCAGGTAAATGTGATAACTTGTGTGCAATATAAGTAGAATTGTCTTACTGTCCCATGTAAAGAAGGCAATTTTGCTATATGGTAGACATATTTAGACTGTATTTTATGAATATATTGTCTAAATTGTAAAAGCACACAGGGTTGTTATAGATAACTTGGAAATACAGACAGAAAAAAGGAAGCAATATTTATCAGCAGATAATTTCTGTTTGCTTTTTGTGCAT
This sequence comes from Plecotus auritus, assembly GCF_963455305.1. Classification (NCBI taxonomy): domain Eukaryota; kingdom Metazoa; phylum Chordata; class Mammalia; order Chiroptera; family Vespertilionidae; genus Plecotus; species Plecotus auritus. The sequence goes on from NC_137783.1 coordinate 136,438,309, forward strand.
TCCTTCTCAATATTAGTAAAACAAAATTGCAATCATTTACAAGTATGGACATTGATTTTCACTTGATAATATATTATTTGTACTTCATACAGACTAAATATTTTGATAGACACCATTTTTAATGTAGTATAATACTTAATAGTTAATTCATATTGACCTTAGTTATAAAAATAATACATATTGATGGTAGAAAAAACAAAGTGAAAAATACCAAAATATATAAGACATGAAAGCAAAATTTACTTGTAATTTCCTACTTAAGGAGAACTCTTTTCAACATTTTGGTGTATTTTTTTCTACTTGATTTATCTTGCAAAATATTATTCCAACATGTTGATGTATCCTATTATTTTTAAGACTATCTAGTATCTATGCACATATTTCTTTGGTAGTTCCTTTAGGATAGATTTCTAGAAGTGTAATTGCTTAATTAAATGTTTTGTACATTTTCAAAGCTCTTGCTAGATTTTTCTATGGGTAAACTTTTCTCCAGTAAGTTTTTAACAGCTTATACCTATAACTAGTAATAGTTGATAATAATCATTTAACTGTATCATCATTTAAGATTACTTGCTTCTTTGTTGTCTCAACTGAAATTCTTAGGAAGGGATGCTATTTTATTTTGACAGAAGAATTTTTGAAATGTATATTTGACAAATAAAGAAAATAATTGTTTGATGAGTGCCTTTCATATTATTTCTGATAACTCCTCACATAAAAATATTTACAGTTTTATTTAGAAAATCTTTATCAATTATTTTTTGCTTTGTAGTTTTCTCAATCTTCAATTTAACTAAGCAAGTATCTATATTATGTTACTAATTTTTCAGGACCATATTTTATAGGACTATCTTAAATTATTCTGGATACAATCTTGTATTTTATAATGTTTGTAAATTCTTTACTCACATTTTTAACCCATTTCTTTCTATTATTTATTAAGCAACCCTTTGTTTACCCACTGATATGTTATCTTCATTGTACACTAAATAAATCTATTTCTGGCCTAACTCTTTTATTCCTTTGACTCATCTATATATGTGCTTTAAGCCAAATTATTGCAAATAATGTAGATTTAAGATGTGCTAACTTCTATTAGAGAAATTCCATCTTCATTATTTTTTCTTTCAAATTTATCTTGGAGAATGCAAATTTGATGCTTCTAGGTATCCAATATTTTTAACCCAGAAATTATGCATATGATGGTTTCATCTAGGAAGTATATGAACACATACACATGAAAATCAAATGTGGCTACATATATAATAACTAGAGGCCCATTGCACGATATTCATGCAAGAATAGGCCTTCCTTCCCCTGGCTTTACTCCCAGCCACCTGGGAGCCGGTACGTCCAGCAAGTCCTGGCTTCCAGAGCACTGTTCCTGTAGCTCCCTCCACCACCCCTACTCCTCCTCCTCGTAGCAGGCTTCCCGCCCCTCCCGGCGGCTCCACGCCTACATATGCAAATTAACCCACCATCTTTGTTGGGTTGATTTGCATATTCACTCTGATTGGCTGTGGGCATAGCGGAGGTACGGTCAATTTATGTTTGTCTACTATTAGGTAAGATATCCATTGTAAATTATTTGGAAAATATATAAAAATATTTTAATTTTAGTAGTATTGTTATAACTTAGTCCCCAGATTTGATGGATATATGTATGGAATGGAGGCCATAATGAGATCTGCCTAAGAATGAAAGTTTACAGGTAATTTTTTAAATTTTATTTTTTGTTAGAAAAGCAGATAGGTGCTTGTGACATAACTAATGAGGACAACATGTAACCTTGGCACCTTAATATTGTGTATTGATTAACACTTTTACACAAATATTTATTTTTGCACCATTCTAGTGTCCATAATGCAATATTATTTTTCAGCAAAGATATCTAAACACAGAATCTTATACCTAACTAGATTGTCTTTTTAAAAAATATATAATTTATTGATTTTTTACAGGGAGGAAGGGAGAGGGATAGAGAGTTAGAAACATTGATAAGAGAGAAACATCGATCAGCTGCCTCCTGCACACCTCCTACCAGGGATGTGCCTGCAACCAAGGTACATGCCCTTGACCGGAATCGAACCTGGGACCCTTCAGTCCACAGGCCAACGCTCTATCTACTGAGCCAAATCAGTTTGGGCTTAACTAGATTGTCCTTTGTTAGCAACTGTCCCCCCACAGAATTGACATGTCCACACATACTCCTTAGCTGTGAGTTGAGAAACACTGAAAAAAATTTATGTTGATCTACATTAAGATAAATATTAAATTTTTAAATAATCAAGAGCACATATTTTAGAAGTTAGTTGCAGTGTAGAAATTTACAGTTGAAGAGTCACTCAGATTTAATCATAAAGCTACTTAAAATTAAGAGGCATATAATGTTTTAAGATAGGATAAGATCAAAGAAATCAATCAAATTACTAGAACACTGTGATATAAATAAATGTCAAAGGTTATGTATAGAAAATGGATACAAATACAAAATGCTAAAATTAATTAGACAAAAGATTAGTAATAAAAATATGAAATAAGATACCCTTTTGTGTATTTATCTTCAAGAGCGTTCAGGAAGACTGGCACTTTTTCCATTAAGGGTATCAGGGAAAACAACTACATACAGCTTTTCTGGAAATCAATTTAACATTGTGTTTTAAGGAGTCTTAAAAAATATTTGTACACTTTCACTCAGCTATTCCAATTTTAAGAATGTGCAGAAGGCATAATAAAGCCCTTGGAGAAGATTTTCATTGTAATGTTTGTGTTATAAATGAGAAAAAGCAAGGCAGTGATGCATTAAATATAGGCAGCCTTCTTTTGGCAAGGTACCATGTTAATGAAACTTGTGAAGACTGGAAGTGTCTCCTTGCTTTATATGGGTCTCAGTTACCACAGTGCTGTGCAAAGTGAGGACAGCCTGCATTGAATACTTGGCCAGACACAGGCAGATGGCAGATGGAGCAGAGGCTGGTTGTACACAACTGGATCCTTTATAAGGGTGTGCTGGCTAGGATCATAAAGAAGAGTGACTGTCACATGATGGACTTTTCCATTTAAATTTAGCCAGACATTAAAATGAAGAAGCTCCCAGTTAAGGCAAGGGCAAATAATTTTTTATAGCTTTTTATAAAAAAAGAAGGGTACAACAATGTATACATTATGATAACTTGTAAAATACTAGAATTAAAGAAAAGTAAGACTTTTTCTTTATATCTATGCATCAAATTTCTAAGATGAACAATTATTAATTTTATGAGTAAGAAAACAAGCAAAAAAAAAACTGCATATTTCCAGGATTACCCAGATCCCATCATTTAAAATAAAAGAATTTTATATACTGATGTAAGAATTTAATTACAAATGTAGGAAAAAGAAGGGGTTCAACACTGTTCCATATCAGCATTGAACTGGATAGTTATCCAGATTCCTTCTAATTCAAGATGCTATTATTTTCTCCCTTAACAATATTGTGTTTGTTTGTGTTTAAACAAACAAACAAACAAAACAGCAAGGGATTGGCATAAAAATTGACACATAGATCAATGGAACAGAATAGATAGCCCAGAAATAAAACTACATTTATGTGTTCAATCATATAACAAAGTGGGCAAGAACATACAATGGTGTATAGTTAATCTATTCAATAAATGGTGTTGGGCAAATTGAACAGAAACATGCAAAAAATAAAATTTCTGTCATCATTGATGTTTCTATCTTTCTCTCCCTCTCCCTTCCTCTCTGAAATCAATAAAAATATATTTAAAAATAAAAACATATTAAAACAAATAATGAATCCCATCACTTCATGTTTCTTGGGGGCTTTGATTCTCTGATGATATAGGATGTGCAAAACAATAAAACCATAGTGGCTGTTTATAGTCTGAATGACTTTCTACTAGAAATAATTGAACCATAGGGATTTGGTCCCTATATAACAATTCTGTTATAAACCCTTCAGATTTTTTTATGTCCATCCTGTCATTGGCAAATTACTCTTCTTTCACAGTAAGATTACCTTTTGTAAGATATATTTTGGGATCTAGAAATATTTTATTCAATAAAATAAAATTATGAGCTGAAACATATTCTCATGTATTAGTAATTATCTTGAATTAAATTCTACTGTATCAGACTATTCTGAGTACAAGCATTTTAAATGTACAATGGAATAATATTTACAATGAGAAGATAACTAGACCAACGAGGACATTCATTCTATCAATAATAATCGATTGCCTTCATTTGGGAAAGCACTGGTTTAGGTGCCACTGAGGCTGTAGCTACAGTTTAGATAAACTCCTTGTTCCTAAGGAGGTTACACTTCAATGTTGAGTCTTAGACTAGATCTGGATTTTTTTCACCAAAAATTATAGTAGCTATAATTTATTAAGTGCTTACTACATGTCAGACATTTTTAAAGTTTTGCCTTGTTGAACTCTCTGACATGGAGGAAGTTGCTATTAGTAACCAAATTTTATGCATGAGGAATCATAGGCACTGAGAGATGAATAATCTGCCCAAGCCTCACTCGGAATTAGAGGAAAATGAACATGCATTGCAAGGCGAGGATACAACTTGAAAACAAACTTGAATTTAGAGGGTCAGGTAGACAGATTCTAATTCTACTTTTTACTTGTATTTTTTTATTCCTCACCCTATGATATTTTTCCATTGATTTTTAGAGTGAGTGGATGTGAGAGAAACACTTCAATTGGTTGCCTCCTGCATGTGCCCCCACCAGGGCCCTGGTCAAGGAGGAGCCTGCAATCGAGCTATGTGTCCTTGACTGGAATTGAGCCTGGGACCCTTCGGTCCCCAGGCTGACACTCTATCCACTGAGCCAAACTGGCTAGGGCCAGATTCTAATTTTATAAAAATGTGTGCTATACATCAGTTCCACTTCCCTAAGTTCATTCAGCTGTGAAAAACAAATGAGTTTTAATATTGATGCTTTAGCTACTACAAAAACAGGTATATCAGAAAAAAATGGGATTACAATTTCTAAGAAAAACAATGCTGAAAAATATTGTTTAAGGGAGGAAATTGTAAGCGAACAAATGTGATAAAGACTTGCAGTAAAGATAAAGGATTTTCAAACATGAATAGAATTGCAGAAAGCATTTAACAATATAGTGCCCTACATTAATGCAAAAAACATTCAAACCTGTAAAGAATTTTTGTGAGTTTATTTGAGCCAAACTGTCGACAACTGCCAGGAAGCAAAATCTCTAAGTATTGGGATAGTGCTCCAGAGAACAGCACTTTTTCATCTTGTTTTATACATTGCAATCTAAGGAGGAGAGGTAAGTGGGTTACATGAAATCCACTGGTGGTAGGTTAGGAAGGTGGGAGAAAGCAAAGGGGGGCAGACCTCTGGGATTGGATAAAAAGTAAAATGATAGACACATACTTCTTTACTTAGGTGAGTACAGAATAGTTAACAGTCAGTCAACAATTAACATGATAACAATAACAATGAAGGGATCTATGATCTCAGTCCCTGGTTGTGCCTTAAGGGGTCCGGAAAAAGGGAAGTTACAAGTTACCCTGACATTTCACAGGTATATTATCTTAGATGCAAAAAGACAATAGGCTCAGTTAAGGTAAAGATTGACCTTAGTCAGGGAAGATTCTGGCTTAGGACATGACTACCCACCATAAACTGCTTTTTTTTTTTTTTTTTTTTTTTTTTTTTTTTAAATATATTTTATTGATATTTTACAGAGAGGAAGGGAGAGGGATAGAGAGTTAGAAACATCGATGAGAGAGAAACATCGATCAGCTGCCTCCTGCACACCTCCCACTAGGGATGTGCCCGCAACCAAGGTACATGCCCTTGACCGGAATCGAACCCGGGACCCTTCAGTCCGCAGGCCGACGCTCTATCCACTGAGCCAAACCGGTTTCGGCTAAACTGCTTTTATTTATTTATTTATTTATTTATTTATTTATTTATTTATTTATTTATTAAAATATATTTTATTGATTTTTTTACAGAGAGGAAGGGAGAGGGATAGAGAATTAGAAACATCGATGAGAGAGAAACATCAATCAGCTGCCTCCTGCACACCCCCTACTGGGGATGTGCCCGCAACCAAGGTACGTGCCCTTGACTGGAATCGAACCTGGGACCCTTCAGTCCACAGGCTGACGCTCTATCCACTGAGCCAAACCAGTTAGGGCCACCATAAACTGCTTTTAGTAAAGTTTTAATTTCAGACCATCTTTTGTGGTTACCTTAGGTCTTTTGAGTTTGCAAGACTGCCATGCAGGCCTTCTCTGAGCTTATCAGGTTAGCATGTGGCCCTTTTTTTATCCACACTTAATATAAAAGAGCTCTATTAATTTGGATAGTGAAAACATCAATTGCATACTTATGAGGCTACTTTTTTTTTTAATATATTTTATTGATTTTTTACAGAGAGGAAGGGAGAGGGATAGAGAGCTAGAAACATCGATGAGAGAGAAACATCGATCAGCTGCCTCCTGCACACCCCCCACTGGGGATGTGCCTGCAACCAAGGTACATGCCCTTGACCGGAATCGAACCCGGGACCCTTCAGTCCACAGGCCGACGCTCTATCCACTGAGCCAAACCGGTTTCGGCTATGAGGCTACTTTTAATGCCACAGGTATTTACAAGTTTGAGAGAAGAGGAAGAAGTATCAGATGACATGATGAATGACAAAAGACATGAATCCCTATTTCCTTTATTTAGATCTCATTTGAAGCCAACCAAACACAATGTCAAAGAAGAACTACACGGTGGTGACTGAGTTTATTCTCCTGGGTCTGACAGACAAAGCAGAGCTGCAGCCTGTCCTTTTTGTGGTGTTCCTGGCCATCTACCTGATCACAGTGACTGGCAATGTGAGCATGATCTTGTTAATCAGGACTGACTCAAGACTTCACACTCCAATGTACTTCTTCCTCAGTCACCTCTCCTTTGTCGACCTCTGTTATGCCACCGATGTCGCTCCTCAGATGCTGGTTAATTTCTTATCCAAGAGAAAAACCATTTCCATCATTGGTTGCTTTATACAATTCCACTTCTTCATTGCCTTGGTGATCACAGATTATTATATGCTCACAGTGATGGCTTATGACCGCTACATGGCCATCTGCAAACCCTTGTTATATGGTAGCAAAATGTCCAGAGGTGTCTGCATCTCTCTCGTTGTGATTCCTTATACTTATGGCTTTGCAAATGGTCTGGTCCAGACCATCCTGATGCTTCGCCTCTCCTTCTGTGGACCCAATGAAATCAACCACTTTTACTGTGCAGACCCACCTCTGTTAGTCCTTGCCTGCTCAGATACTTATGTCAAAGAAACTGCCATGTTTGTGGTGGCTGGTGCCAACCTCACCTGCTCTCTCACCATGATTTTTATCTCCTACATTTTCATTTTCGCAGCCATTTTGCGTATTCGCTCTGCTGAGGGGAGGCGCAAAGCCTTCTCTACCTGTGGGTCCCATCTGACAGCTGTCACTATCTTTTATGGGACGCTGTTTTGTATGTACCTGAGGCCCCCTTCAGAGACATCTGTAGAACAGGGGAAAATTGTAGCTGTGTTTTATATCTTTGCGAGTCCTATGTTAAATCCTTTGATCTATAGTCTGAGGAACAAAGATGTTAAAAAAGCAATCAGGAAAGCTATCCAAAAGAAATTGTTTGTTAAATAAAGTAGACATTTCAGTCACAGGTGTGCAATAAATCATTATTATTGGACTAATTAATGAGCATTTTCAATGAACAAATCACTTTCTTTTTTTTTTTCAAATTTTTATTAAGGTATTATATGTGTACATATCTTACCATTGCCCTCCCCCCCCCCACCCCACTCCCATACATGCCCTCACCCCCCAATGTTTTGCATCCGTTGGTTACTCTTATATGCATGCATACAAGTCCTTCAGTTGATCTCTTATTTCCCCCACCTCTCCCTAACCTTACCGCTGTAATTAGACAGTCTGTTTGATGCTTTACTTTCTATCACTGAATATGTTTTATCTTCCACAATTAGCATATGGAACTTGGAAGAACATGTCAAATTATTTATTAGCATTTACAGTATCATGTCAATAAATTAAAAAAAATAGTGCATTGGAACTCAAAGGCATTACCAGAAGGCATTGCTACTGCTCTTTAAAGTCAATAAAGAACAGATGATTGCATCCATGATACTCATATTGGTACAAAGTTATAAGAGACAGAATTACCAAATGATGCTATGGCAATGACTATTTATTAGATTTTTATAGTGCTTAATAATTTTAAAACTATTTTCCAGAAACTCTTTAACCATGGCAGATGAGCTTTGTTTTCTTTTTCCTTTTATACAAATTATATAGCAATGAAGATCTTTGGGTATCTGAGATTTTTACTCTAAGATGAAAATGCCACATTTTCTTTAGAAAGTGTTTTATTTTTTATTATTTTATTATTATATTTTTAACAACATGCATCCCCACCTAAAAACCAGTTTTGCAGCTTAACTTGTTAATTTTTTATTGTGTACTATTTCCAACATACAGTCAAAAATAAATAATAGAAAGACCACTGTGTAAGCCCTAACTGATCATTACTAAGAATTTTCATAATGCCATTTTTGTTTCAAATATTTCAGAGACTCAGATATTTCTAAAAGTGAGTCTTCCCTGACTGATTCTTTTTTCTTCCCATTTCTTGCATTAAATTCTTCTATTAATTTAATGTTTCTTATTCTTATGTAGAGTTTTGTCATTTGATAGTGTTTCTGTATACACAAAATTATATTATTTTCTATATGTAAAACTTGATATACATAAAATCACTCTATGTATTCCTCTGCGATTTATTTCATTTTTTACTACATATATATTGTTAGACATACATGCTGAATCATGCATTAGACTTATTCATGCTGAATCAGCAGCATTTTCAATGATATACAGGGTGGGGCAAAAGTAAGTTTACAGCTGTAAGTATGGTAAACACAGAGTCAATAAAGCTATTTATAATATTCATAAATTGCATGTATTTGTCTATATGAACAACTGTTGACCTACTTTTGTCCCACCCTGTATTCTATGTCAATATATATGTGTCATAATATATTTAACTATTCTATTATTGATGGGCAATTACATTTTCCTATTTCATGTTATATGAAAATCCAGCAATAAATTTTCTTGTGAAATTCTGAGTGTATTGTAGTACAAGAATTATTTTCATATATGTATCTAAGATTCTAATTTCTAAGTCATGAGACATGAGCATTTTTAAATTTACTAGATATAATCAAATTACTTTATCAAATTATACTCCTGCCAATACTATGTGAGAGTATCCTTAACTCCACATTCTTGTCAACACAATATACTGCCAGACTTTAAAAATGTTTTCTATTTGTTGGTGCAAAATATAGTCTCAGTTTTTGTTTAAGGTTTTGAAAAAAATTTTTAATGTAATTTTTAAAAATATGTTTTTATTGATTTCAGTGAGGAAGAGAGAGGGAGAGAGACATAGAACATCAATGATGAGAGAGAATCATTGATCGGCTGTCTCTTGCACACCCCCTACTGGGCACCGAGCCTGCAACCCAGGCATAGGCCCTTGACTGGAATCAAACCTGGGGCCCTTCAGTCCACAGGCTGACTCTCTATCCACTGAGCCAAACCAGCTAGGGCTAAGTTTTTGAATTATGATTACAAGAGAAGTTAAGTATTTGTAAATGCTTGATGCTAATTGGAATTTTTCTTTTTTTAAAAAGTTTTATGCCCACATTCTTGTTCACTTTTCAGCTGGGTTATTTTATCTTTATTTTCCACATTTGTTATAGCTCCTTATGTATTCTGTACTAGGTACTAATTTTTTAAGGGCAAATAGCCACAAAAGTGAGGTGGTGTAGTGCTATTTTACTCTTTATGCATTACAAGTGGTACATTTCCTGCTGGGCAATTTGCATACCTACCCCTGTCATGGCATCCTTCTGATAATCTTTGGCATTTCCTTCCAATATTTACAAAATTGCCATTTGTAAAACAAATATAATAATTCTAATAACCCATGGAGTTATGTGAATTAGCTAAGGGAGTGCTTGTAAAGTACTAAGCCTAATGCATAGTACATGTTAAGTACTGAATACTTACTACTTACAATAATTACCCAATCCTGTTTTCTTTTTTTTTTAAATATATTTTATTGATTTTTTACAGAGAGGAAGGGAGAAGGATAGAGAGTTAGAAACATCGATGAGAGAGAAACATCAATCAGCTGCCTCCTGCACGCCCCCTACTGGGGATGTGCCCACAACCTAGGTACATGCCCTTGACCGGAATCGAACCTGGGACCCTTCAGTCCACAGGCTGATGCTCTATCCACTGAGCCAAACCGGTTAGGGCAATCCTGTTTTCTTTGTTGTAGTTTCTTAAATAAATTAGTTACTCATTCCATCCATCTTCTTAATTTTTGAGAGATAAGAAAATGAGCTCAATAAAATACAAAGTTACCTGGGAGGAGATAATCAAGATTTATTTTTTATTCACTGAATTAAGTACACTCTTTAAGCTATTCAGAAAGTGTTTATTGATCAACTATTATCTTCCAGGGCCTGTGCTAAGTGTGAAGATTGCAGTTATTGCCCATAGGGTTTACAGTCTAGTGGGCAATAGAAATATTACTGGATAATTAAAACAGAGTGTTCAAGGAGGACAGGGGAAGAATGCTACAATGCGTGGAGGGAGGTCAAGCTCAGTGCTGTGGAAGCAGAGAAAGCATCTTTGGAGAAGAATTCAATTTGAGCCTTTCCTACTGCCCAAAGCAACTTGATTCTGATGAGAATAAGGAAAACACTGACTGGGGGATATGTAAGGGAATATTTTAAAAATTATGCAGGAAGGAAGGATAAATTGTGACTGTAACTTGAGGAATGGCAGTCACCTACAATTGATAAAGTACTCAACTTGGTATGTGAAGACCCTGTTTGTTTCACAATCCTGTTCATAGCAGATCTTACTCAAAACATCAATGTTTATGATGGAGGACATTGATCTGGATTTCAGAAGAGATAGGAAAAAAACAGTAACACCCAAGATAAAAAGCCACACGTAAAATCAGACCATCATCAAAATGTTGAGATGACACCTATTTGTGTCTTCCACAGAGCTCTCAGGACAAATGGTGAATTTAAAATTATAGAAAATATGACTGAGGCATATGATTAGCGTTCTGTTCCTAGAGTGCTCCCAAGAGGGCGATTCCCAAAGTAACACTCATTGCTGATACTTTTAAGCCCTTCTGAGATTTCCTTTAAGAGCAGGTCCATCCTACATCTGGATATAAATGCAGCTATGTTTACCAGCTGAGAGAGGGGTCAAGAAACTTCCTTAATCAGAGGTTGACAAACAGGTGCTTTTCAGAACCAGAAGTAAGTCTTTTTACTGTCCTTATTTTGAGTCAAAAGGAAATTGTATTAAAGTCTCAAACCGAGGTCCACAGATTATATGCATTTTTCCATCCTCAAAAATCAGATTTTTTTCTGACTTTGCAAATCAGGCTCATGAATTTTGAGTTTCAGCTGTGAATGAGGATGTGCCTTTCTCTCAAGGGCTGTGGGAAAAGAAGTAGAGAGGGAAGCTCAACTATAAAAAGTCTTAACTCTATTTCTTGCCCTACTCATTTTTTGTCTACTTTATTTAAATACTTTTTCTAAGTACTTTAAATGAGTTAACTATTTTATTACTCTTAACAATTGCATTTCCCATTTTACGGCTAGGAAAACAACAAAGACAGGTTAAGTACTCTGACACTGGCATGGAATTCATAACTGAGGGAGCCAGAATCAGAATCACTAAGTGGAATTAGGCTCATGAAATTCTGACTTTCTAAGTACTAAAGTATTGACTGGTTAGACATCTTAGAGCAGGCCTGGCATAATCTAATTAGATTTATTTATTGTGAAAAAGTTGCAACTGAGCTAAATGTTACTCAAGTTCACAGAGTAAGTTAGTCACAAAGCCGGAAAAAGGTTCCAGACCCACCCAGAACCTTTGTTTGATTTATGAAATTATTCTGCAAACAAAGAAAAAACTCAATGAGTGGCTTAGTGCTCCCCTTGTAATGAGCATCTGATCATAAGGGCTGCTTGCTGACGAGCTAGGCATTAGTGTACACATGTAATGAGGGTTGATCCATTCAGGTTGCATGTGCCAAGTTAACACAAGACAACGTGCTGGTCTTTAGATCCATCTGTCACCCTGGAATACTATTGTGCACTCTTCTTTCCTTGGATATGCTCTCCTGAATTGATATTACTTGCTGCTCTAAACATTTTATAATTTGAATTCCTTTGCCTTAATCATTTGTTAGAACATTTCTAAGATATCATGAGTGAGAGAAGGAGGAGAGGGCAATGAGGAAGAAATGGAGGTAACCCCATTCACTCTCCCTCTTGTAAACAGAAAAATCATTTTGAAAAGAGATTAGGAGTAGACAACTTTTCTTCATCTGTAGTTTCCAATGGCATAGAATTGGAAGACAAAACATAAATCTACTTCAGTCACACACACACACACACACACACACACACACACACACACACACACACCACTAGCAATTCCAAAGGAAGACCACATATGGTATCTTAGCACCTGCTCTTTATCTTCCTAGAACACCCTCCTTAAAATCGCTTTATTGCTTGTTCTCCTCCTCCTTCAGTTTGTTGTAAGTCACCTTTTCCTGAGGTGTTTTTGTTTTTGTTTTTGTTTTTGCTGATGCTACTTTTTAAAATTTGATTACCATTTCCCTAAACCTTATTTTCTTTGTTTTTCTCCATAACAGTGCTGTTTAAAACATCATGTACTTGCTTGCAATAATACCTGTCTCTGTTCACTAGAATATAATGCCAGAAAGGCAGGGGTTTTTGAATTTTTTGTTCATTTTGTATCTACAGTGACTAATCACATGCTATGTTAAGTACTCATAATTACTTGTTTCATGAATATTTAATTTGATATCCATGATGGCTTGAGAAGGAGGCAAAATAGATATTCTCCTCCTTCTTACATTGGGAAAATCAAGTGACTCATGGTGAAGGATAATTATATGTTCCCAATAACTAGTACTAGTGTATTCAATAAATGTTTATTAAATACTTAATATTTTAGGTAGAGGAGATATTTTTGTCACCGTCTTTCTCAAATTTTTACTAAAGCAACTTTTAGTGACATTTTGAAATCAGGCAAGAATTGGGCAGATTTAAAAAATTAAGTATGAGAGAAAGGGCAAAAAATAAAAGCATCTTAAGAGAAAGGAAGAGGGAATTCAGCACTAGTTGTGATACAAAGGAGAGATAAAAAGCCATATAACTTGTAACACTTCTAGGTAAATACAAGTTTTGATTAATTAAATATTAACCATCTAAAACATTTCTTTTATTTATAAACACACTAGAGTCCTGATATACAAAATTCGTGCAAGGAGCTCAGCCCTCGCAGCCCCAGCTGCCTCGGCCAGCCCTTACAGCCCTGGCTTCATCAGGAAGGTCATCTGGATGGTCGTCCTGACTGTCGTTCTGCTATTTGAACTAATTAGCATATTAACTCTTTATTATATAAGATTATACCATTGCTTTAAACCACCCTCAAAATACTATGTGAGTGTTCATTTGATTTCACTATTCATTGTTCACTAATTTACCATATGTTTATAGGATCACTGTGACCATGCTTTTCTAAATTGTGATTCTGGGAACATCTGCATTAGAATCTTCACGTCAGACTTTCTGAAACAAACTTTTTTTTTGTAATTTGCCTCATTAACAAATTTTCAAGCAATTGCTTAAAAATCCCTTAATTCTTCTGAGGATATGACATCATGAAAAGTTCATGGACATATAGAGATTAGTAAAAAATTGCATGCAATTTATCTTTCATGCTTACATTATTTTTTCTTTTTTCCTTAAATTCAGTATATAAATATGTGCTTAGAAGTAACAGTACAACAATGGACAAATAAATTAGTGGTATGTGGGGTATGCTGGAAGAGGAACACAGAAAGGGATGAGTTCAATCTCATGTAAGACAGAGTGTAGTGAGAAGTGTTTCACAAAGAACGGGCCTTGAATCTGACCCTTATAGGGTAAGTAGAGTTTGAGAGGCAAAAATAGTTCATGGAGAAAAGGGATATGTATGGATATATGAATACAAGCTGTATATATCAACTTAAGGATGGGCACAAGTATATGTATCTATAGGTATAACTGTAGGTATAAGTGTAGATAAGTATAATAGTAATTCAACATAAAAGCAAAAAAATATAAATGGTTTAGTAGAAGCACAAAGTTGGTTTATGATAGTATTCATTTTGAATTATATGGATTTTGGGGAAAAACATTTCAATAATCAGTAACATTATGTGTACCTTCATATCTGACCTTATCCATTTGTTTCAAGTTCAGGCACAGATTCTCAGAAAATGCCCATCACAAATGGCAGTGCAATAAGAGAATTCATTCTCCTGGGGCTCACAGATCGCCCCGAACTCCAGCCTCTCCTCTTTGTGCTGTTTCTGGTTGTGTACCTTGCTACTCTCTTTGGCAACCTGGGCGTAATAGTGTTGATCAGACTGGATTCTCACCTTCACACCCCCATGTACTTCTTCCTCACCAATTTAGCCTTTGTTGACTTGTGCTACACCTCGAACGCCACCCCACAGATGTTGGCTAATTTCCTTTCAGAGAAGAAGACCATCACCTTTGCTGGCTGTTTTACACAGTGTTACATTTTCATTGCTCTCCTTCTCACAGAGTTTTACATACTGGCAGCCATGGCCTATGACCGCTATGTGGCCATATGCAACCCTCTGCACTATAGTGTGAAAATGTCCAGGCAGGTCTGCACCTGCTTAGCCACATTTCCTTATGTCTATGGCTTCTCAGATGGCCTGTTACAGTCCATCCTGACCTTCCGCTTGACCTTCTGTGGATCCAATGTCATCAACCACTTCTACTGTGCTGACCCACCACTCATTAAGCTTTCCTGTTCTGACACTTATATCAAAGAGCTTGCCATGCTCATATCAGCTGGCTTCAATCTCTCCAGCTCCCTCATCATCATTCTGGTGTCCTATGTCTTCATTATTGCTGCTATCCTCCGGATCAAATCAGCAGAGGGAAGGCACAAAGCATTCTCCACCTGTGGTTCCCACATAATGTCTGTTACCCTATTTTATGGGTCACTCTTCTGTATGTATGTAAGACCACCAACAGATAAGACTGTTGAGGAATCCAAAATAATAGCTGTCTTCTACACCTTTGTAAATCCAGTGCTTAATCCATTAATCTACAGTCTGCGGAACAAAGATGTGAAGCAGGCATTGAAGAATGTCCTCAGACAAAATGTGGTCACTAAGATGGCAATGCTTCCATTTCCCAATAAACCATAACTCTAAACCTTGGGCTCAAATGTCTTTGCATATTGATGATAAGTTTGGGTATTCTTTATGGGTATGTCTCAAGGTAATCTGTCAAGCTCAGTTCTGGGCAAAAATAAATGAGCTATAGTGTTGCCCTTCAATGTGTGGTCCTTGAACCAGCAGCAAGAGAATTACCTTGGAGATTTTAGAAATGAAGCATCACATTCTGTACCTCAGATCTATGATATCCAAATCTGTGTTTCAGCCTAATCCTATGCAATTTGTAAATACATTAAATTTGAGCAGCCGTGCTCTCAGTGGAAACTTCCTCTTGGAATGACCTGGGGCACTGGTGTGCTCTTATTGTTTATGACAGTAGACAGGATAAACATGCTTTCGGCTCAGTTCCTTGAATTTACTTTGTTCTTATTGTCATCTATTTTTAAGAAATATGTCTTCCACCTCAACTTACTAAGTAAAACCATAAACCATGGGTCAGAATAATGGTTTCCTGTTTATGTGCTTGAGAAATGTTCAGTATGTGACTCGGTAGAGAGAGGACTAGAATAAGCATTCTTTCATAAACATGAGTTTGTGGATCTAGTTTGTGGCCTCTGAGCTATAGGGTTCTACTTTCTTCCTCTGAATTGCAAGCCTGGATCCATAAACTCAGTTTTGGAAAAGAATGAATGCTTTCTGTAGCACCTGGATTTGAAAAATTTAATACTTAACTGGAGTTCTATTTTCTATTTTTTTTTAAAAAATAAATGTTTGTATTATTGATTTTTGTCATATTTTTGTCATACAAGTTTTTATACATTTTACCTAAACAATGTTTTAGCTGAAAGCTACTATTTTTTAATAGTTTAGCTTGCTATATTTTCTTATCCTCTCAGTGACTTTTTCTTTAATCTATGGATTATTTAGCAGAGAGTGGTTAATGACCATACATTTGGGACTTTAAAAGAAATTTTATTGCTACATGTTTGTAAGTTCTCTAGTCAAAGACCTTGTCTTTTTATTTTATTCTTGAAAATTTATTGACTAATATTTTTCCAACTTTATTGAGATATAATTGACATATAACATTGTTTAAGGTTATAAATGTATATATTAGAAATGATTATTACAGTAAGGTTTCTTAAGACATCTATCATCTATAATTATATTTTTTGTTATAGATAATTGGATACTTGGTAAATGGGAAGAAAAGGTAGATATAGCATTTCCTTTTACTCTGTTCTTTTCTCTGGGCAAATGAATCACATATTGATAAAGTAATTGTTCACTAGGTTTTGAATAATATATTACTTTCCAAGTCTTGGACCTCACACCTTGAACTAACTACATTATAATTCAATTCATTATGTTATCTTGTCCAAATGATTTTACTTACTGGGTTTTGTAATTTAACCACTTTATTCTATATATGAAAATCTTTTTAGCAAACAGTAGTCATTTTGTGGAAGGGACTGCATAAAACACAGTTTCAACTGGGGAAACATCAAAGTCCATGAGTTATGTCATTATTTTACATCTTAAATTATTACTGACTTGATTAGAATAAATGGTGATCCACAAGGCAAAAATTCTATGAGAAACTCCTAAAGCAATCAGCTCAAAACAATTACAATTTGATGCAATTCCATTGTGCATAATCCAAGACTCTAACGACGATGACTTGACATAAATTACTATTCCCCTAGAGTTTTCTCTTGCAGTAGTAACATGATAATTATTTTTTCAGGGTCTGTTGAAAAATACTTCAGGGATAAAAGTTCTAAGTTGCAAATGTATAAATCATTCCCAGCAACTCATTCCTTGGACCATTAGTGTCTCTGAGAAAATTTTCCCTGGGTCAGGTAGGTATGAAAGTTCTGACTTCCATGCTTGCATTTTCTCTCTATTTATTTAATTTAAAAAATTGAGGAATTGATTTTAAAGAGAGGAAGAGAGAGAGAGAGAATGAGAAACATAAATGGGTTGCCTTCCATAAGCACTCTAATGAAAGATTGAACCCACAACCTAGGTATGTGCCCTGACCAGGAATCAAACCTACCTTTTGGTGCATAGGACAATGCTCCAACCAACTGAGCCACATAGATTAGGCCTGTACTTTCTCTTCCTGTTTCAGTTTTGAATCTTCATGAGTAGCAGTCAGGTGACAACAAAAGCAGTTTTGAATGTTAGCATAATTTCTCAGTATATATTATTTAGATTGGTCACTAAACGAGATAAAATTTTATTGGAATTATGTGTTTACTATAATAATTTTACTTTATAAATAACATTCTCTCTATTCATTTAATAATTTAGTGCACAATAAATAACTATATTGAGTAAGCAGTTGACAACCTAATAAATTATTTTTAGAATAATATCTGTTGAAAAACAGTTCTCCCACAATAAAAAAAAAAAAAACCCACAAAAAAACCCCACAAAAAAAACCTTGACAAAATAATTTTGAAGAAGGACAAATTCAAGCATAATTATACTCATTCTAGCTAAAGTAAAACTCTCATAGAACTTTATATTATATTATTGGAGAGATAAACTTTTGGGGAAAATTTAATATTCACTAAAAATTACATGACTAGTAATAAGTGTGGGATTTGTAACTACCTAAATGATGAGTCAGAATTTCCAAGTGATGGCAATTATAGAAATTATTTAGTCAAAGTCTGATACTGAATAAATGAGGACTCTGTAGAAAGAAAGCCACTATGTTAAGGTAAAAGAAATGTTTTCTAATACTCCTTTACTGTTGTATGATTGACTAGTATGAAGTCACAATGTACAACATGATTTATAATTTAGGTTCATCCATTGTATTCAGGTAATCCATCCTGCCCTTATATTTGTGAGACACTGGAATGAAAAACCAAGAGAGTGAGAAGGTGCTGGAGTTCACATGGCAGAGTGCTCTAATCTGGGAAATTTATATTCACATGACATGCATGGCTCCATCGCCTATATGACTCATGTACTTTTTATTTTCACCTTAAAACATAATTTTTCTTAGCGATTCTTGCAAATTTAAGTCTTAATGACTTATTGTGGTAGTTTCTAGACTAAATTACTAAAACTAAACGTCAATAACTCATTTCTTTTTTCTGTGCTTCTTTCTTTAGCTTCAATAGCTAGCCCCCTAGTCTCTCACTCAGTCTATCCTATGGAACTACAAAAATGTTGACCTTATGTATATGAAACAGTACGTGTAACAGAGTCCAATGTGATCCTGCTACCTTAGACATTTGGATTTTAACTAGAGCCTGAAGAGAGCAAACTTTTCCCCAATGAGATTTTCTTAGCCCAAAGAGAGCATTTAAGCTCCAGGTTCTTTGAACAAGTGAGTTTAGGAAAGGCAGCATATCTTGCCCCGCTCCTGTAGATTCAAGTGCATATTGGTATATAAAAGGTTCTGAGACTTCCTGCAACCCTGAATCCAACTCCCTTTCCCCCTCCAAACTCAGCATTTTAAAATTTATTTCTATCATAGACCAGTTTTTGTTACTCGATATGCATTTGTTTCGCTGAACACAGTTATGAAAATACTAATCTAAAAACTCAGGTGACAGAACTGTGCTCAGTGGATAGAGTATTGGCCTACGCACTGAAGGGTTCTGGGTTCGATTCTGATCAAGGGTACATGCCCAGGTTGCGGGCTTAATCCCTGGTTGGGGCATGCAGGAAGCAGCTTATCAATGATTCTTTCTCATTATTGATTTTTTAAAAAATCTCTCCCTCTGCCTTCCTCTCTGAAATCAATAAAAATATATTAAAAAAAACTCAGGTGACAGCAAGCTTAATTTTTATTTGTGCCCTATTTTCCCCATTCCTAATTGTACTTGTTCTATCAGTTGCAGGATTCTCCTAAAGGTAAAATAGATTAGAATAGCATAATTGCTTTGTAAAACTGAAGTGCCTATGTGCATGAGAAAAACTACTATTATCAAAATACAGCATTTCCTTCCATAACTGTAGAATGTGGTTGCTGAGCCTATTTACAGGAAAGGGTAGAAAATAGGTAGATTAAATTCCAACCTATTTTTTTACATTTTTATTTTCTTTATTTTTGCCTTTATTTGTTGTTTAATGTAATATGATGATCCACCAGGTGCTACTATTTGGGACATGGTTGTACAGATTTAAAGATTAGATGAGTATCTGCATGTCACAAAAATAGAAGATTTACATTATTAAGGCGAACATTTTTCCCTGCCTTTCCTCTGAGGTTTGACGGTCTGATCGATGCTTCTCTGTCTCTGGATCTGTTTTTGTTCATCAGTTTATGTTGTTCATTATATTCCACAAATGAATGAGATCATGTGATATTTATCTTTCTCTGTCTTCTTAAATGTTTCATTTGACACAATAGAAAATTCATGCCTGCCTCTAGGTGGAGTAACTTTGATTTCTCTTAAAAGCCTGCTGTCTCTGCATAGATCAACCTCACTAACTGAAAGTCCTCCCTACTCTCATCGTAGAAAATTCTTAGTTACCTCTAAGCCCCAGTTGAAGCTTATCATTCTTTGATACCTATCCTGATGCCTGAATGCAATTAGTGTTCAATGAAAAAAAAATAAGCAAACAAAACTATGATCTAAGTTTTGCCTATTTCTCTTTTCTTCATCTATGTCTCTCTTGCTCTTATTCATATTAACTCTTCTGAATGAAAATTTCTCCATCAGTAATTTATCTAGGGATTTATTTCCAATTTCAAGGTTCTTATCTCTGATCTATTCATTTAGGGATACCACAATCTCCTATATTTCATGGATAATGGAGTCAAACAGGTCCCAGGGAATTTGCTTCAAACCTCTATAATTTTAAGCTGTCTAATTCAGTAGGGAGTGCAGTACTCAGAGGTTGAACTTCTAAATATGCACAACTGCTAATGACTGAAAAACATTTTCAAACACATTACCATTTTTTCCAGAAACAAATATTGAGCTCAATGATGAAGCCTGTGATTTTACGGTGTACTGCAAATGGCACTTTGTGGTTCGGTCCATTTTTAGACAAACTTTGTGTCATAATTCCCACATTCCAAAACAACTTGGTGTCACAAGGGTCATTTTATTTGGGAATCATCTGAATGTTATATACCTAGGTAATAGGGACCTTGAACTTCTTTTAAAAGTACCCACTCCTACAGTCTCAGATTCCAATAATAGCTATGTGTGAGGGTGACTGAGAGTGGAAGAAGAAGAGAGAAGGAAAATGAGAGAAAGAGAAAAGAAACATATGATGGACTTCTCATTCACTTCTTAATTTATTTTCATTCATCTAAGTGAGCAATGCTGGCACCTAAGAAAATGGTCAGAGGAAATTCTACCTTGGTGACTGAATTTATTCTTTTAGGATTAACGGATCGTCCAGAGCTTCAGCCCATCCTCTTTGTGCTGTTCCTAGTGATCTACCTGATCACTGTTGGAGGGAACCTGGGCATGTTGGTATTGATCAGGATAGATTCAAGACTCCACACCCCCATGTACTTCTTTCTTGCCAGTTTGTCCTGCTTGGATCTGTGCTACTCCACAAACGTGACTCCTAAGATGTTGGTGAACTTCTTATCAGAAAAGAAAACCATTTCTTATGCTGCATGTTTAGTCCAGTGTTATTTTTTCATTGCCATGGTGATAACTGAATATTACATGCTAGCTGTAATGGCTTATGATAGGTACATGGCCATCTGTAGCCCTTTGCTTTACAGCAGCAAGATGTCCAAAGGTGTCTGTATTCGCCTGATTGCTGGTCCATATGTCTATGGATTCCTTAGTGGCCTGATGGAAACCATGTGGACATACCGCTTGACCTTCTGTGGCTCCAACATCATCAACCACTTCTATTGTGCTGACCCACCCCTCATCCGACTCTCTTGCTCTGACACTTTCATTAAGGAGACATCCATGTTCGTGGTAGCGGGATTTAACCTCTCCAACTCCCTCCTTATTATCCTCATATCCTACATCTTCATTCTCATTGCCATCCTGAGGATACGTTCTGCTGAAGGCAGGCAGAAAGCTTTTTCCACCTGTGGGTCCCACCTGGTGGCAGTGACTGTGTTTTATGGGACCCTCTTCTGTATGTACGTTAGACCTCCCACGGACAAGTCAGTGGAGGAGTCCAAAATCATTGCTGTGTTCTACACTTTTGTAAGCCCTATGTTGAATCCCATCATTTATAGTCTGAGGAACAAGGATGTGAAACAAGCTTTGTGGAAATTGGTTAGAAGAAATGTACTTTTGAAGTAAAATCATAGTGTATCTTTCTTTAAAAATTAAATAAAAGTTATATTTATAACAGCTGGATCTGACTTTAACTGCATTTATAGTAAAATCAATTTTAAGTTGTTGATGAAAGCTCTAATATAACTACAAAACATAAAAGACGTGTATAGAGGATGCATAGTTTTCTATGAGACATGTGAATGCATTGTGTATCTAAAGAGGTGGGAGTTATATATGCATATGGGTATACTTTCTCTTCCTCTGTACATTTTTACATTTATAATTTTATGTATTACTTTTAGATTATAAAACATCCATAGAGTAAAACATCAAAACTTTAGAAGAGTATAAAATAAAATAATAAAATATTTTTTTCTTCATCCTAATCTTCTATTCTGATTTCTCAAAATCCTCACTATTAATAGTTTCTTATGTCTTAAGAAAATTTTTATATATCTGCAAATCAATATATGGTATGATAATACATATACACATATACATATAATTTTAATACACATGTTGAATACATGAGCTAATTTTTAGTATTTTATAATTCTGTAGCATTTACAATATAGGGGTTTTGATCCCATGGTTTACAGAAATGTGACCAAAATGCTGTTGAGGCTTGCTGTCACCTCTAGGAAGGAGAATTTACCCCCATGTCCTTGCCTGACATCCATTTATTTATCTCTACTTATGAGAGTTACTTTCAATAAGACACTTCCTTCTTCTGCCATAACAGGAAACAAGAACCTCCAGACTATTATTTGTTTTAGATATAAATCTTGAAACAGGCTAAGAATGGCCCTTACAAAAATATATGGCTTGTCTTAGAACGAATTGTAATTTCTGTCATTCTAGCATCCTGGGGCCAGGGCTTGTATGTCTTCCCTCATCTCTCATATTTATCTATTTTTTAGGAGACAGATATTTGCTATTTGTACCACTGTTCAAATTTTACCTACAATTATCCTTTGATAAGTTAATTCTTTGGCAATGTTAACATTCCAGGTGACTTTGCAACTACATAACATAAGCAATGAACATAAGCATTTACAATAAGCCAAGTACTGCTCCGAGTACCAAGGAACCTTCAGGAGTTCTAAGATTGTATAGGTTCTCGAGTTCATGAAGCTGTAAAGAGAAAGATCAATACAACTCTTTAAGTGCTTAATATAAAAAGATGGAAGTGCTAATGCAAAAGAGGAAAGAAGCAATTTATTCCCAGTAAACTGAAGATAGTCTTGTGGTTGTGTGAGACAAAAACTTAATCATTCCTTGTGCTCCTGTTCCAACATACTCATAGCTTCCAGTAAAATGTTATGTCAGAACATGCAGGTCTGAACAAAGTAAGTGTTAAAACTGATTAGTGATCACATATGTGAATCTTGCTTCCAGTGACAGAGGAAAAGTCACAGAACTGTAATGAGTCATCCTCCAATTGAGACATTTTTTTCTCAGCTTATTTCAAAGTTTCTTTACCACCTTAGAGGTTATTTTTGCTCAATATTTTTTTTAGGATAACATTTTAATGTTCATTAATTCTATATTACCCCATATAATTATTTCAAGCTATCTATGACCAGATGCTATTTAAATAACTTTATACTGAAAGTCAGATTGTCTACAAATTATGTTAAAACACACATATAAACAAATACTTATTTTTGTAACTTTTAACATTCAATTGGTAGTTTATTGGAGTCTACTTAAATATATACTTAGGTCTATTACTGTTTAAGCACACACATTCAGTTATATAAAACCAGCCCCTTTATTATTTGAGGAAATATATTAGCTAGAAGTAAAAACTGTTTAGAAATACTAATAACCAATAATGTCACTGGCATTTATGATTGATGCTAGCAATATGAATGCTACAGTGATGCCCGCATACACACATGTTGAAGGTAAAGGAGGCATTATACCAAGTGCTTTCATGAATTGACTAGCTGGCTGGAATTATACCAACCGCCTGTTAAGGCAGTTTATTTTTTATTTCATGTTGCACTCTGCTGGGCATAGAATAAGTAAGTGATGATTAAATGTTTTTTGTGTTAGTAAATTATTTCAGCATACCATGAATTTTTACCTAAAAGTTAAGGAATTACCTTATTGATGATGAAGTCTCTCCTGAAGGATTTTAGAAATAGGCTCCTAAATTCTTGCTCTTCTCCTTTTAAAGTTAATTTTGATGGATTTATTTTTTTTTTTAAAATTGAGCAACGTGATGATAAAAATTTATGAGAAAATAGGATATATTTTCCCTAAGGAACAATAATAATGATATTTTATATTTTTCTCCCCACTCATCTAAAAGTTTATGAATCTAACTGGTGGTTTTATGAGGAAAACTAATCCATGTATATTTAGAAAAAAATAAAAATAAATATTCCAGGGAATGGTAATGCAATAAGTACAATATTTTTATTCATATATATTTTCCTGGGACCAGTGGATATCTGAATACTGTTTAGACTCACACTCATGCACACATGAAAGAGAGAGAAAAAAATAATAGTAATACTTACCAAAGTTCAGGTTGTGTCTTACTATGTGTTGTTTCACATAATGTGACTACCAATAAGATTTGGTATTATAATTCCCATTTTAAAAATTAGCAAATAGAGACTCACAGATTAATTATTAGCCTAAAATCAGAAGAGAAGCCTAAATGTATCTAGCTTCAAACTTTTTGTTTATCTCTTTTCACCTTGTTGAAGAAGAAAAGCAATATGAAATGAGTAAAACTATTATTTTTGTCTTTCAAAAAACATTAATCATCTGCATGCACACTGAGTGAAATAATACACTGTGAGAAAAAAATCCAAGTTTGTTTGTTTGTTTGTTTATTGTTAATCCTCATCAGAGGGTATTTTTTTCCATTGATTTTTAGAGAGTGTAAGGGAAGAAGGGAGAGTGAGAAAGAGAGTGAGAAAGATATATTGATTGGTTGCCTCCCATATGCACCTTGACAGTGGCCAGAGTCCAACCCGCAAACATTCCTTGGGTGGGCCAATGCTCTAACCACTGAGCAACCCAGCCAGGGCAAAACATCCTATTTTATAACATATGGACTAATTTAACTTGATTAATAAAGATCCTGACTCCATCATGTATTAGCTAAATTAATAGTTAAGAGCATGAACTCTGAAATTGGATTTACTGAACAAATTACTCAACCTATCTCTGCCTCAATTTTGTTTCCATAGGATTAATATATAGTACCTTCTCTCTGTGTGTTTACATGTTCTTCCCTCTATGCCTGTACATATTCTAATCTCCTCTTCTTATGAGGATACCAGACATCTTGGATTAGAACCCATTCATATAATCCCATTTTTCTTTAGTTTCCTTTTTTAAAGACCCTATCTCCAAATCCAGCCATATTCTGAAGTATTGGGAATAAGAATTCTACATATAAATTTTGGAGGACACAATTCAGTCCATATCACAAAGTGAGATGGTAATAAAATTGTGACACAAAGTTGTGACAATGATGTGAAGAAATTGTATCAGAAAAGTGGATTAAGCTGAAATTAACATGGTAAACAGAATACAATCTGAACATCCTTCGCAGACGTCAATGACACTGCATGGACTACCCAATGTATGAAGAAAAATATTGAGACTGCACACAAGGGAGAGAACACTAGAGAAATATAGGCTCCCATGTTAAAACTGCATTGTTCCAGTTGTAATTTCTTTAGAGAACACATTAATTGTGAAAACATTATGTAACAACATAATTGCTTCATCTTCATCTATTTGTGCAATGTCTTTGGGAAATGGAGTTAACATACAAATAATATAAATTCTGCCTGCATTATTCATCAGAAGAGTCATTGCTATTCTCTATAAAGATGGCTCTTTCTCTATAGGTAAGTAGGTTTCTTTATTCTGCATATATTGATAATCATGAATCTTTACTTATTTGTGCAATCATATGCAGTATCAGAGTTATACATATATGATTTGTAAATAACTAGATGGAAAGAAGAATGCCAATTACTAGAAAAGTGTAGACATTTACTATTTAATGTACTGTTACTTATAAAAGTGATTCAGTAATGAGGATACATGATAAAGGAATTAAAAATATATATATTTTAAAAATATATTTTTATTGATTTCAGAGAGGAAGGGAGAGGGAGAGATAGAAATATCAATGATGAGAGAGAATCATTGAATGGCTGCCTCCTGCATGCCCCCTGTGCCCTTGACCTGAATTGAACCGGGGACCCTTCAATCCGCAGGCCTACACTATATCCTCTGAGCAAAACTGGCCAGGACAAAGAATTAAAATATATTGAATGGTATACGATAAGACCCTTCACCTGATATGACTGCTAGCTAACATTTATTGAGGGATTGCTATGTATTAAGCACAGTGCTATGTATATTGCCTACTTTAATCCTCAAAATAGTCCTTCTAATTTAGTAAAGCCATTTTGCAGTAGAAGAAACTGAAGCCCAATCTGATTAAGAAACATTCTCCTGATTCCTTGGATCAAAAGCACTGAAGCCAGTGTGAAGTTGACTCCAAAGTCCATGTTTTTATTAGTACACTCTACTGTTCATAACATTATTTCCTCTGTACTAAACTTGAGAAATATGTTACTGTTTATACTTATGGAGGACAGAATGCAATAGAATTGGTTTGAGGGTTAAATAAATTAACATTTATAAAGCACTTAGATCAAAGCTTGTAATATAAGACACGATATAAGTGTTTGTCAAATAAGTTAATGATAAAACTGAAATTCAGAATATAAGACTTGTCCAAGAAGTAGGACAGAATCGCATAAATGACAAATAACAGAACTCATAAATTGATTTTGTGTATGGCTGTGGAGTTAATTTTGGTTTTATTTTTATTTTTTTCTTCATTGATTAAGGTATTACATATGTGTCATTCCCCCCCCCCCCCCCCCATTACCACCTACCGGCTTGTTCTGACACCAATAAAAGAAACCTCATTGTTGATTTGTGCTGGAAGTAACCTTACCTTTTCTCTCCTCATCATCCTGGTTTCTTAACTTTATATTTTCTTCTGCTATCCTGAGGATGCGTTCCACAGAAGGCAGGAGCAAAGCTTTCTCTACCTGTGGCTCCCATCTGACAGCTGTCACCATATTCTATGTAACTCTCTTCATCATGTATCTTAGACCCCCCTCAAAGGAATCTGGGGAACAGGGGGAAAAGTTGCTGTATTTTATACCACAGTAATTCCCATGTTGAACCCCATGATTTGTAGCCTTAGAAATAAAGATGTGAAAGAAGCATTAACCAGAGAGCTGTTCAGGAAAAAATTATTTTCCTAAAACATATCACTACTAGAGGCCCGGTGCATGAATTTGTGCACAGGTGGGGTCCCTCAGGATGGCCTTTGGGGATCGGGCCCCAGCTCATGCCCCCAGCCTTGCAGCCCCGCAGCCCTGCCTGGCACCCCACCTTGGCCTGGCGCCATCTGCTTACCTGCTCCACCATCCCGCTGCAGTCCCACTCTCCTCAAGGCCCATTGGGGCCAGCAGTGCCTCCACTGCCACCCACTGCCAGCGCTGCATCACCGACACTCACCATGTTCTACGCCATGATGGTCAGCGCACATCATAGCAAGCAGTCAAACTCCCAGGACAATTTGCATATTAGGCTTTTATTATATAGGATTCTTTTAGTTCTAAAACATTTTCTAGACTTTTTCCTAAGTTATGGTAAAATAAGAAATATGGTATATCAGTGGAAAACACTGCATTTTTAATAGTTTCTTAAAATCAAAACATAGTAAATAAAGTTTTTATTACAAAAGTTTACATTTTTATAATTGTCAGTCACTTTGTTCACCAGTTACTTTAATTTCTTTGCCTTTTGTATACATGATAGAATTATGTTTCTCTTGGGTTTAGATGAAAGTGTGTTGCTATTTCTGGACAATGAATTAGATTAGAATTCATATGTATCAATTCTCAGTTCAGCATATAATTGTTGATAAGAGAACCCTTCAGTGAGTTTTCTTCTTTCCATGGTGATCATCATGGGTTCTTGAGTGAGGAGACATGAAACAGAGCTCACTGTCAATTCATAATAGAAACATAGAATGAATGAGAAATGCCCTTTGTTTTATAAGCTACTGCAATATGATGAGTTACCTATTTCTAGGAAATAGCCTCTTCTGACTCATACAATATTAATCATATAAAATTTAAACAGGTGGGATGCATACCATATAGAAATTAAACACCACAACCCCCCAAAAAATCACAATTGGAATTTTATTTTCTTCCAGTCCTTTTTCTAGGTTTTCACATACATGCACGTGTTAAGTTAAAATCATTTATTGTAATCATTGTTTTAATTACTAATGTAAACTATGTATATTGTTTCAAAAGTCAATTAATATTATAAGACTTATATGAAACTTTGTTTCACTTTTTACTCTTGTCTTTCCATAGATATCATCTCTCTATTATTTCCTTTGTAATTAACTCATTTTAAATTATATCATTATATGTCTAGTTATTGATTTTTCAATCATGAACATGATTGATTGACATCTTTTTTATTAAAAAGAAAGTATTACAATTCTTCCACAAATTCCTGCATTCCTATCCAAGAGCCACCACTTCTTTCTCCTCATCTTCACAATCTGGCCACGTTTGAATTTTTTCTTAAATAAATATTTGTTTTTTAAAATACTATGAGTTTATCATTAGTGATACCTTAATAATACTATGAGTAACACTGAGAGCATTACCAATACTAATTACTAAGATTGTTAGTAATACTATGAATGTAATTCTCTGTTTGCACAATTGTTTGATTTTCATAGAGTTGAGAGCTGTCTTTACTTTTGCTTTTATTTTTATATCTACTTTCCCCCAAACTTTCACTGAACTATACAGGCCCTTCTACAGAGACAAACTGATAGATGACCTATAATATGCACACTTTCTCCCTGCAGGTTTCTATCTTACTCTTGGATTTTGCATGGTTGCTTTCTAGATCTGTTGCTGAGCTGTTATCTGGAGACAGTGATTGCTATCATTGGTTTAAAATGTTTATTCACTGAACTTATGTTGATCACTGGACAATATATTAGAAACGGGAGATTCAACAATAAATAAGACCAAAAAAGTCCTCTATTAAACTTTAGGAGGGAGGGGAGTCAGATAGCAAACAAACAGATAGAATATCTCATCCGTAATACTTTTAACAATAAAGATAAATTAAAAAAGGAATATCTCAGGTATGGGTAAATGCTTTGGAGAGAGTAAGACAAGTCAATATGGAAGATGGTAACTGGCAACATCAGAAGCGAAGGTCATGCTAATGGGTCAGCTTCAATGGATGGAAAAGGACTCTTGGAGAAAATGACATTTGAATTGCAGTCTAGATAAACAGCATAAGGCTATCATAACCAAAGTCTTTGGGAATTGTAACCAGGAGAATCAAAGTTTTAGGCATGAAGCCTGGCATGTTAGAATAACAAAAAGAAAGGCCATGTGTTTGGAGCTTAATAAACAGGAGAAACAACAGGTGATGTTGATGCCAGAAAACCAAACATTGGAGGCATGGTAGAAACAACAAATTAAATATAGTCTTTCATATATTTAACATGTATTTGTTGATTATTGTCTATATGAAACACTGTTGTTGTCATTGGAAGTTACCAGTGTCTCACATTCCATGTGTTTTTCTTCTGGAAACTAATCATTTGTACCTAGTATTATTTATTTAAATATCACATCAATGTGCAAACTTCTTTAGGGGACAGATATGTTATTCATATTTGTATCTGGGGAGTAAACGGCATTGAACTTTTCACTGAGAACATATTTTGTGTGAATTAGTTAAAGGACAAACAATGAAGGAAATAAGTTAGAGAACTTGAAACGATGAAGACAATGACCTGAATTCAGTTTCATGAGTTGTGTCCCCAAAGTATTGTAAATTGGTTTTTCATTATTGTCTTAAATATTGCCCTACTACTCATAGCAGACAAATGGTCTAAACGTCAATGAATTATAAAATACAGAATTAAAAAATCTTGAATTGAGAAAGTACACTACCAAATAGTATTTCTCCCCATGAGAATGCTCTCCATTGGGATTTCATTTTTAATTGTTTCTTGAAACAGATGGGGATTCTCCTGAGATAAATGCTGATGTCAATAAGTTGGGTATAAATCCTATAACACTGGTAAGAATTTGACCTTTGTGGTCACTAAGAAGACACATTTTTACAGGTAGGAGAGGAAATGTGTTTAAATATTAGTTTTCAATATCTAGCAATTTATGTATTTGCTTCATTAGATTGCATACTTTTTAGATATTGATGTGTTGAAATAGGCAATTTCACAGGAAATTTGCACAGACAATGCATATTCTATGAGAAAAAATCTATAGGTGGTTGCTCGACCCTGTCTTTCTCTATGTTACCAGTGTTTTCGAATCATCCCAGTAGAATTTCATACTATGGATCTCCAACAGATGTTTCAATAAGATTAGTTTCAAATAACATTCTTTTTATGTTTTTCATTTACCTAATTTCTGGGTATCTTCTGCCATCAATTTCCACAAGAAAAACAACAACAATTAGACAATTTAGATCCATGAAGTTTATTAATAGTTTAAAAGTTTTCTGACTTCTCAGAATTAAAGTATATGCTCATATAGGCATTTTCTTGTGAGCATTAAACATATGGAGAAGTTAGCTTCAATATATGCAGCTTTGGAGTTTAGACTAGAAGCTCTCTAAGTCCTTTATGGTTCTCTTATTTATAAGGTTCTGGATTCTTTTCCAATGTCCTGTTTCTGTCTAAGATCTGTTTTTTGTTTGGTTTGGTTTTTACAAGCCACGCTTGTACTCCAGATAAACATCCCTCCTCCCCCACTAGAATTTTTTTTTCAACCAAGATACTTGAACTATGAATCAGTCTGGTAACGATAAAAAACTAAATTGGATCAAAGATCTTACAACAATAAGATGATGAAGAGTATTCTGATCCTTCTTTTGCCAGGTGCCACATGCAGCTACGTGACTCATCCAGGTTTCTAACTGCATATGAGTGTCTGCTGTGAGTGTTTCTTGATGCTTAGCGGCAGTCTGACAGATCTCCCATGGGCTATATCTTATATTAGTTGTCTCTGCCATAGCCCCACAATTCTAAAATTAAAATATGGTTAGCGATGATGTTTTCTACTAAAAAATGACGTTTGCCTATAGCCGGTGAGATCTAAGCAAAATTGCAAAGATCTTAGACACAAGTCAGTACTATAATCTAGATAATGAACTGGAAAAGTTGCTCATGGGGCATAGAGTTCAAAGAAGGGCTCTTGGTTTCCTTTTTGCCAATTGAATCACAATACCTAGATTCTTGGAGCAAATTTCCTCCTAGTTTTAGGTTAGGGCACTGATACCTTGGCTGCCTGTCTTTCTTCCTTTCTTCTCACTCTTCCATCTCTTACCTTTGTTAGAATGTCTGGTCTGTCCCTATCATCTATATCTAAAAAAAGAAAGAAAGAAAGAAAAAAAAAATAGAAGCCAGTTCTACTTCAAGATCCTATTTTATTCATATTTATTTTTCCTGGTAGCTTACAGTGCAATCATTGGTGCAGAGTAAGAAGCAATAAAGTTTGTTAATTTTGTATCCCCACGTGTTACCTGTGGAAGTGGGGTTCTTGCATAGAAGGATGAGTGATCTCTATTTTGTGGAATTAAACCCCTGGGTTTCCACTGTCCCATTTCCTTCCGTTCCGCCATAGAAAAAGTTCAATCTTGTCTTCAGCAGGGCAAGAATTAAGGCCACGCCCAGAGTCTCCACTCCATAATAAAGCACAGTGCAGTCCAGCATCCTATGTGTGGAGTCTGCCTGGCCCTGGGCCAAGCAGCTACTTAAGACCACATGGCAGGCCAATGCGAGGGGCGACTGCAGGTCACAAAACAAGGGAATGCAAAGGCAAGAACAAAACAAAAGAGAGAGAACACTTTGCCTTGGGAATTTTACCCTTCTAAGAATATGCGTGCTTGCAGTGGCTCCACCCTTCTAGCCAATTTATTGTTTTCCAGGCTAGACTGACAGGCAAGCACTTCCCTATGTGACCCCAACTTCCTTGCACCTACTAGTATATCCCTCTTTGTTTGATCCCTTCCCCCAGTGATCTGCAGGGAATGGGTTGGTGGTTCCCCGGGAGCCTGAAGCTGTAGCTTCCTGGTGAAGCTGTCCTGATGACCATGCTGACAATGCTGGCTTCCCCTTTGCTCTGTTCCTATTATTAATATTAATAAATTAACTAATTATAATGATAAAAATTGAATTTAACATTTTTGGCAAAAGTTATTCTCTTTCCCCAAGCAGTCCATTCAACTGAGAGGAAGTGATGAGCTTTCCTGAGGAAGTAGCATGTTACTAAACTGGGAACTATATCTTATTCCTCTCCTAGTTCTTCCATTTCTGAGCTGCAAGCCAGAATTACTTGCTATAAGCATGCATACATGAATGGCTTACAAGGTTTTATAAAGTGTCTTAAAGTGTTTTCTGAAGTATAAAATTTAATGTTAATAAAATGGGTATAGTTATTGAAATATCTCATAATATTTAATAGCTATGAGGATAAGATTTGAAACCAAAAGGTCCAAGAAATCATCTGTGTTTCTTGAATGCAAAATGGCATGATATATTATCTATTTCATAGGACATTTAGGTTAAAATAAAATAATAAATGGAAAGTACTTTAATATGGTGTATGGAATATAAGAACCCAGCAATTATTATGATAGTTGTTGCATTGTTACAACTTTAAGCAGCAAATTAATCAGATTTGTTAGTTTCACTTATATTCTAGGGCAGGTGAAAAATGAAGTACTGTCACATCAATATTCTGAGTCTGCTCAGAGAATATTAGAAGTTTTACACAGCCTTTGACAAATTATCTGATAATGACATTTGCTAATGTCAAAATTGCCCCACAGAATAGAATATCTAGAAATAAACTTCAATTTATGCAATTGATAGCATTTAAAAAATTTTGTTTGTAAATTTGTACTCGGTGAGATAGATAATACATCAGTAAATCACCAAACTGGGAAATATGAGATGAAGGTCTGATGGGTTATGTCATCTCACCTCCATACAATTCAGTTTCTCAGTGTTCAGAATGATCTTTACCTGTGTTATCTTCAAAGTGATTGCTAACCTTCTATGTATCCATGTGTATATATGAAAGAAGGCAGACAGGAACTCTAAGCATTTCTAAATTTTTATTATAATATTTTCTTTGACACATAACTTATTTAGATTTAAAATTTTTTAAAAATATTGAGATACTTAAATTTATAATTTTATCTTTAGGCTCCAATTTAACTGCACAGTGTGATTGCAAATACAACCTGAATGAAAATCATTCTGTTGAAAACTTTTAGACTTGCTTTATAGTATATCTGTTCATCTCTAATTATGGAAATGCTACTGAGATAACATAACTAAGGCCTTTTGGATCTTTTTACAATATTTAAGCTGATAGCCATAGTGGGCTTCACTCAGTGGATAGAGCATTGGCCTGCAGACCAAAGGGTCCCAGGTTTGATTCCTGTCAAGGGCACAGACCTCAGTTGCAGGCTTCTCCCTAGCCTGGGTCTTGAATGGGGTACATGCAGGAGGACACCAATGAATGTGTGTCTCTCACATCGATATTTCTCTCTGTCTTTGCCTCTCTCTTCCACTCTCTCTAAAAATCAATGGAAAAATATCCTTGGGTGAGGATTAAAGAAACAAAACAAACAATAGCTAACCTGATACAATATTCAGTGATTTAAAAATTTCTTTATATCTCTCCTTAGATAAACTAATGCCTCTCTTATGAGACATAGAAATGTCCAGAAGAAACTACACTGAAGTGACAGAATTTATTCTCTTGGGCCTAACAAGTCGTCCAGGGTTGCAAGTTGCTTTTTTTGTGCTGTTCCTCATGGTCTACATAGTCACTGTGATAGGAAATGTGGGCATGATTGTTTTAATCAAAATTGATTCTCGACTCCACACTCCCATGTACTTCTTCCTCTCAAGTCTGTCTGTTCTAGATCTGTGTTTCTCCACAAATGTCACCCCTAAAATGCTAGAAAATTTCTTATCAGAGAAGAAGACCATCTCATATGCAGGTTGCTTGGTGCAGTGCTATATCGTCATTGCTGTGGTCCTCACAGAGCACTGCATGTTGGCTGTCATGGCATATGACCGCTACATGGCTATCTGTAATCCACTGCTCTACAGTAGCAGGATGTCCAAGAGTGTCTGCGTCCGCCTGGTCATTGTTCCTTATGTCTATGGCTTCCTCCTTAGTGTGATGGAGACCTTGAGGACCTACAACCTCTATTTCTGTGGTGCTAATGAAATTAATCATTTCTACTGTGCTGATCCTCCTCTTATCAAACTAGCATGTTCTGACACCTACAGCAAAGAGCTATCGATGTACATAGTCGCTGGCTACAGCAACGTCCAGTCCCTCCTGATCATCCTCACATCCTACATGTTCATCCTTGTTGCCATTCTTAGAAGCCGTTCTGCAGAAGGAAGAAAAAAAGCTTTCTCCACATGTGGCTCCCACATGACAGTGGTCACAATCTTCTATGGAACCCTCTTCTGCATGCATTTGAGACGTCCCACAGAGGAGTCGGTGGAACAGGGCAAAATGGTGGCTGTGTTTTACACCACAGTGATCCCCATGCTGAACCCCATGATCTATGGCCTCAGGAACAAGGATGTGAAAGACGCATTGAGAAAAGCAATCTGGAGACAAAAATTGGGGAAATAAAAGTGCTCAACTGTCATTAAAAATATTTCTGGACATAGCAAGATATGATACTATTGAGTTAGACATCTCTTTTTAAGCAAGTTTTATACAATACATTTCTCACATTTTGTGTCAGGTAGCTGATGAAGTTAAAATTCTCTGAACAAGTGCTTGAAAAATGGGAAGAATAAGAAGTAACATTTAGGCAATTCATACACATTCCTATATCGGCTAGTGTCATTTCTTACAGGAAAAAAAATAGTGGTTTAAACAAATCTAAATTTTCACTTCGTTTTGTTTTTCTGTCAGGTAAAAAAAAAAATCTGGAAGTAAGCAGTCTCCAATTTGCATGCCAGCTTTATTAGATTTGGTCTCTGAGTTCTTTACAGCTTGTTTTTTTTTTTTGGTTTTTGTTTGTTGTTGTTGTTGTTGTTTTTTAAAGATGGCTTGCATTCCTACAGTCACTTTAGGATGCACAATGGCTGCTCTGAAGGCAGCCCACATGTGCAAATGGTTCAGATGTTCTAAATGTTCTTTGCAATATGTTTCCTCAGATCTTTGTGGCCAACTTAATCATAATCTCAAACCTCCCTGCAAGAGAGTTTAGGAAACTTTTATTCCAGGACACGGTGTCAGGCTAACACATAGGGTTCTACCATCTCCTTTTTGATGAATAGCAATCTACAACTCACTTTTTCAAAATAACCTCACTTTCAAATTTTACTCATTTAAGTAATGATTACCTAACCCCCTTCCAATGATTCCCAATACTTGAATTGAGTAACACTTTATTTCATAGGTGATGGGAGGATCTTAGATACCTGATGACATCTCCACAAATGTCCTTGAGTGAAATCTCTTTTAAAATATTTTGTCACATAAAACTTTTTTCTCAGAGTCTCAATATTACAACTAAGTAAGCTTTTGTTTTCTTTTTGCAGAATTATAAAAATGCCTTCATGGATGTGCTTTCTAAATGCATTTGGCTGTTTTAGAAATCAAGATTTCATAAAAGATTGTGTTTTCTTTATGTAGGCTAATGATACTAATTAATTCAATAAACTTTATATGTGAACATACTTAGTATCCTATGGTATACATTTAAGATCCTATTTATTTCTTACCTTATGATGACTATTAGAAGGTAATAACACAATCTTGTTGTTTTGGAATTTAGAGTGTGTTTCCATAAATATTTATAATCAAGTTATTTTTAGAAAATTTGGGGGAAATGTGGAAATATATTTACTCTTTTTCCCTCCTCAAGTCCATAAAGACTATGATATAATATAACATATACCCCAGTCATATAGTGAAAATGAAATTCCTTTTGGGTCAGAAATTGAGATTTTTGGTTTACTCTGTTAATAGTTGTTGGGCAATAAAATTAGGTAATTAACAGTATAACCAGAATCAAATTCTGGAATCAGGAATCTATTCAGAGGTGGGGCACAGACCCTCACCCCCCCAACCTTGCAGGGGCCTGAACCCTCACCCCGTCTGAGTGAGGTCTCCTGCCCCCATGGCTGCTTTGCTTCCCACGCCCAGCTCAGATCGGGACACAGGTGATAGACAGGGACTTGGCCCAGCTCAGATTGGGACCCAGGTAACAGACAGAGACTTGGCCGACAGCAGCTGCCCTATATCTAAATCCAGCCTAGCACCAGGAATTCTCAGGGCCTACTCAAGAATGCAAATAATCCTTTCCACTAATATTTACAGGGTAAACTAAGATTGTTGGTAGAGTATTAAGTTTGACAGTAAAATAATAATCAAGTTTTCAGATTAATTTAAATAGGCTAATTGAAATAAGTGAATATTCAAGAAAATTTAATTGTACTGGACAAAAAGCTATTCCTAATGTGGTAACTAAAATTTCTATTGGTAGTTCATCTCATGGTAAAATTCCTGAACATGCAATGATACTAAAGCAGTCATATTTTTGTCAAATATTTTTTGATTTATTGAGTGTGACCTTGAGTAAGGAACCATTTTCTAAGACTTGTTTTGGGTTTTCGTGTTTTTTGTGTTTGTTTTTTTTCTATAAAAATGGCAGTAATACAATTACCTAAGAAGGTAATTATGAGAATTAGATTAAATTAAATTAGCAGTGTCTGGCATGTGTTAACTTTAATAAATGCTATAATGTTGCTATGATTAAGTTTCTAGTTTTCCTTCCTTATAAACTGAGTAAGTTGAAGCATATATATTTTTCCTGCTTCCAGAAGCTACAATTTTAATTATAAGGAATAATATTATTTCTTCTTTCTCTGGAAAAGCCAAATGGCATAGACTCTGAGTACAGAATATAAGATAACCTTATTCAAGTTGAGTAACACCATCACCAAATTTAGTGTGATGCAAACTCAAAACAAATATTGTTATTTGATCCTAGACATATCCCAAACAACTTGAGTTTGAGGGGAAATAAAATTGTGCAATTCTGTTATTGAAAAAATAAAACTCAACAGTCAACTCTTCCTCTAGAGATATTGCCTCCCCCAGAGTCATTTCTAGGAGAAGCTTCTTAATTGCTTCTTTTTTTTTTTTTTTTTTTTTACTAAGGCAAAGATTTAAAGGAAATGTCTCTATGGACCTCCAGTTTCTCTTTTGCCTGGTGTATATAAGTTGTTTTCCATCTCTTACATAGCGTTCACTTTTCAACTCTGCATCCTTCCTGGAGATAAAATTTCTCTTCATTCTCAGGTTGGTATAAAAATGAATCTGCCTAGAACTGTCAGATGAAAGTTGTATATTGGATTTTTTTATTAATTAACATTAATTATTCCATATATGTTATCTGTGTGTAGGTGTGTTATTTGTATATGTGAAAGAGACAGAGAAATGAGGGAGAGAGAGAATTTTTCTATAGAGATTTGATTATTTGATTATTACAAACTATTAATGGAAGCTATAATTTTCAGGAGTTTATTTAGTAACAATTGTCCTTTGTATATTTATTGTGTGTTAATGTGTAATATCTCTTTCATGCTCATAAGTACACAATGTAATATCTCTTTCATGCTCATAAGTACACAATGAAATGCTCATAAGTACACAATAATAATACTATTATTGCTGTTACATCATATTAAGGCATAGAGAAACTAAAAACACAAAAAATAAAACCTTCCCAAGTGCATAAAATGTCAATGAGCTAGAATTCAACCAGACAATAGAAACATAATTTTTAAACTTTATACTTAATATTTTTCTCATTCCTGGTCCTTTGGGGGAAAATCTATATCTATTGGAAATTTATTTTGAAAAACGAAGTGTTACAATCTAGAAAATTTGTGTATATATTTTTCCTTTAAATGGTGAAGAAAATACTGTAAGTGCTTCTAAGATCCCCAAATTCTCTATTTCTTCCCAGACTTCATACCCCCTAAGACCAGACCTAACCACTCCATTTTCCCTGTCAGTTCATCATAGCTGTTACCTGGTTAACCACCACTCAGGTTTTCATGTATTTAGCTTTTGCAAAATACCAACACCACCATCTTTTTATACTTCCTTTTGTGATGAATCATCTGAGGTACTGTGCAATCAGATCTGAATTTCCAAATAAGAATTTCTCTCTTGCTAATCTTTAAAAAATGCATAAGGGTGAGCAGCTCCTTATCTTACTTACTTTTGAGTCTCTAGAACATAACAGTGGATGACACCTAGTAGATTATAATTACATGTTAGATACGCCAAAGAGTTCGTATGCAGGGAATATGTATGAATGTGTATAAGTGGTTCACATTTTTCACTTGGTTTTGATGATGACTGTGATTAGTTTGTCCCACTTCAGTTTAAGTTAAGTACAAGTGTGAGGTTAGATTCAAAATATATTTTTATCTGACATTTATGGATGAGTTATTTGATTAAATGGCTATCATTTCTAATCTTGGAGAATATCCTATATAATAAAAAGCTAATGTGCTAATTAGGCCAAACAGCAGAACAACCATCCAGACAACTTTCTGGACGAAGCCAGGGCTGCAAAGGCCAAGCTCCTTGCATGAATTTTGTGCATCAGGCCTCTAGTACTTACAATAAGAAAAGGTGAAATAAAATTTATTTTTGACTTGTGGTTAAAAGAGAAGTATAACTCTCCATAAATATCTTAAAAATATGAAACTACCAAACATGCCAGCATTAGAAATGAAGGATGTCTAAAAGGTAGTCTTGGAATTTTGGCTACTCACAATATTTAGTACTAGCATGTTTCAATAACAATATTTTGCATAACTGTTATGTAATGGGCCTGAGAACTTATTATTCTTAGTGACCTTTAGAGAGCC
Organism: Plecotus auritus; assembly: GCF_963455305.1. NCBI lineage: Eukaryota > Metazoa > Chordata > Mammalia > Chiroptera > Vespertilionidae > Plecotus > Plecotus auritus. The sequence continues at coordinate 136,477,022 of NC_137783.1, forward strand.
TGTTGCATAACAACTGCTCATAGAAGATTTTCTGAAAATAATGACAAAAGGCAGTCATAGCTATGTAATAAAAAAAATAATGAAAGCAGACATGATAAAAGTATAAATTAATAAATAATCAATACCTGATTTTTAAATTTATTTCCTTTTTGTTATCACAGAGATTTGTAACTAACATTGACCTAGAACTGAGAAAATGCTCAATTTCACTGATGTGAAAGAGTTTATTCTTTTGGGACTAACTAGTCATCGGGAATGGCAAGTTCTCTTCTTCATCATTTTTCTTGTGGTCTATATTGTCACCATAGTGGGCAATATTAGCATGATCATGTTAATTAAGGTCAGTCCACAGCTCGATAGCCCCATGTACTTTTTTCTCAGTCATTTGTCATTTGTTGACGTGTGGTTTTCTTCCAATGTAACCCCTAAAATGTTGCAAAACCTTTTATCAGAGACAAAAACTATTTCTTACACTGGTTGTCTGGTACAGTGCTTCTTCTTCATCGCCCTTGTCCACGTAGAAATTTTTATTCTTGCTGTGATGGCCTTTGATAGATACATGGCTATTGGGAAACCTCTGCTCTATGGCAGCAGAATGTCAAGGGTTGTCTGTATTCGACTGATCTCTTTCCCTTACATATATGGTTTTCTGACTAGTCTGGCAGCAACATTATGGACTTATGGCTTGTACTTCTGTGGAAAAATTGAGATCAACCACTTCTACTGTGCAGACCCACCGCTTATCAAAATGGCTTGTGCTGGGACCTTCGTCAAGGAGTATACCATGATCATTCTTGCAGGCATTAACTTCACCTATTCCCTGACTGTAGTTATCATTTCCTATCTGTTCATTCTCATTGCCATCCTACGGATGCACTCAGCAGAAGGGAGACGGAAGGCATTTTCCACCTGTGGGTCCCACTTGACAGTGGTCATCATATTTTATGGGACTCTTATTTTCATGTATCTCAGACGTCCTACAGAGGAGTCCGTGGAGCAGGGGAAAATGGTGGCTGTGTTTTACACCACAGTGATCCCCATGTTGAACCCCATGATCTACAGTTTGAGGAACAAGGATGTTAAAGAAGCCACAAGCAAAGTGATGAGCAGAATATGTGTAACCAAATAAAATAAAATTGAGTTAATCTTGTCTTCTATGTTTCATAAGTATTTGTTTGTCAGCAGGTAATGGCTCAGGACATAGTTAAAGACTTTTTACAAAAGGTCTGTGCATTGAAAAGAAAAAAATAGAAAAATATTCAAATTCAAAGAAATGAAAGTAGATTGACCCATTCCTGTTGATGTAAGTAGAGAAGATAACTAAAATTTTATAAATTAACTAATCAAAAGGTTATTTGAGCCAAAGTTCGGAAGTACACTAACTGAAATTGTTCAAATACTTAGCTAGGATGAAAAGATTTCTTCTTATTTAAAATGCAGTAGATGAATTTTGGGAAAAATCAATTTGCTTTCTTGGAGAGTAAATTGGGGCAGAAAAATATTTTATTTAATGTTCTAGAATGAGATCATAAAATGGTCTCGCTAGAAGTTGTGAGATTGTGTGATATTTCATGCCTTTATTGTGAGTCAGGTCTGTTCAGCAACAACTACTTTGAAAATAGCAATCCTATTGCATTTAATCCCTTTTCAATTTTTTTTTGTTTTGTTTTTAAGAGACACAACATGATTCCAATAACTGCTATAATTTAACCAAAAGTTGCCTGACACCAGACTGCACTTCCATGTGCCCCTGCCAACAGTCTTCAGTCTGAATAAAGTGGGTAGAATTAGTAGATGGATGTGCCATTTTGAAAGCACAATGCTCTATTCTTCTTAATAAATAAAATGATATTTATGTGTAATATTTTGCACATCTGTGATGATATAGTACTTAAATATTTAAAAATAATTTTTCTATCTGCAAGAAATAAAGTATTTACGGTGGTTTCTTTCTTGTTCACAATACCGTGCCCTGCCATGATAATATTAACATAATTTGGTATCTCTCTTGTACCTCATGTCACAAAGTACAAGCATGAGGCAAAGACTTTACAAATTGACTTCCTTAACGATTCTTTGTCTTCAGATAAATAAATAAATAAATAAATAAACAAATAAATAAATAAATAAATAACTGGATGTTTTGATGTTGACAATACATAGCTACAGAAATGTAAGTCAGATTTAAACTACACATTTAAGTAGCTATAAATTTATCTGCAAATATGTAAATATAAAATGAGATCCATGCAATATGAGAACAAATGTTTTTCCTTGTATGTTTTTGAGTTTTCTTATCCCTAAGCAAAATAAAAAATGTGTATGAATTCATTTCCAGATAAACACACAGATATCATGGGCAACACATTAAAACTATTCACATATAAACAAATTGCTATTTTAGATTAAATTGTAGTATTACTGTGTCTCTAATGACAAAACTTAAACTCCCTAAAGAATTTAAGATCTAACTTACCTTACTTAATGTTACTTGGCAGTGAGATTTAAACCATTTATTGGAGAACTCTTGATAGACTATGTTATGATATATTTCATAATATGATTTTGATGCATTTTAATACTTTGTAATTTGTTAGCATGTGGTTATGTATGATCTTTGTAACCTCTTTTTTCCCCCAAAGGTGAAATGCTTTGTCAATTGATTTTTGGAGAGTTACTTTTGTTTTACATGAAGAATGATGAGGCCAAGGTCAATGGTTAAATCATGTTCCTGGTCTGAGTTTCCAAATTTTTAATTAATTTGTGGGTGACCTTGGAAAATTCAACTCTTATTATTCCTCTAGCTAATTCTTAGGATGTAGTCTTTGATCTCCAAGGCCTATTCTGGTTCATAATTTCCATGAGTTGGCAGCACTGAATTTTGCCATTAGCTGAAAATTCAGGATATTTCTGTAAAATACTTTTTGAAATAGATTTTTATTGTTACACTAGAGGCCTGTTGCATGAAGATTCATGCAATAATAGGCCTTCCTTCCCCTGGCTTCACTCCTGGCCACCCGGGAGCCTGCAAGTCCTCGCTCCGGGCTGCAGCACTGCTCCTGTAGCTCCCTCCACCCCCAGCCCTCCCCCTCATAGCAGGCATCCTGCCCCACCCAGCTGCTCTGCCTGCATATGCAAATTAACCCACCATCTTTGTTGGGTTAATTTGCATACTCACTCCTGATTGGCTGATGGGCGATGCAGAGGTACGGTCAAATTGCATAATTCTCTTTTATTAGTGTAGATGTATTTCTACATCTACCCACTTCATTATATTTAATCATCTCCTACACACAGTGTATTTGTCTCTGACTCTTTCTATAACACACACACACACAAACACACATACACACACACACACACATTTTCTTCTTTTCAAAGCTACATTTTCATGAAAGAGTGTATATTGCATCATAATAGCCTGGTGCCCAAAAGTTCATCTGATGTATTTTATCTGTAATAAATTAGAAAGAACTCAGGAGTTCTGGGTACTTGGGCACTGAAGAATTCAGAATAAAACTTTGCCTGAGCACAATTATGTCAGTAACTGTTCAGAGGGAAAACTGCATAAATAATTAAAAATTTTTTTCTAGTGTGTCATATGAGGCAGGCATTATGCTACGAATTATCCCTGTGTCATCTGAGGTCATTAAGTCACACTGTAATATAGTAGTTACCCAATTCTACAGGTGAGTACTGAGGCTGAGAATTGTTACTTTTCCACGGTCACATAGTTACAGTGGTTAGAGCCAAGGTTTGATTCCTGACCTGTCTGACTTCAAAGTTGATGCTCTGACTCTCAGAATAGTTTAAACTCCATGAGTCAAATTGCTGTACTATAATTGAATTCTTCACCAAGACCATTACTTGTACCCATTCTCCCTAAGTGTTTCCAAGTGATCTATAGTTTTGATGAATCTGGCATCTATAAAAAACACCATGAGATACAAGATGCTATGATCATATATCCTGACAGATGGTGTCTATTGGACATGTACACAACAGAAAAGAAAGTGACTGACCAAAATTTTACATGACGCAAACCAAGAATATTTTTCTGACATGCATAATTGCTAAGTGTGGATAAAAGAGGGCAGAACACATGGGAAGGTGAGACAGATTATATCACGATATCAAAATTTTTGATTTCTTAATTTAACTAAAAAAATTATTCTTCCAATTAACACCCCTTAGCTTCTCCTACTCTTGAAATGTTTCTAGAATTGGAATCATTATTCCTTTCATAATTACCTGGATAGTTCCTTGGGGAGATGCTCTCAATGTTCCAAATTCTATTATAAATAGTAAAAAAGTATCATCTGCTGTTCTCCTCTGATGAAGGTAGGTCTGCAAATGGTATTTTATACAATACAGATGAATGCAGTAAAATCTATTATTTTTATACCTATTTTGAAGAGAAGACTAAAACCTTATTTGTAGACTTATTTGTTATTACAGTGTTTAATTTTGTGAAATTATATTACTGGCAAATATTTTTATTTCTATTCAGATTTTATTCATAACTTCATAAGAATGACCTTGTTACAATGGGGATTTACAATTTTTTATTGCTCATTTAAAAAATATTGGTTTTTAGAGAGAGAAAGGGAGAAGGAGTGTGAGATAGAAACCTCAATGATGAGATAGAATCATTGACCAGTTGCCTCCCTGCATGCCCCCACTAGGAATCTAGCCCACAACCTGGGCATGTGCCCTGACGAGGAATTGAAACATGATCTCCTAGGTCAGTGGTCGGCAAACTGCGGCTCGCGAGCCACATGCGGCTTGCGAGCTATGGTTTGCCGCTCTGTTGACTAATGAGTTTGCCGACCACTGTCCTAGGTTCATAGGTCGAACCTCAACCACTGAGCCACACCGGCCAGGCTATTCCTCACTTTTTCACCCATTTATTCTTCTCTGCAAATTTCATTGATTTGCACATTGTTGTCTTAAAATATATGTAAGTAAAGTTTGAGGATATTGTGTCCTTGAAGATGATTGCACCAGTAATTTTTCTTCATGAAAAATTCCTAAAAGGTTAATAAAAGATAATTTGTTTTTTTATTTATAAATTGCACATTCTATACTCACAATTGTTTTTATAGATGATGAACACTTGTGTAATAAGTTGACTCTATCTCCGAAGTGACTAGTCATCTGCTCCTGGGTCTATGGGATCCCCTAACAATGGAAAGGTAGAGAGAAGCAGTGGTCTATCTTTGTAGCTCAGCCTGCTCTAGGGTCATACAAAGCTCTGTCCATCAGGGATAAGTTATTAAAGGGATAAATTTCTTCATGCTTGGAGGGTAATCAAACTAAATTTTAAATATGTAGAAATAGAATAATAAATTATCAAAGAGGTGGCAATATAAGGTTGTTAAGGTAACCATGCTGCTGTTAAATTAATTGGTTTGTACCCCAAGTCTGTTCAATTAGCAGATGTCTGACACATGAAGACTTTCCTAGCCTGTAAGTGCACTAGTTTCCTCATTTGTAAAGTGACAATTCTAATGTTTCATAACCTTTGCATGCAAAGGGTTTCATAAGCATTCAATAAAAGTTGATTATTCTTATTAATATTCTAAAGTTGAGATGATTGTCACTAGAAAAATCTATCTTAGAGAGTTTTAATAATATTAGACTATAGTGATATATGAATCTGATTTAGAGATTGGGATGCTTTCTAAATAAATTATATATGTGAATATTTCTGAATATCTGTTCTATGTAACATCCAACCTTGGCATTTTAAAGAGTTCCAAGATGAATGAGACAAATACCAGAGAGGTAGTGATTATGTAGAGGAAGAGAAATATACATATTGCACAGGGACTGGAACAAAATTAGAGAAGTAGCATTAATTTATGATTTTAGATACTTTGATGCTTTCCATACATTTTATACTTAAAACAATATAGTAGTAGCGTTAACTCAAGTGAAAATCTGTTCATTAGAGAATTTAGGTTCATTGATTGGGGTCAGGAGTCTTTACATAAGAAAATCCCTGACCTTAGCTCTATTGCCCAAACACAGTCTGCAGCTCTCATCTGGGTATTTCCGTACTTGAAAGGAGCCAAACAGCTGAGCTGCAGTAGTGGGGATCTCTAGGAAAAGGAAACTTAGATCAGAACTAAAACTGCAGTGCCTGTTATGTTATGTGCCTAATTCATTTTAAAGATGATATATTTAATTTATGTATTAAACATTTTAGGGGTAAGAAAATAGCTCATAGAGATTAATTAACTTCTCAAAGTTAATTGCCCTGCTACTAATTGGAGGGGCCATGATCTATATATATATAAAAGCCAAGCAATCAGAATGCTGGAACAACTGGTTGCTTTGTCACGCACTGTGGCCCCGATTGGCCCCACTCACCCTGATTGGGGGCAGAGCCGGCTGGCCAATCACCCGTGGCTCCTCCTTCTGGTTGGCCTCACCCCTGATCACCTCTGCCACCCCAATTGGGGTGGGCTGGCTGGACCACACCTGTGCACGAATTCATGCACTGGGCCTCTAGTATAATCATAAAGTTCATGCATTTTTTCATATACAAAGGAAGGCTTCTAGTAACACTCTTTTTCAACATGCCAAGCTACTATTTCCTCTTATGAGCTTTTGAATTTGCACTCACTTCTTCCTTCATATTTCTACACAGCTGGCTACTTCTCACTGACTCAGAAGTCACTTCCTCAGAGAGGTCATTTTGATCACTCTATCTGCACTCTGCCTCCCCTTATTTCTTATTTATTAGTGTGCTGTACTTTTGTCACAGCAATTACACTCCTTAAATGATCTCATTTGCATATTTATCTATTGCTAATTCATTTATTACTAATTCCTTTACAACAACAATAAAGGATAATGCAAGCCAGAATTGTGTATATTTTGCTCACCCTCAGATTTTCAGAATTTAGATTACTTCTAGATGTAACAAACACATCTGACATGTAATTGGCATATATATTTATAAAATTAATTAATGTAAGCAATTACAAAGACCCATTCATAATTCAGTAATACATCCTTTAATTATTATTATTATAGACTTTAAATTCCCAAGTTTGTGCTAATCCTACAATTAGATCTTTGAAAACTCACGGCAAGTTTTTAGTTCTTGGAAGAAGTCAACTGTAGAAGTGCAGTAAAACAGGAAAATATTGTTTGGGAACCTTTCCCTTGCAGTGATGCCAAGTTTGAATATGAATCATAAGCATGGAAATGATAGGTTCTGAAAACCAGTGGAATCTGAAATGAGACATAGTTGTTAATAAAGTTCAGTTACCTGACCTTTACATCTTGGTATTTATCTATTGACATAATTTTGATAGTGGGTGCTGGGTGATTAAACCACTTGCAGTTTACTCTTCTGAAGTAATTGTTCAACTGATAGAGTTGATGCTGTTAAGTTTCTCTCACCTCACCCCTGCAAGTAGTGGCAGCCAAATAAGCATAATGTTAGCTAAACAAAATAAAATACAATCAGAAATCTTGTATCTTGAAAGCATACATCATATGCTGACAAAACACAGGACATATATGTAAATAACTAGATTGTAATACCAATGTATTGAGACACTAGTTGAAGGTTCTGAATACAATTTAATTTTTAAAAATCAATGTACATATGAAGAATATAGAACATTTTTTTGGTAAATCAGTCCTTGTGGGATAGGATTTAACCATTCTTTGAAAACTCTCAGTCTAACTTTAGTCACATTTATTCCCTATGATTTTAACATTAGTGTCATAATCTAGTAAAATATAAATGTCTAATTTTAATAATATGTATTAACAATGAATGTAATTTCCTCTCTTACAGATAAGAAACTGATAAATATTGATGGTAACTACCTATAAGACCTATTAAAGAAAACAATTATGCCCATATATTCTTGGACATTGTGCAAAATCCTCACTGATTTTTAAATTATTTTAATTGACTCAAAAATTTAAGAATAAAACAAATGCATTCATTTAAAAAAATTTCTCCATAGGCCATACAGACTGGGTCTGTGTAAAGACAATGCCAAATTTCACAGATGTGACAGAATTTATCCTTCTAGGGTTGACCAGTCACCAGGAACTTCAAGTTCTCTTTTTTGGGGTGTTCCTAGTAGTTTACATAATAACTCTATTAGGGAATATTGGTATGATCATATTGATCAGTGTCACCCCCCAGCTTCAGAGCCCTATGTACTTTTTCTTGAGTCATTTGTCTTTTGTGGATGTGTGGTTCTCTTCCAATGTCACCCCAAAATGCTGGAAAACTTATTATCAGAGACAAAAAACATTTCCTATGTGGGGTGTTTGGTGCAGTGTTACTTTTTCATTGCCCTTGTCCATGTGGAAGTCTATATCTTGGCAGTGATGGCCTTTGATCGCTACATGGCCATCTGCAACCCTTTGCTTTATGGCAGTAAAATGTCCAGGACTGTCTGTGTTCGGCTCATTTCTGTGCCTTATGTCTATGGATTCTGTTAGTCTAATATGCACACTATGGACATATGGCTTGTACTTCTGTGGAAACTTTAAAATCAGCCACTTCTATTGTGCAGACCCTCCTCTCATCAAGATTGCCTGTGGCGGGGTCTACATCAAAGAATACACGATGATTGTGATTGCTGGAATTAACTTCACATATTCCTTCTCAGTGGTCCTGATCTCCTATACCCTCATTGTAGTAGCTGTGCTACACATGAGCTCTGCTGATGGGAGGAAGAAGGCCTTCTCCACATGTGGGTCCCACTTGACAGCTGTTACCATGTTTTATGGGACTCTCATATTCATGTATCTCAGGCGGCCCACTGAAGAGTCTGTGGAGCAGGGGAAAATGGTAGCTGTGTTTTATACCACTGTGATTCCCATGCTGAACCCCATGATCTACAGCTTGAGGAACAAGGATGTGAAAGAGGCAATCAATAAAGCAATCATCAAGGCCAACTTGAGTCAGTGAAGCTACCACAGATATTTTTGTGGTGTGTTGCTATCATAATAATAAAAGGCCAAGAGTCGTCACGACCAAAAAGACCAAACAACAGGTTACCATGAGATGCATGGAGCACCTCGCAGGCCCTCCCCTGTGGCTCACAGGCTGTGATCACAGCAAAGCTGGCGGCTGGTGGGCAGATGGGTGGGGCGGCGGGAGGGTGGGAGCAGCGAGGCGGGCACGGCAGGCGGGTGGATGGGGCGCACGCAGGTGGGTGGGGCCTCATGATATCGTATGCTGAGCCTCTAGTCTATATATATATAAAACCCTAATATGCAAATAGACTGAACAGCGGAAAAACTGAACAACGGAACAACCGGTCACTATGATGTGCACTGACCACTAGGGGGTGCACGTGGTACATGGCGGGCATCTGAAACAGGCAGCAGAGCATGGAACATGGCGGCATCGGCCATGGCAGGATGGTGGAGCAGGTGAGCGGGGGTGCCAGACCTAGGTGGGGCACAGATCGCTGTCATCAGGGTGAGCCTCTGGTGGTTACTGAAAATTCTTTGCTCCTGCATGCCACAGTCCTGCCTGGCGTTTGCACCTGCTGCCAGCGCCAGCCCCGCTCACAACCACCGCTGGCACCGGAGCCACCACCCGCACCTGCTGCCAGCACCTGGAACAGGCCCCAATCGCTAGGCTCTGTCAGCAGGTGCAAGCAACGGTTGCTGGTCCCAATCACCCCTGAGGGCTTCTCCATCTCCCCCTGCTCCTGAGGGGCAATTGGGTCAGCAGCTGCTGCCCACACCTGTTGATGGTGCCGGCCCTGCTCGCACCCGCTGCTGGTGCCAGCCCCAATTGCTCCGCACCATCAGCGGGTGCAAGCGGGGCCAGCACTGTCAGCAGGTGGGAGCAGTGATGGCAGGAGTGGGGCTGCTGGCAGACAGGGGACTGGGGGCTGTGGCGGGAGGGGCCAGGCAGGGGTGTGGAGGATAGGCCGAGACCTGCCCCTGTGCCCACTGCAGCCTCGCAGACCACCATTCCTTTCAAGGTGCATGAATTCATGCACTGGGCCCCTAGTCTACTATAAATGTTCAGGCATAAAAATCCTAGCTCAGAAAAGATGTTCTGATGACAACTCTTACATACAATAAGAGGTCCAATCTCATATGGTGATGCTTTATCCTATGAATGGACTCTAATGATGAAACCTGCTTTATTCTATATATGCAACCATATTATTGAATCTGAAATATTAGTGTCATTCACAGTGTATATAAAATTGTGCTAAGTGTAGTCACTGGAAGAACTCATGAATAAGTTTAGATAGATACATGTTAGTTTGTAGGTGCCCTAGTTGAAATCAAACATGATTTCCTAGGATATATTTTATATACAAATACTCCTCCGCCTAGGTTTCAAATGAAATATATAAATTTATGAGAAAAAATAAGTAAGAATACATCTTTTTTTCTATGACTACAGGATGTTGATGGAGCCTGATTTACCAAAAAGTATTCTATGGTGTTTATGTACATATGGATTCTAAAAAATGAAATTTTATTTGGAATCTTCAACTAGTATTTCAATATAATCATAAGATTTATCCTCAGTATGCATTGTTTAATAGTTAACATTATTTGTGTTTCAATAATCCATTTAATTACTCTTACTCCTTGCTTTGGATTGTAGCATAAATTTCTTGGTTTTAAAAGGGTTAATTATTTATGGCCCTTTAAATAATTATTTAAAAGGGTTACTATTTATAAAAATTTTCCTACTCTCATCATAATAAAAAAATAAACCAGTATGAATTTTCTGGTACTTAAATCTGACTTTGTCCTATTAAACCTTTGATTGATATGATTTAAAAGTATCACTTGATTACAGTTCTTCCTACTAATATTAAATGTTTTGGTTCTGTATCTTGCAGCTTAAATCAAGCTTTTAGTGCCTAGAGTGAATCAACCAGATAAGAAGCACTGTTCAACTACATTATATTGCTCTGGGCATGAATTCAAATTTAAGTAATACAGGTCAAAATGATATCCCATTGGGTCTGGTTAAAAATCTCCAAAAGCTCACTGCTTAATTTATCTAGATTGGTGCATATACATCCCACTTTATCTACATTCCATTCTTGTTAAATGTAGAATACAAATTTGCCTACCTTTGATGACTGTTGTTAACTTACCAGTATAGAGGTAAGTGGAAGTAAAGTAGAAGTGATTCCTGATGAGTGAGTTTATCCTGTTGTAAGTGCTAATCTAATTAAAAGGGGTACACAACTGAGTATGTGCAGGAGGACTCTGAGAAGCAACACAAAATTGTAGTAATACCACAAGTAAGATGGATTAATTCAGAAACAATATTGGTACTTAGACTAATATACTCATTAAACATGGGCCACTTCCCCTTAAGAATGGACTTGAGGGAAGGCAGCTGGTGAAGGGAGGGGAATTTTCATTCATAACTTTATTTTTTTATTTTCTTTTTAATATATTTTTATTGGTTTCAGAGTGGAAGGGAGAGAGAGAGATAGAAACATCAATGATGAGAGAGAATCATTGATTGGCTGCCTCTCGCATGCCCCCTATTGGGGATCGAGCCCGAAACCGATGCATGTGCCCTTGACTGGAATCAAACCCAGGACCCTTTAGTCCGTAGGCTGACGCTCTATCCACTGAGCCAAACCAGCCAGGGCTCATTCATAATTTTAGAGTCTAAGTAGGGGGGAAAGAGTACTGCTTATTAATATTGGAAGCTATGTTAACAAAGATTTTTTAAAAATGTTTTTAATCCACTCGTATTTGCTTCTAAAGAGTTAGTATCAAGTCTGAAAAGTAAGGTTGCTCAAGGAACAACTATTTTCACAGAGACTGACCTTATAACCTGTCATTCCAAGACCATATTCCAAGGTCTAGTGGTTTTGACCTTGGCCACTCAAACATGTTGCCACTGAAATGGTTGGCCTAGACCCAAACATGAAAGCTACATACTAAAGATCTAATTGCTTTACCCTAGCCCCCAACTCATACTGTTGCCTGAGAAAGAAATACAATCCTATTTTATTGAGGGACTCACTGTATTTTAGGGGATCACTAGTTATAGCACCTAGCCAGTATCCTAATCTTCCTTTCAAGTGTTCTTAAAATACATTCCAGAAATATGATTCTTGTCATCTCACCTCTACTTGCTAGGGAAAATTTCGCTTTAAGGATGCTTAAATCTCCTCAGATACTTGCCTATTATCCTAGTATTGAATAAAGTAAATCTGGTCCTCTGTGTTAACCAGGAGGGGTTAAAAACCCAACCCTCAGGTCTTAGATTTGGGTTATAACCCTTTTGTCTCTCTGCATGATGAGTCCTTAATTTGTCATGGCCTCCAATTGTCCCAACTTCTAGGCCACTTCTCTCTACCAGCATGTTCATATACTTATAAGCTTCATTCTTGGCCTCAGGAATTCTCAGCTATTTTTTCCACACTGTTTGTAGGTATGGATTAAGTGAGCTTCTAACACACATGTTAGCCAACACACATGTTTAGCTATTGTTACTATAGGTTGAATTGTGTCCTTCAAAAAGATGTGTTGAAGTTCTAAGGCCAATTAATTCAGAATGACATGATTTGGAAACAGAGTCATTGGAGATACAATTAGTTAAGATGAGGTCATATTGGACCAGCCCTGCCCCATTCCTACTTCTCACTGGTCCTCACAATGTGGTGGACAGAACACCTGGAAAGGTGACCTTGTCTTTGAGCATACCACTAGCATTTGTCTCCATTGTCCAAGCCTTCATATTCCTCTGAGCCTCCAGGTCCTGATCTCTTAAGTAGGATAGTAGTAATAGTTTTGAAGTGTCAAAAAAGGCATGCAGTGTAGGATTAAGAATTATTGGAAACATTTTTATCAGGAACTATGAGAAGCATTGTTACGTTATGCCTAACCTTGTAAACCCACCCCAAAGGAGACAGATAGCAGACTAGCCATCAAAGCTCCATAGATTCATGCTTCTAAAAGATCTTGGTTGGTCTCATCATCAAACATGCCCCACATTCTCTCTTGCCTTACAAACACAAAGCCTTACAAGTTTCCATGGGTTATAAAAACAAGTTGGTGAAAACAAAATCTGTTTATTTACATTGAACAGAAAGAAAATAAAATGGGAAAATTATAACATGATGGAGAACAAGTGTTGATTTCCACCCCACAGACAGGTCTGATGAGTTGTAGCTCCTTGAGAACTGGCTATTAATTGTGTAGCTTTCAGCTCATCGTATCTAATAAAATAGTAATATGCAAATTGACCGTCACTCCAAGACACAAGATGGCCACCCCCATGTGGTCAAAGATGGCTGCCCCCATGTGGACACAAGATGGCTGCCACAAGATGGCCTGCAGGGAAGGGCAGTTGTGGGCAGTTAGGGGTGATCAGGCCAGCAGAGGAGGGCAGGTGGGGGAGACCAGGCCTTCAGGGGAGGGCAGTTGGGGGGAACCAGACCTGCAGTAGAGGACAGTTGGGGGGGACCAGGCCTGCATGGGAGGGCAGTTGGGGGAGAACCCAGGCCTGCAGGGGAGTGCCGTTGGGGGGGGGCAGGCCTGCAGAGGAGGGCAGTTGGGGGGGGGGCCAGGCCTACAGGGGAGGGCAGTTGGGAGAGACCTGGCTGGCAAGGGAGGGCAGTTAGGGGTGACCAGGCCATCAGGGGAGGGCAGTTAGGAGTTACTGGGCCAGCAGGGGAGGGCAGTTGGGGGTGACCAGGCCTGGAGCGGGGGACAGTTAGGGGTGACCAGACTGGCAGGGGAGGACAGTTATGGGTGACCAGCATGGCAGGGGAGGGCAGTTAGGGACAATCGGGCCAGCCAGGGAGCAGTTAGGCGTCGATCAGGCTGGGAGGGGAGTGGTTAGAAGGTGTTCAGGCTGGCAGGCAGAAGCGATTAGGGGCAATCAGGCAGAGGCAGACAAGCAGTTGGGAGCCAGCAGTCTTGGATTGTGAGAGGGATGTCCAACTGCTTGCCTCCAGTCCTGGATTGCAGTCAGACATCCCTCAAGGGGTCCCAGATTGGAGAGGGTGCAGGCTGGGCTGAGGGACACTCCCCATGCATGAATTTTGTACACCGGGCCTCTATTTATTAAAGAAAATGGATTTATAACACATTACTTAAATAAACTACTTTTAAGTCCAAGTGTTTCATACTCTTAATGATGATTTCCATTTTAAGGAGTTTTCAACTTCTGACTTAATTCCTTTTCTCAAAGAGGGGGGAATGCTCATTTGCCACAGTTCCTAGATGAAAGGGTGACTATGAGTGTGGATGAGAAAACCTGTGAGAAAAGGCTTTTGAATACCTGGACTTGCTGTAACTGAGACACCTTGGTCCCTGGACCCTGGGTTGTGACAGGTGCTGAATATGTCAGTACCACAGGTGTACTTTTAGTAGCTTTGTGACTTTGCAGCAACCTCATTTGAATCCAGTATGGTACTCAGAGGAAGGCCACAAATTCCTTTATGACACACCAATCTATAAATCCTACTCACATTGTCAATCTCAGGTTGAGCCCTTACTGCTTGTGGTCAGAAACATGGCTCTTTCATCATTATGAATTCTTGCCCACTCTCCACTTTACTGCATTAGCTTTGCACCATTCTCTTAGCTTTTTAATATTATGCTTTGAAATTACAAAACAATCAAAAAACAAAACAAAACAAAACAAAAAACCCACAAACAAACACAGCAAAGATATTCTCCTTTCTTGAGTGCTTGTACTTGAAAACTGACAGTTATGACCTTCATGACTATCTTTGATGGTGCACACCCCCCAAAGGAAATCAGTTTAAGAGCTTAAAAATCATAATTGTAATTCAAAGTTTTCTCTCCAAAATTTGTAACATTTGCATTCATTTAGAACACCTTATTGCTGCTTTAATAATTGTTGCAGTTGAGTGAGACAGATGTAAAAATAATTTTAAAAATACATACTTTAACATGACAGTATTTATGTCTTCTCATAAATCTAACATCTAAACTTAACCATTAAATCTAATATAACTTAGAATGATTTAATTTATTATTAACTTCTGAGTAGTTCCTATACTGTAATTTCTTTTGCTAGTACTTCCCAAAATACAATATTATGAGATAATTTTATATACACACAGACCTTTGGTTATTTTAAATGTTCAAGTATTCATAGTTTTTGTTACTTTTTACTTATGGTGATTGGCACAAATCTTTCTCATTTGTAGTGATTATATACAGTTTCATTTCCAGATTTATTTAAATAAAGTATGAGTTAACTTAAAAATATACATTAAGCAAAAAATAAATGTAATATTTTAATGTAGGAGAAATCATAATAAAGGCATGACAATAACCAAAATTCAGAAAACAACATAACTTTATGACAAGTCACCACAAACACACACACACACACACACACACACACACACACACACACACACACAATCTGCCTATCATATCTATACTAATAAAAGGGTAATATGTTAATTAGACCGGGAGACCTTCTGGACAACCTTCTGGATGTCCTTCTGGACAAAGCCATGGTGGCGGAGCCAAGGCAGAGGCGGTTAGGTTCAATCAGGCCAGGAGGGGAAGGCAGTTGGGGGTGATCAGGCTGCAGGGGGATAGTTGAGGGTTGCAGGCCGGCAGGGGGCGCCTATTGGGGGTGAGCAGGCCAGCAGGGGAGGCAGTTGGGGGTGAGCAGGCCGGCAGAGGGGGGAAGTCTGGGGTGAGCAGACCCATGGGGGGGGCAGTTGGGGGTGAGCAGGCTAGCAGGGTGGGGCAGTTGGGGGTGAGCAGGCCGGCAGGGGAGGCAGTTGGGGAAGAGCAGGCTGGCAGGGGGGCAGTCTGGGGTGAGCAGGCCAGTAAGGGGGGGCAGATGGGGGCGAGCGGGCTGACAGGGTGTGGCAGTTGGGGGCAAACAGGCCAGCGGGGGGGGGGCAGTTGGGGGTGAGCAGGCTGGCAGGGGGCTGCTGTTGAGGGTGAGCAGGCCAGGAGGGGAGGCAGTTGGGGGCAATCAGGCTGGCGGGGGGGGCAGTTGAGGGTGAGCAGGCAGGTAGGGTGGCAGTTGGGAGTGAGCAGGCTGGTCGGGGGAGGCTGTTGGGGCGAGCAGGCCAGCAGGGGGGCAGTTAGGGTGAGCAGGCTGACAGAGGGGGGGCAGTCTGGAGTGAGCAGCCAGTGGGGGGCAGTTGGGGGAGAGCAGGCCAGCAGGGTGGAGCAGTTGGGGATGAACAGGGTGACAGAGGGGGGAAGTCTGGGGTGAGCAGACCCATGGGGGAACAGTTTGGGGTGAGCAGGCTGGCAGGGGGGCAGTTGGGGGCAAGCAGGCCAGCAGGGGGGCAGTTGAGGTCGAGCAGACAGGCAGGGTGGCAGTTGGGGGTGAGCAGGCTGGCAGGGGGTGGCTGTTGGGGGTGAGAAGGCCAGCAGGGGGGCAGTTGGGTGCTATCAGACCAGCAGGGGGACAGTTGGGGGCGAGTAGGCCAACAGAGGGGGGCAGTCTGCGGTGAGCAGGCCAGTGGGGGCAGTTGGGGATGAGCAGGGCAACAGAGGGGGGAAGTCTGGGGTGAGCAGACCCATGGGGGGGACCGTTGGGTGCGAGCAGGCTGGCTGGGTGGGGCAGTTGGGGGTGAGCAGGCTGACAGAGGGGGCAGTTGGGAGTGAGCAGGCTGGCAGGTGGGGGCAGCTGGGGCAAGCAGGTCAGCGGGGGGGGGCGTTGTAGTGAGCAGGCTGGCAGGGGGCGGCTGTTGGGGGGTCCCGGATTGCGAGAGGGATGTCTGACTGCCAGTTTAGGCCCGATCCCATCCCCTGAAGTGTCCCAGATTAGAGAGGGTGCAGGCTGGGCTGAGGGACACCCCTCTCCCACCCCCATCCCCCATGCACAGTATATGCATAAATAGTTTATGTGGTTACTGTATATATATTACACAGTGTTATATAGCTACAGTGACTCTGAATATCAGGCACTACTACCAATGGGTTTTACATATACTTCACTACTTTAATTTTTAAGCTCAATAATTTCTGCAATGTTTAAGACTATGAAGTGGTTCTAGCAAGACAAAATCCAGTAAGTCTGTTGTGAAAGTCTCTGTTGTTATAGCATTGGTTGCTTTTAGTCATATAATACTGAAAACAGAATTGGAGGAAACTTGGATATCCAAGTGCTTCCCACATTGTTTAATGAAATGTAACTTTAGGACAGAGCCAGCTTTGCATTCCTGAGCTTTATAAGCACCACTTACTCAGAACTCAATAATGTTAAAGCAACTTCTCATCTTTTCCTACCACTTGGTTTTGAGGAGCCTGCTTGATAGAAGCCAGGGATGTCACCCAATGTCACTGAGCTAGAAGTGGTAAAACTTAGGTTTGAACCCAAGACCACGAGATCCCAAGAGCAAACTTCCTGTTTTACTGAGATGCCATAGCTCGAATGCAGAAAGATTTTGATTCCTGTTCATGCCTGGTTTTGAATCATGAGCCTTTGAAGAGACGAAAGCAGGAATGACAGAATAAAAAGGGGAATAGTTTTTTTTTTTTTTAGATATCTCACTCCCTCAGCCCTGGACACTTTCACAGAGGTGACCTGTGAGAACACAGGAGCTAGATTATCTGGGCCCAAATTCTGACTCTGCCATTATGTGCCATCACAGTACTTGGTCACATAACATGCAGTGTCTTGTTTCCACCATCCTTAAAACAAAAATAGGCACAGTAACTGCCTCAAGTGCTTCTCTGAAAATTAAATAAATTGAAGTGTGCAAGGATCTGGAATCATGACTGGACTATCATAAGTGCTATCAAGAATTAACTACTGTCATTACTGCCTCCTTTTCTTGATTTCCCCTTTTTCCACTCAGTATCATTTACATTTATATTTTACTTGCTTAGTTTGTTTGTTGTCTCTTTGTTATGATGTGGGCAAGGGTTTTAGTCTCTTTATAGCAGCTTTATCAATAAATGAATCTTTCAAGCAGCTTTTGGCAATTTAACTTCAAACAGTGCTGCATGAGCTTGCATTTTTCTGCACTAACTTTAATAATTATACATATTTTACTTGGCCTAGCTCATTCTTAAAATTGGTGTTTTCTTTTATATGCATATTAGAGGCCTAGTGCATGAACATTCATGCACTCAGGGGAGTCCCTCAGTCGGGCCTGCACCCTCTTGTTGTCTGGGACCCCTCGGGGGATGTCCACCTGCCGGCTTGGGGAGCGGGCCTAAGCTGCTAGTCAGACATCCTTAGCTCTGCCAGCAGGAGAGCCTCCCACCAATGTGGCTGCGCTGGCCAGCCATGAGCTGGCTTCTGGCTGAGCAGTGCCCCCCTGTGGAAGTGCACTGACCACCAGGGGGCAGCTCCTGTGCTGAGCATCTGCCTACTGGTGGACAGTGCACATCATAGCGACTGGTCATTCCTGGTCATTCTGGTTGTTCTGCCATTAGGGTCAATTTGCATATTACTCTTTTATTATACAGGATTTATATGGTCATTAGTAAAATGTATATTATTAGTAAAGTGTATATTTACTAATGATTAAAATATACATAAATTTAGCCCTAACTGGTTTGGCTCAGTGGATAGAGGGTCGGCTTGCTGACTGAAGGGTCCCAGGTTCGATTCTGGTCAAGGGCATATAACTTGGTTGCGGGCACATCCCCAGTAGGAGTTGTGCAGGAGGCAGCTGATTGATGTTTCTCTCTCATCAATGTTTCTAACTCTCTATCCCTCTCTTCCTCTCTGTAAAAAATCAATAAAATATATTTTAAAATATACATAAATTTATGTATATATACTTGCATGTAATACACACACACACACACACACACACACACATAGAATTTACATGCATAAAAGAGAAAACCATTCTAAAATAAAGAACTTGGCACTGTTGGGAGTCAAATTGCCAAAAGTGAGATTCATTTATTGTTCAATAATGATTTTCTGAGTCCCTAGTTTGTGTCAGGAACCACAGATTAAGTGGCTAAAAAGAAACTTCTATTTAGTTATTTTTCCTTTTATTTTTCAGTTCTGACTCAATTTACATAAGGCTTTTTTTTTCTTTATTTAATTTTTGGTGTTTAACTCCTATGTCTATGAATGAAAAATGCTCTGCATATGCCTTCATTTGTATTCTTTTAAATACACACATATACACAATTATTTTCTTGATACTTTTAAATTGTAAATTTGATTTATTCCTTCAAGCATTTTATTTGTTTTTCATGGAGTGAATTAATTTGATATCTTTTAATATAATTTTGTATTGTGATGAGATTTTTGTGTTCTATCCTATTTCTAGAAAATGAGCAAACCACAGTCAGAAGCATTTTATCATAGTTCAATTCATAATCTGTATTCTGAAGGTTTGCAGAAACCAATACTTTGCCTCATTATTGCAAATCACAAACCATCACCTCCATGAAAACTGCACACATGCCACCTTTTATTGTTAGGGTGCATAACTGGCATTTGATATTTCTATCCTATTTGCATTTGAGTCGGACTTATACCTAGTTGACTCCTTAGAATTCCTATGTTCTGGGAAGAATTAAACATGCATTAGAATTCGAGCAAGGCCTTAGGGTCATAGCATATGTAAAAACTAGCAGTTTGACACTGTATTTGAAAAAAATTTAGTATTTGTATTCCCAAATTATTTAGTACTAGGTAATATGCAGTATCTTGTCACAGTATTTAGAAGGTTAGAGTGCCAACTGGTTTCCTATACTATATAATATGAAAGCCATTAGGTCACTGGTTCCCTTCCTAGTCAGGCTGCAAAAGTTGAGTCTCTGGGAAAGTTAAGAAAACTGTCATTTCCAGTAGCCCCCATTCTTCACCTGATGATTTTAATTAAATCAAATGCTGATCATTAAGTAAAGAGAAACTGCAGTCAGAGTTTGCTAAGTATTGATGATGAAAATGTCTCTCTGGGTCTTATTACTAAACTCTGTGTTGCAAAAACTACTGTAATTGCTAAAAGTGGGTTTACTTGTTAATCAGTTTCAAGGGGCCTTATTAAAATGACGTTTCTCAGTTTCATCATGGGGACATATTAACTGAAACCAATTTCAACAGACATAAAGTTTCAACTTAAGATTAATGAATTTGCAGTTTAGTTTGAGTATATTGAGATAATTATCTGATTCCTCAGGGATGGCTGTTTCCACTGCTTCGAAGCACCTTCCTTTGGGAGACAAGATAGTGTAGTGTGAAGAGAAGTTTTGAAGCCAGATCTAGGTTTGTACTCTGGCTCTTCTACCATCCACCCATGTCTTCCTTGGAAAGTCATAAACTCTGAGCCTCAATTAATAAATAAAAATACTACTTACAGCCCAGGGCACCTTTGATTAAATCTATAATGGATGTTACACCATTTTGCAAACTGCAAATTGATGATACTATAATGATTATGAGTAGAATGATAATGAAAACAATAATAATAACAGTAATTCAAATTTATTGGGTGATTATTATGTGCCAGGCAAGGTACTAAAAAGGTCTATGTACCTAAGATCATTATTCTTTACAAAACACTATGGTGTAAAATAATTGTTCTCACCTTTTATATAAGAGAGGCTCAGAGAACTTAAATAATTTGCCTCAAGTCACACCTGATAAATGTGCTAGCTAGAATGGAGATTCAAGGAGAATATATATGTAATAAATGATGTATATGTATTTGAATACAAGAAATGATATTGAGATTGGATGGTGGCAGCAGAGATTCAAAGGAAAGCAAGGAAAATGACAATATCTAAAATGTAAAATAGATACAAAACTTGGAAATGAATACAAAAAGCTTAAGGATGAATATTATTACTTGACTTACATAGCAGAAAGGATAGTAGTAATATTCACCAAGATAAAGCACAAGGATGAAAATTAGATTTGAGAATCTAGTCTTCGACATGCAGAAACTGAGGCACTTTAAGACATCCAACTTAAATCATTTATAGACATTTGGATATAAACTTCAAGCTTTAAGGAGATGTCTAAGATATAAAAATAAATTTGAGTTTCTTTGATAACTGATGTTGTGAGCATTTAAAAGAGTTTAATAGAGGAGAAACTAGAAGAAATAACAGCAGAAAAGTAGAGGCAAAAAGTGAAATCAATGTGGTAGGAGAAAAACAAAGAAAATGTGATCTCTACCAAAATCCCAATGGCATTTTTTACAATCTTGAAATTCACATGGAATCATGAAAGACCACAAATGGCTAAAGAAATCTGGAGAAAGAATAAAGCTCAAGGGATCAAAATTCTTCATTTCAAAATTTATTAAAAAGATTTAGTAATTAAAACAATATAGTATTGGCATTAAAAACTGACATAAAGATCAATAAAACAGAATAGAACACCCAGAAGTCAACCCATAAATATATAGTCAAGTGATTTTTAGACAAGGGTGTCTAGATAAATAATGAGAAAGGGATAGTATCTTTAACAAATGGTGCTGGGAAAACTGGATATCCACATGCAAAAGAATGAAATTGAATCCTTATCTAACACCATACACAGAAATCAACTAAAGTGAATTAAATGTAAATCTTGGAACTGTACCCTGGAAAAGTACACAAAGGGAAATCATGGTTTTGGGGTTGGCAGTTATTTTTTGGATATAGTACAAGAAACAAAAGCAAGTTAGACATGTGGAACTACATTAAACTACAAAGCTTCTGCATGCAAAAGAACCTATCAACAGAGTGAAAGATAACCTACAGAATGGAAAAATATATTTTTAAACTATACATCTGATACATGGTTAACATCCAAAATACTAGTATATGAGAGACTCCTATAACTGAGCAATAAAAGAACCCCTGTAAACAACTAAAGACATTTCTCCAAAGACTGGAAAGGGCAATTGGTTATATGAAAATATGGTCAGTATCACTAATTATGAGGGAAATGCAAGTCAAAACCACAGTGAGATATCTCCTTATACCAGTTAGTATGGCTGTTATTTAAAAATGTTAAATGATGGTGAGGATGTGGAGAAATTTAAATTCTTATACAGTGTCAGTGGGACTATAAGTTGGCACAGCCACTATGGAAAACAGTATGGAGGTTTCTCAAAACATTAAAAATAGAACTATCATATTATTCATCATTCTACTATCCACTTCTGAATATATATCCAAAGAATTGAAATCAGGATCTAAAAGAGATATCTGCACTCCCATGTTCATTGCATCATTATTCACAACAGCCATGGTATGGAAACAACTTAAATGTCTATGGATAGGTGACAGAGAGTAGAATGGTGGTTGCCAGGGACTGGGGGAGGGGAAAGTGAGGTTGTTCAATGGGTAAAAAGAGTTAGTTATACAAGATGAATTAGTTCTAGAGATCTGCTATACAACATGTTGTCAATAGTTAACAATACTTTATTGTGTACTTAACATTTTGTTAAGAGGATATATCTCATGTTAAAGGTTCTTACCACCATTAAAAAACAACAACAAAGAAAATGTAATAGCACAACAGGGGAGACAAGGTGCATTTCCAAATTTCAGAGGAAATCTAAAATTTTTTAAAAATATATTTGTATTGATATTAGAAAGGAAGGAGAGGAAGAGAGAGGTAGAAGCATCAATGATGAGATAGAATCATTAATTGGCTGCCTCCTGCCAATTAATGACCCTCACTGGGGATTAAGCCTGCAACGCAGGCATGTGCCCCGACTAGGAATCAAACTGTGACTTCCTAGTTCATCTGTCGATGCTCAACCACTGAACCACACCAGCCAGGCTAAATTTTTTTTTAAATGTTCATTGTATTTATCAATATCATAATAGTCAGACAAACTATACTGAACTGGAGGGAAAACCAGTATTGGAAAGAGCAAAAGATTGTGAAATATTGGAAGCAGTAGACAATTTTTTTTTTAAATATATTTTATTGATATTTCACAGAGAGGAAGGGAGAGGGATAGAGAGCTAGAAACATCGATGAGAGAGAAACATCGATCAGCTGCCTCCTGCACACCTCCCACTGGGTATGTGCCCGCAACCAAGGTACATGCCCTTGACGGGAATCGAACCCGGGACCTTTCAGTCCGCAGGCTGACGCTCTATCCACTGAGCCAAACCGGTTTCAGCAAGGAAGCAGTAGACAATTTTTTAAAAATGTTGGTTACCGCTATGAATTTTATTCAATACTCATATATCTACTATATGTGCTATATGTTATATTTTAAAATGGTTTTCTAATCTGAAATTTAATGAGAAACTGAATTTTACCATTGATAAACACACAGTTCATTTTTTATATAGTTCACCCAAACAGAGTCTAAAACCATGGTAGAAGCAGATTTATTTTTCAGGTAGGTTTTTGGAGTACCTTGGCTTTATTTATGTTTCTGATTTAGCTTACTTTTAAAAGCAAATGTGTATCTTTTGAACACTTACTATTTACCGTGGAGTTTACAGAGTTCTTCACATCTACTAATTCATTCAATATTCACAAAAAACATAAAAGATGCACCATTTTTACTTGATTTTACAGTTGAGGAAATTGAGGCCTTAACAGAGTGTGGGTGTTGCCATAAGTAAGTTGCTCAGGATTTAAGTGCTAATCTTATTCTTTCACAAAACTTGAGTTCTTATTTAAATGAATGTGGCCTTTTTTATGTTGTTTTCACTAGTATAGTCTACCTTTGCCTTCATGAAAATAGTCTTATTGATATCCTTGAAGTATGGTTCCTTCACAAATACAGATAATTAAAAGATGTTTTTTAAATCCTCAATATAATTTGTCTTGCAGCTAGCTCATCAAACTTCGAGAAAAACAGGAAAGAAAACATTATAGCTTTCACATATCTCTAGAGGTTCAATTTTAGACCCAAAGGAAGCCAGGAACTAATATATCACCCAAACAACTACAGAATGAGCTCACAGGGAGCCAGAATCATGGCAAAGCAGGTGAGTCTAAGCAGTTTGCCTGCAAAGTTTGTACACTGAATGAATTGCCAACCTTCCACCCTTTCCTAGCTGAGCTGTGGTATTAAATGGAATCAGTCTGCTTTAGAGATAATTCCACTAATATCTTAACTGCATTTTTCACTCTCATACTCTCTGCTTTTTAGTACTTTATAAAGGATATCTATTTGTACTTTTACTACTTCATCAATCTTCAGTTCTCTCAATTTCTGATGAACTGTTTTAGCTTATAGACCATAAAGTACTTAATCTATATAAGTGGGAATGGGATATAGGAAAATGAATAAGTTATACTAGATTATTTTGATATATTTTAAAGCTGTGAAACATGCACAAAATTGAAACACAAGGAAATAATCTATTTTCATTTATGAATTACACATTTTTGTGCTGCCATATTCATATATGTATAAAAAAGATACTGGCAACAAAAACTCTGAGGTATTAGTGTTAGTTGCCTCAAGATATTTTTTTGATAATATTTAACTTTTTATCAACACCCTACCTTACTTTCTAAACTTACAAAGCAAAAGAAAGAGCTGTTAAGAAGACTATTTTGAGAGTAAAAGATTCCTCTACCTGGGGCAAGTATTGCGTGTCATTAGAGAGCTAACGTATACCTTTTGCCCACAAGATGACATGATTCAAGGTGAGAAAACATCAGTGATCACTTTTCGCCAACACTGGCAGGGGCCATGAAAAGTGTCATTTTTATTCTTCAACTTGCAACAAAATCTGCCAGAATAGATGGCTGACATTAACATCACTTGTGTTACTGAATTTATTCTCAAGGGAATTACAGACCGGCCAGAGCTTCAGGCCCCATGCTTTGTGGTGTTTTTAGTCATCTATCTGGTCACAGTGCTGGGTAACCTTGGATTGATAACCTTAATCAGGATTGATGCTCGACTCCACACACCTATGTATTATTTCCTCAGTCACTTGGCCTTTGTTGACCTTTGTTATTCCTCCGCTATCACGCCGAAGATGATGGTGAACTTCGTTGTGGAATATAACACTATTCCTTTCCACGCCTGTGCAATACAACTGGGTTGTTTTCTCACCTTCATGATCACCGAGTGTTTCCTTTTAGCTTCCATGGCCTATGATCGCTACGTGGCCATCTGTAGTCCCCTGCATTATTCAACTGTGATGTCAAAAAGAGTCTGTGTTCAACTGGTGGCAGTTCCTTATATATACAGCTTTCTGGTTGCTCTGTTCCATACCATTATCACCTTCCGGCTAACTTACTGTGGCCCCAATGTCATTAACCATTTCTACTGTGATGACATCCCCCTCTTGGCTCTGTCCTGCTCAGACACACATGTGAAGGAGATTCTGATCTTCGCCTTTGCTGGCTTTGACATGATCTGTTCTTCTTCCATTGTCCTCACCTCCTACATCTTTATCGTCGTCGCCATCCTAAGGATCCGCTCTACCCAGGGGCGCCGCAAGGCTATTTCTACCTGCGGCTCCCACATGGTGGCTGTTACTATTTTCTATGGCACCCTCATCTTTATGTACCTGCAGCCCAAATCAAACCACTCCTTGGACACAGACAAAATGGCTTCTGTATTTTACACAGTGGTGATCCCCATGTTGAACCCCCTCATCTATAGTCTAAGGAACAAAGAGGTGAAAGATGCCTCCAAAAAAGCCTTGGATAAAGGTTGTGAAACCTTAAAGATATTAAAATTAAGGAAATAATATTACTAAATGCTTTACTAAGTACAAAAAGGGAAATAAATCAAGATTTCTTTGCTGATATTTCATGGAATTCTTTCCCAATCAACTGAAATTATTACTTCAACAGACCTTGACATTGTATGTAAGGACCTGGGCTAGTCCTGGAGAGTCAGTATGAGTCAGAGGACCACTCTTCCTTTAGAGAGCACTGAAATTATCTTCAAACACAAACACACTAGCAAAGACACACATGTGGGTCCCAAGCAAAGGCAGCGGCCTCCTTTTGTTAGAACGGCTCTGGAACCAAGACTCCCTGAGTTTGTATTCTATCTCCTTCCTTTATTAGCTGTGCAACCTTGGACAGTTGGTCTGAACTCTGTGACTCTCTTCCCAATTTTAGAAAATAATAAGGCCCTACTCATTGGCTTCTTTTGAAGACTAAACAAGTTAATATTTATAAGATGCTTAGAAAAATATCCTGTGTTAATAAGTGCTAAATAAATGCTTATTATATAAATGTATGTTATATGTAATTAAAGATTAATTCATTGAGCACTCGAAAACTCATTGGTTTTTTAAAAAATTTTATCATATTGTTTTTATATGTATAGTAGTACATATATCTCCTTTCTTTTTTCCCCATTGACCTTCCCCCAGCCTCCCCTACCCCCTGTCACATGCCCTCATAGATTTCTACTACTTATCAGGCACTTAATCAAGTAGTCTTGCTTAATAAAATTAAACAAACCTAGAAGTGAGTGAGGTTTCACCTCTGGGCCTTGATTATTTATAAATTACCTAAGGTCACATAACTAGTTATATGAAAATTCTAAGTGCAAATTCAAGACTACCTGAATTTTGTTTTCCTAACACTATGGGTGTTAAGAATAAGGTGTATTATAATATAGATTATCTAGATTTAAATCTTATAATCAATATCAGATTTTAAAATATAATTTGAAGAACATGGTTTATAATAAATTATACTTTTAAATGAATAAGTTCAATGTATTTGCATTTTTGTTCAAATAGAAATAATTTTAGAAGCCTGCTATTTATTCAGTTACCCTTATAGGATCATGACGTGAAATTTAAAAATCAATGATTTGATGTACTTTTATTTTGACGTTTCATAAAAGTAATTATATTAGTGAATTAATATTTTTTTATTATTTTACCATTGTAGAAGGAGATGGCGAGAGTTGCAGTCATTGGATAGAGGGCAGTTTGAGGTTTGCGGCACTAGCTAATTATTTCCTCTTCTGCGCTTACTTTGTAAATAACTCAAATGTGCTGCCAGAAGGTACTTTTAGAACCCTGGGAGTTGAATAAATTCTCTGGTTTTTAAAGCAATTTTGACAGAGAAACATGATGTTTCTATTCACCACGATTTGTCTTCTGATTATATATTTATAATCATCTATCACATATGAGACAAATAGAAGCAGCATAGACAGTCTCTCTCTTTTTATAGGTAAAGAAATTCACACCTGTAGAATCTTGGTGCCTCATCTGAAAAACACAGGCCTTCTGGAGTTTCTCTGCACCTTGCTGCTTCATGAAATGATTAATAATAGCAATGCTCAGACACTAATTAAAGGGAAGTTTTCACGTCTTTACCCAATTTTAAATCCTTACTATCAGCAATCATTTCTAAGGTAAACCTGAATTTTCTCAGGGACCAAGAAATGCAAGTGTACTTGATAGACATGTTATTCATTCTTCCTGGGCTGGGGCACACAGTTTTGAGCAGCCTCCAGGACTGGACTCCAGCCATTGTTTCAGGTGGTGGGGCTCTTGAGACACCGGTCCCTCCGTCAAAATGTCAAAAGCAACATTCTCCCTTTTGTCTCTAGGTATATTGAAATAAAATGTTTGTATTTTTATCCCTCTTTCTGTGATCTCCACGTTTTTGTGTCTGGATATGGAATCAAGAGACTGATAAAGAAATAGTAGGAAATGGATTCATCACTGGCAGTGTCCAAGATTAGTAAAGAACATGACAGATTTCAGAAAGTTTGCCCCAAAGTTGAAGTTTGCTCCTCCTGGTTTTGTGGCATATAAAGCTCCAATTACTTGTAAAATAAGGAAAATGCTCACCTCACAAACTGGTGTATAAACATTTAGGTAGAAATATATGTAAGGACCAAGACACAATCAACCTAATATAGGGTTGGTGAATATCAGCTTTATTATCATTATTGTCAGTGACATGGATCATCTTGAGAACATTTTTCTGAAAATAAAAGGGTTGGATTTTTTGTACCTACAACCAATCTGTGGTCTATTTTGAATAGAAATCCAAGCACTTATTCTTGCATATTGATACTAATAGCTTCAGACTTTATATTATATTTTCTTTGATTTAGTTTCTCTTCAATTCTTGTCAGTTTGTTGAGTAAAGACTGAATTGCTATTAAAAGAACAGGACCCTTTCTGTATAACTTGTTTTTAAATATTTTATTTGAATCAAAGACCAGAACCTAAGCAGGCTGGAAGAGGTTAATGGGGGAAAAGGAAGACCTATGTAATACTTTTAACAATAAAAATTTTAAAAAAAAGGACCATCAGCCAATACTAAAATTTCTGCACTACTATTAACAATAAGGGAAAGAAGAAAAGTAGGTGAGATTTATTGAGTATTTGTTATTGTTTAGCCTAATTGTAAATTTTTAGCATTATTAACTCATTTAGTCCTCATCAATACTAACAAGTCACACACATCAAGTTTAATATGTGAAAATCAGGATTTACAAGATGGTTAAATTAAGTGGTTTTTACCTTATTTGCCTTTGAAAAAGATAATTTGAAAATGCATACAATTAAAATTCTTTGAAAACATGCTTTAATTTAATTTAAAAATCAATTGTTTTAGAAGTACAAGATTTAAAAAAATATTTAGAATGTAAGTATTCTAATAAATTTATACTTTTTGTATGCCTACTTAATAATTCCCTCATGTTCTCTCAGTTATATTTCTCATTTATGTATTAGTTCAGAGAAGCCCATATTTTTCCTACATATTTTGACCTTATCAAGTAAATTAGAGTGTAATCTGTGAAGAACCACTAGTGATTATATATAGAGACCTCTTTTTTCTCTCTCAGACTTTCTTGGTACTTAATTTAGTTGTAAGTAAAACACAACTCAAAGTCCTCTGATCCATCCTTGCCCAATAATATTTCAGTTATTTAATAGCCAAGCACAACTTTTCTTTAATTCTTTTCAGTGGGTTTTTTTTTTTTTTACCTCCTGGTTTCTCATGCTATAGATGAATGGGTTTAACATGGGCATCACTACCACATAAAACACCAAAACAAATTTATGTGTCCACAGAATGGCTTGACTTAGGGAGTAGGCACATAAAAATGATTGTCCCATAAAATATTGTGATGGAAATCAGATGGGAAGCACAGGTAGGAAAAGCTTTCTGTCTTCCTTCAGCAGAATGGAACCTTGGTATGGCAAAGATGATGAAGAAATAAGAAATGATCACAATCAGTAACGAGCAAAGGGCATTGAACCCAAAAATGATTCCCAACAGCAGCTCTTAGACTTGAGTATCAAACAGGCCAGAGCAATCAAGGGAACATTATCACAGTAGAAGTGGTTGACCATGTTGAAGTCACAAAAGGACAAGTGGAATGTTACCACTGTCTGTATAAGACCCACAGTGAATCCATAAATGTATATGCTAGCAATGATTCAATTACAGAGTTTTCTAGGCATGAGAATGACATAAAGGGTTGCAGATGGCAATATACTGATCATATGCTATGATTGAGGGCAGACACTGTTCACACATTACCAATGTGATTAAGCAGCACACCTGAATGGCACATGCATAAAATGTTATACCTTTCACTTCACACATGAAATTCACCAAGGTGTTTGGGGTGAAAGACAAAGTAAAAGAAAAATCTACAAAAGCCAGGTGGCTGAGGGAAAAAAATGCATGGGTGTGTGAAGCTGAGAACTGGTTTGAATTAGCACAATCAAATCAAGCTTACTCAGGACAATAGCTAAATAAATTATTAGAAATATGCCAAAGAAAATGGCTTGAAGGTATGGATTATCTGTGAGTCCTGAGGAGATAAACTCTGACACTGCTGAATAATTGCTTTTGGCCATGGAATAGATTTAAAAGTTATTATTATTATTATTATTACTATTATTATTTTTACATCTTAAAACCCTCCAGAGCACACATTTTGAGAATTCTTGTCTCCATTGGCAATAATCAAGTGATGTTAGGAACTGACACTGACCTTCTGGTTCCAGAAAAAAAATGATTTGTTCTAAGCAGAAATTCCAAAACATAAAACTGTGGAAGTTTATAAAGATACTAGAGGCCCAGTGCACAAAATTCGTGCATGGGGGTGTGTGCCCCTCAGCCCAGCCTGCACCCTCTCCAATCTGGGACCCCTCGAGGGATGTCTGACTGCCCGTTTAGGCCCGATCCAAGTAGGATTGGGCCTAAACGGGCATTCGGACATCCCTCTCACAATCCAGGACTGCTGGCTCCCAACTGCTTGCCTGCTTGCCTTCCTGATTGCCACTAACCGCTTCTGCCTGCCAGCCTGATCACCCCCTAACCACTCCCCTGCCAGCCTGATTGATGCCTAACTGCTCCCCTGCCAACTTGTTTGCCCCTAACTGCCCTCCCCTGCAGGCCTGGTCACCCCTAACTGCCCCCCCCCCCGCAGGCCTGATCACCCCTAACTGCCCTCCCCTGCAGGCATGGGTCCCCCCCAACTGCTCTTCCCTGCAGGCCCAGTCACACCCAACTTCCCTCCTCTGCTGGCCTGGTCACCCCTAACTGCCCTCCCCTGCAGGCTTGCAGGCTTGATCACCTCCAACTGCCCTCCCTTGCAGGCCTGGTCCCTCCCAACTGCTCTCCCCTGCTGGCCATCTTGTGGCGGCCAGCTTGTGTCCACATGGGGGCAGCCATCTTGTGTGTTGGAGTGATGGTCAATTTGCATATTACTCTTTCATTAGATAGGATTATTAGATAGGATAGAGGCCTGGTGCATGGGTGGGGGCCAGCTGGTTTGCCTTGAAGGGTGTTCCGGATCAGGGTGGGGGTTCCCTTGGGGCGTGGGGTGGCCTGGGCGAGGGGCCTGTGGTGGTTTGCAGGCTGGCCACGCCCCCGGCGACCCAAGCAGAGGCCCTGGTATCTGGGGTTTATTTATCTTCTATAATTGAAACTTTGTAGCCTTGAGCGGAGCCAAGCTTCCTGCTTGCTCCGTGGCCGCAGCCATTTTTGTTGTGATTTATTTATCTTCTCTAATTGAAACTTTGTAGCGGAAGCCAAGGCAGGCCAGGGCTGCAGGAGCTAGGCTTCCTCCATCACCGGGGGCAACTCAAGCCTCCTGCTCTCTCCAGCTCCGTGGCTGCCCCCATTTTGGGGGGGATTTATTTTATCTTCTATAATTGAAACTTTGTAGCCTTGAGTGCAGGCCTAGTCTGGCCAGGGCAGCAAGGAAGCTTGGCTTCCTCCATTGCCAGGGAAACCCAAGCCTCCTGCTTGCTGCAGCTCAGTGGCCGCAGCCATCTTGGTTGGGTTAATTTGCATACTCACTCCTGATTGGCTGGTGGGTGTGGGTGTATCGGAGGTACAGTCAATTTGCATATTACTCTTTTATTAGATAGGATAAAGAGGGGCTTGCCATCCTTTCTGTGCCCATCACACTTTTAAACATGCAAATATTAGCTTGTTTCTCATTGACCTTAGAATAGAGGCCAAACTTCTTAACATGGTTAACCCAACCTTTGACAAGCAAATCCTACTTTGCAGACTAGTCTCACCTCTTGTGGCATTCTTCACGTGATCTCCATGCTTCGGTCATGTTGCATGTTACAAATTTCTCAGATGTTACACAGATTCTGTACATAGTTTGGCCAGAATACACTTCCATGTATCTTTACTTCTCTACTTGGCTACTAAAATTCTATTCTTTCTCAAATGACAGGTGAAATTTTACTTCATTCTAGAGGTGTTTCATTATCTCTTAGCATGTTACATCCAACTGTTAATCACCTATTAATTTGTTTGTAACCTACTCTAAATTTCAAAAACTTGGTAAGTAGACATAGTTCTACTTTTCCCATTTTTTAACAATATCTGATAGGACTCAGTAATTAGTAGTGGCTCCAAATACATTACTAGAATAATGGAACAAATGAATCCAAAGTTTGTATTACTCTAAACCATTTCTTACTACCTTGTGACAGTGATAATTCATCCAATTATAGAGTGACATATTGTATGAATTTAAAGTGTGAATGGTAATAGAATGTAAACCTGAAAATTGAGAAGCGCTTTAAGATTGAGTAAAGTCTGACAGGCCGCAATTAGCATGCTGGCCACACAGTTCACAGGGCTTAGTCCCTGTAAGCACACTCACAGTCTGTTCCCCTTAGATAAGACCTGTACTGCCATGGGCAATGTAAACAAACTGGCTATAAAAAGGACCTGAAATGCATACAAGTTATCCTTGCGAATCCCGAGCCACTCTTGATCAGCCCTTAGATCGAAGACACCATGCTGCTGTACCATGACGTTCACGGAAGGCTAACACTCCATCGAGTTTGCTCCTTGTCTCTCAAGTCGGATGCCTGCTGTGGCCCTATTGAGCCGCTCTTCCTGAGGACTCCCAGAGGCACCACTGAACTCTTGATACAGCCTGTCCTGAACCAGAGCTGTTCCAGCCACATCCAGAGACGCATACCCGACAACATCAGCTTTCAGGTGCTCTAAGTCAGTGCAAAGACACAAGAAGATCTGTAAGATCCCTATATGAGTATAATAAACCATGTGATTCACAACTGCATTAATGTCTCTGTAGTATGTTTCCTCCAGTGGTTCTTGCAATTATCTTTTAGCATGTTACATCCAACATTTTTAAGTAAAAAGTAATTAATAAACCTTTGACCTAAGTGAACCATAGAGTAGTCTCAACGATGCAAGATGACATGAAGTCCCACAATTGAGTCACTCCTGTACAAGTTAATAATAACATTTATATTGATGATTTAGCTGACATACACTGACTGAGACAGGTCCAGACTCCAGATGGCAGCTAGATGATCCCTGTCCTCAAGGAAGGGCGTTCTCTGTGAATAAGGCAGAAGGCTGGCCCTCAGGGCCCAGCAACCAGTAAGTGATTCTGTGCAGGCAGGACAGTGCTCCGGGAATGGAACGGGGTTTCAAGGGCTTAACACAGCTCTTTCCCTGTTATCAGAGCCCACCGGCAGGGCTGTCAGTGTCATAGGACAGTCCAGTGTGAGATGCCCCCTTGGTGGGGACGATGTGGGATCCCTAGACTCGGGGACACACACGGCTGGCATCACCCTTCTTGCCACCCTCCCTGCTGGGTGGAAGTCATCCTGTGACCAGAAGTTGATCTGGGCTATGGGTGTTAGGCACTGAACCCAACTTCCAGAGATTGGGAAGTCCACCCCTCTGTGTGAGGAGCAAAGTAGCCCAGCCAGTGTGTCTCAGTGGGCAGGTGAAAAAGGGGCCCAGGGCCTGGGGAAACAAGAGGGAGGGCCCAGGTGACCTGCCGAAGTGATCAAGTTAACAAGGGCCGGGTCAATGTCAGGAAGTGGTCATGTAAACAAGGGATGTGGCCAGGCCACCAGCTGGAAGTGGTCAAGTCAACAAGAGGGAGGGCCCAGGTGACCACCCGGAAGTGGTCAAGTGAATGATGGCCTGGTGAACAGCTGGAAGTGGTCAAGTGGATGAGGAGTGGGGCCAGGGGAATGCAGAGACATTCCCAAGAGGATGCCAATGGCCCACTTAACTGTGGTCCAGAGTCTGGATGGCAGGAAGATGGTCCCTTACCTCAAGGAAGGGCGTTCCATGTGAATAAGGCAGAAAGCTGGCCCTCAGGGCCCTACTACTAGCAAGTGATTCTGAGGGGGCAGGACAGTGCTCCCTGAATGGAATGGGGTTTCAGGGGCTTAACACAGCTCTTTGCCTGTTAACAGAGCCCACAGGCAGGGCTCTTAGGTTTGCAGGACAGTCCAATGTGAGATGCCCCCATGGTGGGGATGATGTGGGGTCCCTAGGCTCAGGTATACCCACAGCTGTCTTAAAGAGGGCTGGCATCCCCCTTTTTGCTGCCCTCTTCACTGGGTGGAAGGCAGCCTGTGACAAGAAGTTGACCTGGGCTATGGGTTTTAGGCACTGAACCCAAATTTCAGAGATTGGAAAGTCCACCCTGCTGTGTGAGGAGCAAAGCAGCCCGGCCAGTGTGTCTCACTGGTCAGGTGAACAAGGGGACAGGGTATCGGGAACAAGGGGGAGGGCCCAGTTGACCAGCCGGAAGTGGTCAAATGAACAAGGGCCAGGTGAATGCCTGGAAGTGGTCACCTGAAAAAGAGGTTGGGCCAGGCAACCAGCTGGAAGTGGTCAAGTCAACAAGGGGGAGGGCCTAGGTAACCAGCCAGAAGTGGTGAAGTCAACAAGGGCCAGGTGAGCAGCTGGAACTGGTCAAATGGATGAGGCAGTGGGGCCAAGGGAATGTGTAGGAGGGTCCCAAGAGGACGCCAACACCCCACATTCCAGTGATCCAGACTCTGGATAGCAGCAAGAGGGTCCCTGTTCTCAAGGAAGGGCATTCCCTTTGAATAAGGCAGAAAGCTGGCCCTCAGGGCCATATGACCAGTAAGTGATTCTGGTGGGGCAGGACAGTGCTTCCGGGGTGGAACGTGGTTTCAGGGAATTAACACAGCTCTTTCCCTGTTATCAGAGCCGACCGGCAGGGCTGTCAGTGTCACAGGACAGTCCAGTGTGAGATGCCCCCTTGGTGGGAATTATGTGGGGTCCCTAGACTCGGGAACACCCAGGGCTGTCTTAAAGGCGGCTGGCATCCCCCTTCTTGCCACCCTCCCTGCTGTGTGGAAGGCAGCCTATGACCAGAAGTTGATCCTGACTCTGGGTCTTAGGCAGTGAACCCAACTTCCAGATATTGGTAAGTCCACCCCTCAGCCTGAGGAGTAAAACAGCCTGGCCAGTGTGTCTCAGTGGTCAGGTGAATAAGAGGACAGGGTCTCTGGAACAAGGGGGAGGGCACAGTTGATCAGCCAGAAGTGATCAAGTGAAAAAGGGCTAGTTGAACACCCGGAAGTGGGCATGTGAACAAGGGGTAGGGCCTGGCTACCAGCTTGAAGTGGTCAAGTCAACAAGGGGGAGGGCCCAGGTGAATAGCTGGAAGTGGTCAAGTGAATAAGGGCCAGGTGAAAAGCCGGAAGTGGTCAAGTGGATAAGGCAGTGGGATCTGGGGATTGCGGAGGAGGGTCCCAACAGGACACAAACAGCCCACTTTCCTATGGTTCTGTCCCAGTCAGTGTAGGTCAGCTAAATCATCAATATTAATGTTATTATTAATGTGTATATGAGTTAATTGTGTGACTTCAAGTAGTCTTGCACTGTCAAGACAACTCTAAGGTGCACTAATGCTCTAGGGTTTATTAATTCCTTTCCACTTTATATTACGAGAACCACTGGAGGAAACACTACAGAGACATTAATGCAGTTGTGAATCACAAGGTTTATTATACTCACACTAGTGGCCCGGTGCACGAAATATGTGCACATTAAAAGGGGATTAATTAGAGGAAATAATTTAATATTGCTATTTACCCTTTCTCTATAATAGAAGTGTCAGAGATGAAAGAAAATTAGTAAAATGTATATGAAAACCTTCCTCCTATCAGAGTCTGGGGCACACCACGGGACCCAGAGTCAAGTCCCCACCCACCCACATGCACCTCAAAATTGCGTGAGACCCAGACCCAGCCACACCCACCCCTCATTGGGATAGATCCAGACCTGGCTAGTCCCACCCTTGTCAAGCCCGGCACCAGGACGGGGGGTGTGGCCTGAGGTCCCCCAGCCCAGACTGGGGTGGGTGGCGTGCCTTGAGGTCCCCAGTCAAACCCTGCCAGGTGTGGGACATGGCCTGAGATCCCCTGTCAAGCCCTGCTGGGTGGGGGGCATGGCCTGAGGTCCCCCTTCAAGCTCTGCCAGGCGGGGCGGGGCACAGCCTCAGGTCCCCTGGCCCAGCACCAGGAGGGGGGAACAGCCTCAGGTCCCCTGTCAAGCCCCATTGGCAAGGGGGTGCAGCCTCAGGTCCCCCCCGGGCGGGGGCCGCAGCCTGAGTTCCCCTGACCCAGCACTGGGGGTGCACCTTGAGGTCCCCTGTCAAGCCCCGCAAGGCAGGGGGGCCCAGCCTCAGGTCCCCTGGCTGGGTGCTTGGGCGGGGGGTGTGGCCTGAGGTCCCCTGGCCTGGTGCTGGGGCGGGAGGAGCAGCCTGAGGTCCCCTAGCCCAGCACCAGGATAGGAAGTGCACCTTGAGGTCCCCCATCAAGCCTCGCTGGGTGGGGAGCGTGGCCTGAGGTCCCCTGTCAAGCCCTGCCTGCTTGAGGTCCCCTGTCAAGCTCCACAGGGGTGGGGGAGGGTGTAGCCTCAGGTCCTTGCTGATTGCTTGTTAAAGCTCCTTATGGGAACTTGGCCTCAGCTGTGGGTGCAGCCATCTTTGTGACGGAGTGATGGTCAATTAGCATATTCCCTCTTTATTAGATAGGATGGGGATCTTACAAATCTCCTTGTGTCTTTGCCCTGACTTAGAGCACTTGAATGCTGATGTTGTCGGGTGTGCGTCTCTGGATGTGGCTGGAACAGCTCCGGTTCTGGATAGGCTGTGTCAGGAGCTCAGTGGTGCCTCTGGGAGTCCTCAGGGAGAGCGGCTCAATAGGGCCACAGCAGACGTCCGACTTGAGAGACCTCCACAAGGAGCGAACTTGATCGAGTGTTAGCCTTCCGTGAGCATCACGGTATGACAGCATGGAGACTTTGATCCAAGGGCTGATCACGAGTGGCTCGGGATTCGCAAGGATAACTTGTATGCATTTCAGGTCCTTTTTATAGCCAGTTTGTTTACATTGCCCATTATCTAAGGTGAACAACTGTGAGTGCGCTTACAGGGACTAAACCCTGTGAAGTGAGTGGCCAGCATGCTATTACCATTCACACTTGAAATTCATACAATATGTCACTCTATAATTGGATGAATTATCACTGTCACATTCCTCATTGGGAAAATAAGATTCCTTTGGGGGGCTAGCCATCTGAATCTGTGGCAGTAACCTAGTGTACATTCTTGATAACCTATAATTAAGTCACTGCCGCTTTCTCCACAATTTAATCTTGCAAGGTCAGTTTACCTAAATACTCACATTTTACAGAGGCCATAAACCATGAATAATACACAACACCCAGAGGGGGTTATCAGCTCTGGCACCATGCCAGGCCTTTAGGTGTGGTCTCACAGCTCCCATCCCAACAAAGCCCGTGAAAGGTCCGGAAGTCCCATCCATATTTGGGGGACAAAGAAACCAAAGGGTATAAAGGGAGAGCTTCCTCCATATTGACTCACTCAGGATTTGGAGGACTGACCTCTGAGTCACTGTACTAGTACATGTGAAACATCTGAAAATAAATGGGTTTTTTCTGTATCTCTGAGTACTCCTGCATATTTTTCGGTCACCTGGTAAATTCTGTAATACCCCACTACATACTGCCTTTGAATAATCCACAACACAACCACAGTCCAATAGATCTGGAGGCAAACTCTGTGAATTCCAACAATACTTAACATTATTTAAATACTAGGGGCCCAGTGCGCGAAATTATGCGAGACCTCAGACACTCCATGTGCCGTGGGACCCATCAATGCACCTCCTGGTGACTGGTCATTTGATTGTTACGGCATTATGGTCACTGGCTTTTTATAATATAGACTAGAGGCCCGGTGCACGAAATTTGTGCATGGAGGTGTGTGTCCCTCAGCCTAGCCTGCACCCTTTCCAATCTGGGACCCCTCGAAGGATGTCCTACTGCCCGTTTAGGCCCGATCCAGGTAGGATCGAGCATCCCTCTCACAATCCAGGACTGCTGGCTCCCAACTGCTCGCCTGATTGCCTTCCTGATTGCCCCTAACCGCTTCTGCCTGACAGCCTGATCACCCCCTAACCACTCCCCTGCCAGCCTGATTGATGCTTAACTGATCCCCTGCCAGCCTGTTTGCCCCTTACTGCCCTCCCCTGCAGGCCTGGTCACCCCTAACTGCCCTCCCCTGCAGGCATGGGTCCCCCCCAACTGCCCTTCCCTGCAGGCCTGGTCACACCCAACTTCCCTCCTCTGCCGGCCTGGTCACCCCTAACTGCCCTCCCCTACAGGCTTGATCACCTCTAACTGCCCTCCCTTGCAGGCCTGGTCCCTCCCAACTGCTCTCCCCTGCTGGCCATCTTGTGGCAGCCAGCTTGTGTCCACATGGGGGCAGCCATCTTGTGTGTTGGAGTGATGCTCAATTTGCATATTACTCTTTTATTAGATAGGATTATTAGATAGGATAGAGGCCTGTTGCATGGGTGGGGGCCAGCTGGTTTGCCCTGAAGGGTGTCCCAGATCAGGGTGGGGGTTCCCTTGGGGCGTGGGGTGGCCTGGGCGAGGGGCCTGTGGTGGTTTGCAGGCCGGCCATGCCCCCGGCGACCCAAGCAGAGGCCCTGGTATCTGGGATTTATTTATCTTCTATAATTGAAATTTTGTAGCCTTGAGTGGAGGCCTGGGCCTGCCAGGGTGTGCGGAAAGCTTGGCTTCCTCCATTGCAGGGGAAACCCAAGCCTCCTGCTTGCTCCGTGGTCACAGCCATCTTGGTTGGGTTAATTTGCATACTCACTTCTGATTGGCTGTTGGGCGTGGCTTTTGGGTGTAGCAGAGTGATGGTTAATTTGCATATTACTCTTTTATTAGGTAGGATTGTATGTTTTGTACTATTTGTTGTTTCCTCTAGAACATTTTCCTTGTATTACATCACTTTGAAGATGTCTGAACAAAAAAAACATACAATGACATCTTACATACATGAGCAATTATGTTATGGTTAATATGTTGGAATCCAATTTGTTTAACAGGTAAGGGAAAATTCACTTGAAATTTTACGTCTGTGTACTGAATACAAGCATAATAAAGAATTAATAACTAAAAACAAAGATTGTTTTAACACATGTGAAACAACTTACAAAATGTTTAACTACATTTTATGATTTAGTCTGAAGTTCATTAAATTTTGGATTTTAGTAAGAGGTCACCGTATGTATGCATTATATTGAAAAAGTTAACTTGCTGCTGTATTTTGCAGCCTACAAGTAATGATTTAGATTGCACCAAAAACCTCAGGTGTGGCTCAGCAGTTGAGCACAGACCTATGAACCAAGAGGTTGCTGACTTGTTCCTGTTCTGGGCACATGCCTGGGTTGCAGGCTCAATCCCCAGTAGGGGACATGTAGGAGGCAGCTGATTGATATTTCTCATTGATGTTTTTATCTCTTTATCGCTCTCTCTTCCTCTCTCAAATCAATAAAAACATATTTAAAAAAAGATCTGCCTTAGCTGCTTTGGCTGAATGAATAGAGTGTCGACCTGTAGACTGAAGGGTCCCAGGTTCAATTCCGGCCAAGGGCACATACCTTGATTGCAGGCTCCTCCCTGGCCAGGGCCCAGGTCGGGGCTTGTGCAGGAGTCAACCAATCGAAGTGTTTCTCTCACATTGATATTTCTCTCTGTTTTCCCCCTCTCTCTCACTCTCTCTAAAAATCAATTGAAAAATATCCTCCGTTGAGGATGAAAAACAAAGATCAGTGGTTACCAGGGCTGGGGGTAGTAGGGGAGAGATGAATAAACATAACACAGAGGATTTTTAGGGCGTTTAAAAATACTCTGTATAATATTACAGTGATGGATATAAGTAATTATACGTTTTTTTCCAAACCCATAGAATGTATGACATGAGTGAACCCTTAGGTAAACTGGGTGATTATGATGTGTAAATATAGGTTTATCAATTGCAACGAATATACCATATTCTGGCTAACAATGTTGATAATGGGGAGACTATGCATGTATGGCAACAGGGGTATATGACACATCTCTGTACCTCCCCCTCAATTTTGCTGTAAACCAAAGCAACTCTAAAAAGTAAAGTCTTTAAAAAATGTTCAACCATATCAATAGGGACATTGTAAAGTGAAAAGTAAGGTCACTTTCCTGGCATTTTAAAATCAAAACTCTCACCCAAACAGCTTGTTATTTTTCCCCTGTTCAACTATGGAAGAAAATCTTACCTGCATAGTTCATGTCTTTCAAGACAACCTAAAATTCTCAATACCACAGTGAAATAAGAAAAAGTTATGATTTTAAGGTGCTTAGTTCTTCCTCTCTATTGTTGAAACATCTCATGGTCAAAAAGAGCAGATAATTTTTATCCCTTTTTTACAATTCAACAATTCAACATACAAACATTGATGAAATATCTACTTTGTGCAAGCAAAACCAATAAAATACTAATTTTCATGAAAATAAAGAGCAGGAAACTAAATCCCAGAAGACAAAGGCTCCTGTGCTTCATGGCACTGTACCACTGTATTAGCCTTGATTTAAAATGTCCTTACTCCATATCCAGTACTTCTTTAGTAACAGCACAATTCATTATTAATTACTAGAATATACCTTTTCAATAATTTTTTTCAAAGCATTTTTTACTTCCTGATTCCTCAAGCTGTAGATCAATGGATTTAGCATGGGAATCACTACTGCATAGAATACTGAAGCAAATTTGTCTTTGTCTAGCGAGTGGCTT
This sequence comes from Plecotus auritus, assembly GCF_963455305.1. Classification (NCBI taxonomy): domain Eukaryota; kingdom Metazoa; phylum Chordata; class Mammalia; order Chiroptera; family Vespertilionidae; genus Plecotus; species Plecotus auritus. The sequence continues at coordinate 136,517,308 of NC_137783.1, forward strand.
GACTTGGGCTGAAGGTACATAAAACTGAGGGTCCCATAATACATAGTAATAGAAAACAGGTGAGAAGCACAGGTAGAAAGGGCTTTCTGTCTTCCTGCAGCAGAACGGATCCTTAAGATGGCAAAGACAATGAATACGTAGGATAACAGAACAATGATAAGAGAGCAAAAAACATTGAACCCAGCAATGATTAATAACATCAGCTCTTTGACTTGGGTATCAGAACAGGCCAGAGCAATCAAGGGAACATCATCACAGTAAAATTGATTGACCACATTAGAGTCACAGAAAGACATGTGGAATGTTGCCACTGCTTGTATGAGTCCCACAGTGAATCCATAAATATAAGAGCTAGTGACCATTTGAATGCAGAGTTTCCTAGGCATGAGAACTACATAGAGTAGAGGGTTGCAGATGGCCACATACCGATCATACGCCATGACAGAGAGCATTAATAATTCCCAAACGGAAAATGTGATAAAGCAACACACTTGAGTGGCACATGCATAAAATGACATACTTTTAATTTCACGAAATGAGTTCACGAGGGTGTTTGGTGTGATGGTGGAGGTACCATAGAAATCAACAAAAGCCAGATGACAGAGGAAAAAATACATGGGTATGTGAAGTTGAGGACTGACCTGAATTAGCACAATCAAACCCAGGTTACCCAAGGCAGTAACTAAGTAAATCAGTAGAAATACACAAAAGAGAATGGCTTGAAGCTGTGGATTATCTGTTAGGCCCAAGAGGATGAACTCAGTGACTGCTGAATGATTGCCTTTTGCCATGAAATAAACAATTCTGCAATGAACTCCCCCAGAGCACATGCTCTGAATAATCTGGACTCGTGAGATAAAATCAATTAAATGTGAGAAGATGCCCTGAATCACCAGGAGGTTATGTTAAGTTCAGTCTACCAGTAAGTAGACCTCTGACAGGAATTATGAGTAGGTTTTACTTATGCCTTCACTGTGAAAGGGTTTGGTCCAGGCAGAAAGTCCAACATAGAAAATCCACTATAAAAAAAAGAAAAAAGTACTTTGATTAAAGTTTTACTTGGTTTAATAGGAAAAGAAAGTAGGTTATTCTTCGTTAAGTTATAAATATTACTTAGAAACTGAGGGTAGATGTCTGTTCTGGGATGTTTGGTTCAAATCAATACTAGTACAATTGCAAAGTCTGTGTTGTACTTTTCTTGAAATATAAAGAAAAAAAGAAACATTAAAAATGTAAGTGATTTTGACAGCCTATATAAGAGTGATTTTTTAAATTGTACGTTTATCTCATAAAATTATCATTTCATCATTTCATAAGAACATTAAAAGTTACCAAAAACAGGTGTGAAAGATATAAAAGTCATAACAAACAGCTCCAACAAGGGGTAAATATCTAAAATATATAAATAATTCTTACAACACAACACTAAACAAGCAAACAATCCAGTTAAAAAATGAGCAGAGGACCTGAACAGACACTTCTCCCAAGAAGACACACAAATGGGCAACAGATATATAAAAAGATGCTCAACTTTACTAGCTACTAGGAAATGCAAATAAAAACTACAATGAGATATCACCTCACACCTACAAGAGAGGCAATAACAAGTGTTGGAGAGGTTGTGGAGAAAAAGGAACCCTCATTCACTGCTGGTGGGAATGCAAACTGCTTACAGCCACTATGGAAAACATTGTGGAGGAGGTTCCTCAAAAAGTTAAAAATCAAGTTACTATATGAACTAGTAACTCCTCTTCCAAAAACGTTGAAAACATTTATTTGCCAAGATAAATGCACCCTTTTGTTAATAGTAGCATTATTCATAGTGGCCAAGACATGGGAACACCTGAAGTGTCCTTTGATAGATGGTTGGATAAAGAAGATATGGTACATATACAATGGAATACTACTCAGCCATAAGAAAGGATGAAATACTACCATTGTGACAACATGGATGGATCTTGGAAAATGTCATGCTAAAAGAAACAAGTCAGACAGAAAAAGTAAAAAAACTGTATGATTTCACTTATATGTGGGATATGAAACTGAAAGAAACAAATGAACAAACAAGAAAGATAAATAAACAAAAACTTATAGACACAGATAACAGTATGGTGGTTGCCAGAGGAAAAATAGGATTGTGAGTTTTCTGGCTATGTCTTTTGGAAGAATACACAGCAGTGAACAATTTTTTAGATCGTAAAACAGCTTTTAATTATAAAGAGACATCGTTTTAGTATCTATTTCCAAGTCAGTAAATGGTCAAAAGTGAATAACATTTGGGCAATATTTAGAATAACTAAATTTCACAGGGCATTTTTATAAACTCAAGCTGTATTATGAATGCTTAAAAGCTAGTGGAATTGAAATTATGCTTTCCTTTCCTAAACAGAGCAGAAGATAAGTTAACTTGATTTTCTTTTATCTCTACAGGTAACCTCACATGCACCTTATACATGGTTTAGATAGATAAAACATAATCCTATATAATAAAAGGGTAATATGCAAATTGACTCTAATGGTGGAACGACCAGTCACTATAAGGTGCACTGACCACCTCTTGGTCCCTTCCCCTGGCTGGCAGGCTCCGATCTCCCAATGGTGAATGGGGAACCGGGAGTGGGTGGTGGAGTGGGGTGGGGCCGGCCGCTGGCAGCTGGGGAAGATGAACCTGATTGCAGGCCAGGCCTAGGGACCATACCCATGCATGAATTTTGTGCACCAGGCCTCTAGTAAAATATAAAAAGCATCACCCTTAATTTTTTTTTCTCCTTGGAAACTTTATTTTGATCACTACTTTATCTATTTTTCCCTTTCACCACTTTTGAACCAAACATCTCAGAACAGATATCTACCCTAAGTTTCTAAATAATATTTATAACTTAACAAGTATAACTTACTTTCTTTTTCTATTAAACCAAGAAATGCCCTCACCAAGTTTACTATCACTTATTTATTCCAAAATTTAATAAATCCTTTTTCTTTGGCAGCTCTTCAACACTGAACTCTATAGAATATAACTTTAATTTCCAGAACAAAGCAGTTTCTGAGTTTATTACTTGGCCATTTAATTCTTTACATCGAAGGCTCTGCTTTTATTATCCATGCATTAGACATGTTCTTCAAACTCTTTCCAAAGCCCCCACTGTTTCTTCCTTACACCTTTAGGTTCAATTATCTTATCTAATCCTATGTCCACTACAGGCATCTATATGCTGATTATATAGATATAGATATAGACATAGATATAGATATAGATATAGATATAGATACAGATACAGATATAGATACATAGATATACATATATATACTAGAGGCCTGATGCACCAAGATTTGTGCAAGAATAGGCCTTCCTTCCCCTGGCTGCTGGCACTGGCTTCCCTCCGGCACCTGGGACCCGGGCCTTCACTCTGGCAGCTGCCTTCTGCCTTCACTCCAGCCCTGCTGCTCTCCTGTAGCTCCCTCCACCCCTATTCTCCCCCTCATAGCAGGTGTCCCACCCAGCCCTGGCTGATCTGTGCCTGCGTGTGTGGTGCCCAGAGGCCCGGAGCAGCCGGGGTGGAGTGGAATGCCATCTTTGTCACGTCAATTTGCATATTCCCTCCTTATTGGCTGTGGGTGCCTCCATCTTTGTCATGAAGTGACAGTCAATTTGCATATTCCATCTTTATTAGATAGGATATATATAGTGTCAGCAATAAAAAAAAGAAAACACAAAGTTGTTTTATAATCACAAAAAATAAGAGAAAGAAACACTTGTCTAATTGAAAACAAATATCCTCAAAAAGGGTCAAAACCAATTTATAAAATCATCATCAGTTTTTAAGTAAAAATCATGACAACTTTTTCTGCTATATTAATAGTTACATAGCAAGTCTTCAGTTTTAACCTGAAATTTTTGAACTTTATTTTTTCCAAATGTTCAACATTTTAAGATTAGGTATAAAAAATATAAAAAATTATCAATTTAAAAATTCTTTTATTCTTAAATGTCTTTTTATCCATTGTCTGTTTTGATCCTATGACAATAGATTTATCAGCCAACACTGTTTTCACCTTTATATTGCTATGGGAACTGAGGCATGCATAAACTGTCTGAGATCTTTTGCTGTAGCAAATGTTAGACCCAGCATTGACATTAAGATTAAACTCCAAGGAATCCATACTCCAATAGAACAGCTGAGACACAGTCAATGCACTAGCCTGACAGGAGGTTGTAAATTCTCTTGATTTAATGATAAGGTTTTGGTACATGGAATACAGACTCAAAATCTGCTACAGGAGCTTTGTGACCAAACAGGGAGCCACTGAAATCTTCAAATGGGAGGTAAAAGTGTCTAAATAGAAGATGAGGAAAGAAACATTGAGAACTGTAGATTAGACTAATCTTATGTCTCTATGATCCATCAAATTATATAATTAAATCTAAGTGGACCCTGACCTAAGAAATTTTTAAGAAATATTTTTTATTTGAATGTAATCTCTCTCTAGGCATTAATAGCATATTTCTAGTATTTGATCATTAGCATTCAAATGACTCTAAGATAAAAAAATTATTAAATGATATGAATGATTAGCAAACTCAAATCCATTTTCTGTATGCTTGAAAATTGTAAAATTATCATTGCACTTATTTGAAAAATATAGTCGAATATTTATGGTTATAACTTTATCTATATTACAGTGTATTGTAATTCTCATTTATCAATTGCTCCTTCAAGTTCATTAGGAGAGTTGGTATGATAGTTTAGGTATTTAGCCTCATAGAAAGAAAAAAATGATATGCAAGTGCTCACAATTTACTATTGCCCTTTTTCACTCTGTTTAATCTTTTTAAAAAAGACTCCACATTTAGTAACATCGTTATTTAATTGGTAAACTTGTGAGAGCTTGCACATACTACAGAGCCATTCTTTGACAATAAGCATGTGTTCATTTACTACCCCACATTGCCTACTATGTTCATTGTGTTATAAACTGTAACATAATCAATAGTAACCAACTTACCCAAGGTTTACCTGGTGTAACTGCATATGATTCTCGTTATTGCCAAAATGGTCTGTAAGTTTCAATTATTTTGAATATATTTGTTTAGAATGTATGATGCCCCTCTGGGATTCTATCCATGAATTAGATTATTATTATATTTTAAAATAACTGGAAAAAATATAATGAGGTCTCATAGGCATAACAAAAAAGCAGTTCTCTCAAAGAGTCTTTTGAGACCAAAACAGACTTCCAGGTAAGTGGAAAGCCATGTTAAAACAATGATATAAATAAAATTAGGATGCAGTACTATTATATTTAATAAAGATAACTTGTTAAATACATAAATATGAAAATGTTTTACATTTTCTCAAGATATTATCAAATCAGGGAACAATTATTTAAACTATGCATCTTTGCTTTTAATGTGGGATATTGTCAATGCACCAGAGAATCTTGAACTAGGGATTTTGGAGGGGTGGAGAATCTGAACTTTAGTCTCTGTTCTACTTGTAACTAGTTATATATTCAAGTATTAGCTTTTGATGCATTCTTTTATTTGAGAAATGAGGAAATTGGTACACATTCTTATGAACCAAACAATAAATCATTTTAATATTTTTTCTATTTGAAAAATGAGATAATGGTGGTTAATTCTTATGGTTACTTTTACTTTCAGAAATTGGATTCTAAATGAACTTCTTTAGAGAAATGTATTATTCATTGAATAAATATATAGAAATCCCATATTGAGATAGGCATAGACATGGAAACAACTCAAGTGCCCTTTGATAGATGGTTGGACAAAAAAGATGTATGCACATTTAAAATAATACTACTCAGCAATAGAAAAGATGAAATACTGACATTTGCAACAACATGGATGGATCTTGAGAATATCATGCTAAGCAAAATTTGTCAGACAGAAAAAGTTATGAACCATATGATTTCACTCACATGTGGGATATAAAACTGAAAGCAACAAATGAACAAACAAGAAAAACAAGTAAAAACTCACAGACACATGCCGGAAGCCAGTTCTAGCATGTCAGCAGGGCTGAATCATCTGGGACGGCTAAAAAGCATCTCCCCCAAACCAGAATAGGATTGCTTGCTGCCAGACAGCTCAGAGCATCTTAATCTGCATGTTATTGCCTCCTGTTGGCCAAACACCTGAACAGCTGTAGGCTGTTCCCCAAACTGACAATGCTTCTGTAAACCCTACCCTTTGAAGTGTATTATCTCCACCTTGCCTTAGGACAGATTGTGTTAATAAAATCAGGGTCCTGAGTCAAGGAGGTAGTCTTTAGTTCCTTTAGCTGAAGCTTCTCTGACCCCCAATGCCTTTCAAAATTATCTTTCATCTTTGGACTCCTTATTGAATCTACACGCAGCTCCTTTCTCCATATTGCTGAACCCTTTGTAATGCTGGGACAAGAACCTCAGCAGACACAGACAGCAGTATGTTGGTTACCAGAGGGTAGGAGATGGGGAATAGTAAAGTGTAAAGAGGATCAAATATATGGTGACAGAAGATTTGACTTTAGGTGGTGGGCACACAATGCAATATATTGATCATGTATCATAGAATTGTACACTTGAAACCTATATAATCTTATTGATTAATGTTGCCCTCTTATTTAAAAAAAAAGACTAGGCATTCTGATAGTTTTTTTAAGAGGAAGACAAATCAGACCATAAAGAAGAGACCTTTTTTTATTTTCTTAAGTCACTTTCTTAATTTAATGAACAGGAAAGTCTGGTTTCTGTTGACTATGACTTTCTTCAGGGCATCTTTCACCTCCTTGTTCCTAAGACTGTAGATCAAGGGGTTCAACATGGGAATGATCACTGTGTAGAACACAGAGGCCATCTTATCTGTGTCAAGGGAATGGTTGGAGCTTGGCTGTAAGTACATAAAGATCAGGGTCCCATAGAATATGGTGACTGCCAGCATGTGAGAGCCACATGTGGAGAAAGCCTTGCGTCTTCCCTCAGCTGAGCGCATCCTCAGGATTGTAGAAATAATGTATACGTAGGAGACAAAGACAACCAGAAGGGAAGATATGAACATGATACCAGCACAGGCAAAGATCCATAGCTGTTTGGAGTGAGTGTCCGAGCAAGTTAGCCTGAGGAGAGGCATGTCATCACAATAGAAATGGTTGATGACATTAGAGTGGCAATAGGAGAGGCGAAAGGTGAGGATGGTATGAAACAGTGCAACAAGGAAGCTATAGCTGTAGGGGACAGCCACAAGCTGAATGCAGATTCCTGTGGACATCACAACCATATAGAGGAGGGGGTTACAAATGGCCACATATCGGTCATAAGCCATGGAAGCCAGAAGCAAGCATTCGGCTGTCATGAAAGCTAGGAAACAGCCTAACTGAGCAGCACAGGCATTGAAGGAGATAACATTTTGTTTATATAAGAAATTCCCAAGCATTTTGGGTGTAATGACAGAAGTATAACAGAAATCAACAAAAGCCAGGTTGCTAAGGAAGAAGTACATTGGTGTGTTGAGTCTTGCATCTGTCTTAATGACTAAGATCAAACCCAGGTTGCCTACTACTGTGAAGAGGTAGATGGATAAGAAAACCACAAAGAGAGGCATCTTTAAATCCTGACGATCTGTGAGGCCCATGAGAATAAACTCCTTTACCTGGGTACAATTGATCTGGGCCATGTACCTTCAGTGTGTCTGGATGGAGAGAGGAGAATTAAACCCATATTAATTAAATTAGCCTTAAAACTCTAAAATGTGTTTTTATTACTTAACATCCTGAAAATCAGTTTTATTGTTAATATGAAAGCATTAATATTAAAATGATTAGTGGTATACTTGGAATCTGGGATGGGACGAAGAATAAAAGTAAATATTTTGGAGGAAAGACTTATTTCTTTCACCCAAATCAATTGCATTATAAAGTTAAGAACTATATGGTAGTAAGCAGTCCATATTGGCTCTCTGTTCAAAGCTCTTGTGCATTATGTTATTTACAATTAAATATTAATTTTTCAAAACTTAAAGAAATATTATTGGTATTGAAAAAAGTTAACATGAATAACACAAAGGAAAATGAATGTTCTGTGGTAACATCACTCTGACAAACCTGTTATTAAATTTATAATGTCATGTGCCATATTCCTTTCTCTTTCACTTTGTCCCTTCAAAAATTAAAAACAATTTTGAGGAAACTAATAAATTGCTTTGTTCACAGTGGACATGACTTGGTATATTGGACAGATAAAGTTACTAATATTTCCTGTCTTTTCAATGACTAATGGCTTTTATATACTACACCTCTTGCTCAGGTAATTTCAAAAAGTTTTCATGCAATCTACTGAATGAGATATTTACAAATATTTATAAATCATGTTATAATAAGGAGTTGATATCCAAAATATATAAAGAATCCATACAACTCAATAGCAAGAAAACCCACACAAAACACACAGAAAAACCCACAAAACATAAACAATTAGATTAACAAGTGGGCAGAAGGTTTAAATACTAAACATTTTTCCAAAGAAGACATACAGATGGCAAATAGGCACATGAATAGATGCTCAATCTCATTATTCACCAGGGAAATGCAAATGAAAACCACAATGAGGTATCACCTCATACTTGTTATAAAAAAAAACACACAAAAAATATGAGAGATAACAAGGATTGGCAAGAATGTGGAAAAAAGGGAACCCATGTACACTTTTGATGAGAATGTAAATTCGTACAGACACTGTGGAAAACAATATGGAGGTTCATCAAAAATTAAAAATTGAACTATCATAGGATCTGGCAATTCCACTTCTGGGTATTTATCTGAAGAAAATGAATACACTAAAGATTACTACAGCCAATCACCATCATGATATGGGTAAGATATTAAAGTTGTAAAATCCTAGTCTATGGCCCCACAAATATATAAAATCCATTTTGAAATAAATAAGCAACTTTTGATTGGAAATTTGGTTTCCAAGTCCCAAGAACCAGCTAAGTCTTCACTGTTTGGTACCTGTAAGACCTTCAGTATGTCATCTCATCTTATCTTGATACATATATATGCAAACATATTTGAAAGCACAGTTTATATGACCTTTCACCATGTAACTCAAATATTTATAATGTTTTAAAAATTTGAAAATATTGAATATAATATATTATATTCCAATTATACTCACATCTCTTCTGTCACAACCAACACTCAGTAATCTAATCAGAACATTTGTTTTGTTGTCTTTAATTACTAAATTCCCTTGCATGCTTCTCTACTTTCATATATGCTTTTTTCTATGCTCATCTCTACCAGGTTTATTGAAAATAAAGAGTTGAAGGGAAAACTCCTAATTATCTTTCAAGGCCTACCAAAATTCTACCTCTTCTACAAAGACTTTTTGATTTCTAATTCCCATACTCTGATACCCAAGTTTCCCTCTTTGTAATGGAGACACATTTTACACACAGTTTATTTATATAACATTTTACGTTTATGGCAGCCATCTTCTTCCACATCTCTTCTCTTGATAAATTGCAGACTTCATGCATAAAATTCATGATTTTTCATACATTTCCTACTCTAGCCCCTTTGAGATGCTTGGTGTGGAGAATTAAAGATTAGCTTTCGTGCCCGGCCAGCATGGCTCAATGGTTGTATTGACCTATTAACCAGCAGGCCACAGTTCAATTCCCGGTCAGGGCACATGCTCGAGTTGCAGACATGATTCCCAGTATAGGGTATGCAGGAGGCAGCCAATCAATGATTTTTCTTGCAATTTATGTTTCTATCTCTCTCAATAAAAAGATAGGTTTAAAAAGATTAATTTTTGTAATAATATTTCAATATTCATTCCGCTTGCTCATAATATGTCTTTCAGTGCATTATGAGACATATTAATGACTTGATTTCAATACTTTCACTTCTTGTCATAGGTACAATTATTAGCTTTTGCAAAAATGAGAAGAGTTTTGCCATAGATTACAGTCTAGCCAGTTAAGTGCCTGACTTATTCAAATAGTATAATTAATTCTATTTTGGAGATCTCAAATCTTATTTTCATTTCAAACTAATAAGAACTATATTATATATAATATCATAAATATATACAGAAATAAAATTAGAACACTCTGCTCTATTTTCAGAAAATGCTTACCTAAATTTTTATTTTATTTTAAGAACATTCTATTCTCTTCTACTTAATTTAAAAATTCCTTCTTGATCCCAATTTTAAAATGTAGCCTTTGAATCTACCTGAGTAAATGGCATTCCTATTTCTTCTGCAAGTGGGTTTGGGCAGCAACAAACTGCTGGGTTTTGTCAGTGACTCTAACCCAAGGGATCTTATGTAAGAGTATGATGCAAGTAAGATCATCTGAAAAATTACAGTCCAAACTCCATAGGGATCCCAAGGCAGGCTGGAGATCAATTAACATTACCTCTGGTTTTGAGGGAACACCCCTCTATGGCTCTCCCTTTAGTGTGACATTATTACCCTAACTAGAGGCCCGGTGCATGAAATTCATGCACTGGGGTTGGGGGTGTCCCTCAGCCCAGCCTGCACCCTCTCCAATCTGGGACCCCTCAGGGGATGTCCGACTGCCAGTTAGGGATCGGGCCTAAACTGGCAGTCGGACATCTCTCTCACAATCTCAGACTGCTGGCTCCCAACCACTCACCTGCCTGCTAGCCTGATCACCCCCTAACCACTACCTGCCAGCCTGATCAATGCCTAATTGATCCCCTGCTGGCCCAATTGCATCCAACTGCCCTCCCCTGCCAGCCCGATCACCCTCAACTGTCCTCCCCTGAAGGCCTGCTCTCCCCCAACTGCCCTCCCCTGCCGGCCTGGTTGCCCCTAACTGCCCTCCCCTGCAGGCCTGGTCCCCCCTAACTGCCACCCTCCCCTGCAGGACTGGTTGTCCCTAACTGCTTTCCCCTGCTGGCCTGATTGCCCAAAACTACCCTCCAGCCATCTTGTGGTGGCCATCTTTTATCACATGGGGGAGGCCATCTTGTGGGAGGGTGTGAGGATCAATTTGCATATTACCTCTTTATTATATAGGATACTTGTTTCTATAACAATCATTTAGGAAAGACTTTCTCAACCTTGGCACTTACGATTTTGGGATGGATAATTTTTGTGTGAGAGACTCTCCTGTGCTTTGTAGGTAATTTGGCTCATCCCCAGCCTCAACACTCTAGGCAGCAATATTATTCCTTTACACCCCCTTGTCATGATGAAAATCAATAATATTTGCAGACATTGACAAATCTCCCCTGGAGAAAGACAATCATGCCTGATTGACACCACTAGTTTGCAGTGGTCTCTTGGTACTTAATTTGAAATATTATTAAAGCACTCATAAGTATGTTAAAACGCTCTTATAATCCTAAACTGAGTATTCAGAGTGCCTTCACTTTTGTTTATTTTTGGCCAATAACTAGTTATGTAACTAGCAAATGAGATAATAGAATTTCAAATATACGGGTTTTTTTTAATTTCATAAATAACACAATGTAAATTCTTACAGTGGTTGCTACACATAAATTATAATTTTAAGCCAAACTTGTATACAAAGAATTGAGAGAATGATTTCATTTTACAGTGAACAAATCTTTATTTAGAACCAACTAAGATCAAGACACTCAACTAGTTTTATTATTAGAGGAGAAAAAAGATCAGTAAGGACAGGTCACTTTTGTATAGTCAAATCATTTTTTAAATTTCAGGAACCCAGGAGCCTGGTTTCTATTGATGGTGACTTTCTTCAAGGCGTCTTTCATATCCTTATTCCTGAGACTGTAGATCAAGGGGTTCAGCATAGGAATGATCACTGTGTAGAAGACAGAGGCCGTCTTATCTGTGTCAAGGGAATGGTTAGAGCTTGGCTGTAAGTACATAAAGATCAGGGTCCCATAGAATATGGTGACTGCCAGCATGTGAGAGCCACACGTGGAGAAAGCCTTGCGTCTTCCCTCAGCTGAGCGCATCCTCAGGATGGCAAACATAATAAACATGTAGGAGACTAAGACAATGAGAACAGAGGAAATGAACATGATACCAGCACAGGCAAAGATCCATAGCTATTTGGAGTGTGTGTCTGAGTAAGTTAGCCTGAGGAGAGGCATGTCATCACAATAGAAATGATTGATGACATTAGAGTGGCAATAGGAGAGGCGAAAGGTGAGGATGGTATGAAACAGTGCAACGAGGAAGCTATAGCTGTAGGGGACAGCCACAAGCTGAATGCAGATTCCTGTGGACATCACAACCATATAGAGGAGGGGGTTACAAATGGTCACATATCGGTCATAGGCCATGGAAGCGAGTAGCAAACACTCAGATACCATGAAAGTGAGGAAACAGCCTAACTGAGCAGCACAGGCATTGAAGGAGATAACATTTTGTTTGTATAAGAAATTCCCAAGCATTTTGGATGTAATGACAGAAGCATAACAGATATCAACAAAAGCCAGGTTGCTAAGAAAGAAGTACATTGGTGTGTTGAGTTTTGCATCTGTTTTAATAACTAGGATCAAACCTAGATTGCCTACTACTGTGAAGAGGTAGACGGTTCAGAAAACCACAAAAAGAGGCATCTTCCACTCCTTTTGATTCTTGAGGCCCACAAAAATAAACTCCTGTACTTGGGTGCAATTAATATGGGCCATATCTCTTCAAGGCATCTGCGTGAGGGAGTAAAGAAAAGAGGAAAATTCAAGTTACCATCCCCACTAGAGGTATTTTATACTTTAGTGCCTTGTAAAGAAGTTTTGTTGCTAATAGAGACTGCTAGCATACTGGGATATTGGGAACAGGATGGATGGCAGACAGAGATATATGTGGGACAAGCATATGTCTCCTCTCCCAAACCCATTGTATACACAAAGATGGGTGCTTTTGCAATAGTCCACCTTGCCTTGGTTTCTATTCAAAGTACTTATCCATTAAGTTATTTAAAACTATAAGCTGCCTTGTTAAATGGATTTTTTATTGAAAATATGTTAACATAAATAGCATAAAAGAAAACAAATCTGCAGTGGCACCACTGTGACAGATGTCATTGTACCTATCCAGACACAGCTCCACATTGTCCCAACACTGTCAGAAACATAACATAACACACACACACACACACACACACATATATATATATATATATATAATTGTAATAATTTATCACTTTAAGGTTACTACAGTTTACAAAATAATCCTTATAGTCATGCTAATAATGCAAATACTAAAATGTGTAAGTACAGGAGGTGCAATAAGGCAATTATTTACATCATTTCATCTCACTGAACTTTAAGTCGAAACCACATTATTATGCTCATTGTACAGATGAGGAAGAGGAGATTGGAAAAGAAACACCCAAAACAAAATTAGATGGCTGCTGTAAATACAGTTAGTTGGGTTTCATATCCACTTGTTTCTGACTCAAAAGTCCACACCTCATTACTATACTGTCAATATTGCATATCTTATTTATTCTGTTATTAGAAACTTAAATTATTTCTAGGTTTTGATTGCTATAGTATTGAACAAACATCTTTATCTCTAAAAGATAAACTTGCATGATCAAAGAAAATAAATACTCATATATTTTTATGATATATTGTAATTTAGAATAAACTTAATGTTTTCTTTCTAAGAAATTCAGAAATGTATGTCTCTTTGAAAGCTGATTTATAAATTTCTTGTGGTCTGTGGCAAAAACAGAGTCTGAAAGCATGGAGCTACTGGTACATCCATAATACTCTCATTATGTGGCATGCACTTATCTTGCATGTTCTTTTGTGCTCTACTGCAATCTGCTCTATTTTACTTAAATCAAATTATTCTGATCAAGATTCTAAAAATTGAGTTCATCATCTACTAGTAGTTACAAGCACAGTTTCAAAAGCTAAACTTTATCAACAGAAGACCATCACCATTTTCACCAACATAAAAGCAGATACATAATAGATCTATAAACAGCTCCAAGAGACACTTCCCACGGTGATCTGCATATTCTGTCTTGATGATGTCTAATTGTCACTTCTTTTGGTGTCTATTTCAATCCACTCATTCCCTCATTTAATAATATATGTTGGGAAATATTAATTTCCAGACACTGGAGTCTGAAGATAGAGCATTGAAAAAACAGACAATATAGTAGACTACAAAGAATGAAAGCTTTATCCAATTTTTTATTTTATTTTTCTGGTCTCTTTTCCTCTCATTTTTTTTTCCTACTTTCAGAACAAAAAACAAAACAAAACAAAACAAAGCTCTGACATTTGTACATACAAGCCATTTTACTTCATAAAAAATAAAGTATGAATTACATTTGAAAGCATATGTGACTTTTTAGGGGCAATCTTATCCCTAAAAATTTTTATAACCCCAACTCCACTCAACTGTTCCAATATCCATGGACATCCATTGGTATCATTAATATAACTGGTCTCTATTTGTCAATAACAATATTCTCTCCATGCTTCTCTACTTCTTTCCTTGCCATTCCTAGTCCCCTTCCCTACAAACAAACAAAAAGGATAGTTAGAGGGAAAATTCTATTTATCCTTCAAAACCTGTGGAAATATCACCTCTTCATTGAAGAGACACTGCCCATGTTGAGTTACCATATTTCATATTTGTGTTCTAGAATCACTTTAGACATACTTCCCTTATATTTCTTCTCACATTTATAACAACCATCTGTTTCATACCTCTTCCCCTGATATATGTAGACACTTTATGATTGAGAGCCATGCTGTCTCTTTGTTTTTTCCCATTTACTATTACAGCCTCTTCTAGATGGTAATTAGGAATAAAATATCAATTTTTTATTAATGTAAGATTACTATAATAATAATTATGTTTGAATATTTCTTCCCCTTATTCTTAAGTTATATTTTTTGTTTTGGAAAATATCTCTAGGAACATTGTGGTGACCTTTGTCTAATATCATTGTCTAATATATATACTGATTATATATATATATATATATATATATATATATATATATATATATTATACTAGGGGCCTGGTGCATGAAATTCGTGCACTGGGGAGGGGTCCCTCAGCCTAGCCTGCCCCCTCTCACATACTGGGAGCCCTCAGGGGATGTCCTACTGATGGCTTAGGGCTGCTTCCTGTTGGAGCAGTCTAGCCTCCCTTTGTGGGAGGTGACTGGGCAGATCAGGGGAAGGCGCCAGCCCCATCACCCCACTACTGCAGCCACTGCCAGTCACCGCAGGCACCAAGGTATTTTCATCAACATGGACTCCAGTCCCTTCACCATGAAAAAATGAGAACTTTCTTTAGGCATTTTCAAGATGTGCCTTTCATAAGATATGACATTTCTTTCTTTATTTTTCTTTTTATCCTCACCTGAGGATGTGTTTCCATTGATTTTTTCCCCTTCCCTCTGTTTCCAGGCTCGGCCACTTCCCAAGCCTACAGCCTCCGCCCCGGGTACCCCCGTCTCTCAAGCCCAAAGCTTCCATGGCATGGCTGGCTGGGAGTGACCTGGGTGCCGAGGAGGTTCCCGGGACCCAGGTATGTATGCAAATTAGCCACCATCTTTATTGGGTTAATTTGCATACTCACGGTGATTGGCTGTGGGCATAGTGGAGGTATGGTCAATTTACATGTTTCTCTATTATTAGGAAATATATAAGAAAGATTGAATGACTTACTTTTCTAATTCACATTTTATTGCTCAGTTTTAACTTATTTAATTATTTTCTTATTTTTCTCCTGACTCCCAGAAATAATTATTTCAATTTACATATCTGCACAACCCTTAGCAAAGTTCGTGACTAATACCTAGCCTCTGTATTAACCACATAACTACAATACCGTTAGTTTATTTTTTAATTCCCAAATCTTAGCCTCTTTTAATTCCAAGGATTACTTGGAAACCTGTGAGTCAGCCACCTGACCTTTACTTTCTCTGACACAGTGGCAGCCTATCTTACCCATCTCTTCACTCACCTACAGAGTTCTAAAATCACATTGATTTAAAAGAACAGAATACATTTGTCAGCAATCTCTTTAACGCAGCCTTCACGTCCTTATTCCTCAGGCTATATATCATGGGATTCAGCATGGGGATCACAAGTGTGTAAAACACAGAAGCCATTTTATCAGTGTCCAGTGAATGGCTAGTTCGAGGCTGCAAATACATGGATAGTAGTGTCCCATAGAAAATTGTGATGGCTGTCATATGGGAAGCACATGTGGAAAAGGCTTTTTTCCTTCCTTCTGATGAACGTATCCTTAAAATGGATAGAACAATGTTGAAATATGATACTAGAACTATAGTCATGGAACAAACCAAATTTGTAGCTGCAGATACAAAAATGACTGTTTCTGGGAAATAAGTATCAGAGCAGGACAAGGCTAACAGAGGGACAGTATCACAGTAAAAATGATTGATCACATTGGAAGAGCAGTAAGACATAGAGAATACAGAAGATGATGTCACAATAGCTGTGGAAAAGCTATAGGCATAAGTGAGTGACACTAGCAGAAGGCAGATCTGGCGAGCTAAAACCACCATGTAGAGCAGGGGATTACAAATGGCCACGTAGCGGTCATAGGCCATCACGGCTAACATGGAAACCTCAGCTACAATGAAAACCAAAAACCCTCCCAGCTGGGTGGCACATTCATAGTAGGAGATGGTTTTCTTTCTTACTAAAAAGTTGATCAGCATTTTAGGGGCAATGACAGTGGAGTTGCCAAGGTTGATGATAGCCAAGTGCCGGAGGAAAAAGTACATGGGGGTCTGAAGTCGAGAGTCAACACTGGTGAGAGTGATGATGCTCAGGTTCCCAGCCAAGGTCAGCCCATAGATGACCAGGAAAACAAAGAAGAGTGGAATCTGGAGATCTGGACTGCCCGAGACACCTATGAGAATAAACTCAGTGACCCAGGTGAAGTTTTCGGGAGCCATGAATGAGTTTGGGAATTCATCTGTTTGGGGCAAAAAGGGAGACGTGGTTAGAAAGTTTAAGAGACTGCCATTAGATGGCAAAGGCAATTTCTTAGGTGAAATTTCCTGGAATCATGTGTAATTCTAACTCAGTTATTAAAGTTTCTAGATCTAATAAATAAACATTTCAATCATTTGAGAGAGAGAAAAAGCAAGTACATCAATTTAAACAGATGATCCAGCATTATAAATGTTGAGGATTTACTTCCTACAAATTATGAGGATGTTATTGGTTTGCAAACAAACATTTGAAGCCATGATTCATCTGAAGTCTCTTGTATTGAATGGAAGAAAGGCTAGAGAAATAGTATGTCCCCAAATAATTGAAAATGTCTTTTTCTGATTTATTCATCCAAGACTTCTTGCGTTTTTCCCCTTCAGAACAGGTGATTCTAGTCACTATTCTGCCCCATTTTTTTATTCTATCTTCTATAACTTCTAATAGCTGGCATTTTGAACTTGCATATTCTGCCATCTATACCTGTTAACTGCTTTTCTTATTTCTCATCTTAATAACTCAGTCAGAAATACATAAAGGTATGTCCACAGATCTATTTTTCAGGTTACTGATTATCTTTTTTAGCTTAAAAAGATTATCTCTGTAAAAATTTTATGGCTTTTGTAATTCAATCCACTTTGCTTTACTGGACACAACTTCCTTTTTTTCTCTTTCATGACTCTTCCTCCTTGCCCCTCAAGTTTATGCAAATCCTCATATTCTCTCCACTGTTTTACTATAACCTGCAATTTTATTGATATAATTTTGTAACATTATCTTAAAATTTTATAAAACATATCCCACCTAAATTTTTAATCTTTTTCTTAATATTTATTTTTTAACATTCTCTTTTAGGTCAGTAGAGTTGAGGGCAACCCTGTAAATGAACATTTTCTTCCTTGGTTTTATTTTCTCCTTGAGAATATTATAAAGTTTCTGTCCTATCAAACCAGGAATCAAGTCTTGCTCCTGCTTCTGCAGTGTCTCTCCTCAAACAGGAGCCCTTCTTTTGGAGGTCTCCTCAACTAAAACCTTTGCAGACTTATTTTACTATCAGACAGATGGCTTATTACTGCATTGATGACATATTACGCTTCTGTACATGTTACCAGATTTTATAGAAACATTTTTGAGAGAACTTGTGTTGGATGGTTACATTCTCAAAAAGGATTATCATTTGGAGTTTAGGTAGTTGTATATCCAGTTTTCTCTCACATCCTATGAAACATGCATTTTTTACTTCAGCTAATAATGCAGAAACAAAACTTTGATATAAATCATCTCAGTGAGCAAAATTCCATTGCTTCAGTAGTGATGTAATTTATCTAAGTACATAAGATGTAATAATATCATCTTTCATTTGGAAACATAATAGCTGGGTGATATTTAAAGCCTTGTATTCTAAACATGTTATAAATATTGGAAACAAGCCTTACTTTTAATGCTGCATTATTTGATTATATACGATGTCCAGTTCTTTCAAAAATGAAAGTTGAGTTGCTCAGTTTGAGGAAGAGTTGGGATCTTTTAAAGGCCATTACAGAAAAATAAGATACATATTTTCTACCCACCTGTAATGGAGAGTCTGTGTCAGCTTCAAGTGAGAATCTCTGTGAGGCTGTGGCAGTAGGAGTTTATGGGCTCTATAAACCTTTGAGACCCCAACTCTGAGGCACTGATGACTGTAGGATCCCCAAGTTGCCTTTTACATCCTTGGGGAAGATGCCACCTGGGATTGGTTCCTTAACTAGATCTTCCTCTAGGAGTTCAATCAGATACACCTTGAATCTCCTCTGTGGCAGTCTGGACCTACCTTAATGAACTTACTGATGTATTATTGCCATTTTGAAGGTTTATCTTCACACAATGACAATGTTAAGTCAGTAAATGTTAGTATCTTTTCTTGGAAATTTGAAAAAAAAGAAAAAATACTACATGAAAAAAAGGTTTCAATGCTTAGCCTTTTCTCAGTATTTTTTTTCCAAATTACTATGCACATTCATGAACCATTTATTAGGATGTGAAAAACCCCTATTGTTTATTTTAGAAATGAAAAGCAATACCATATCCCATTATATGTAGAAAGCTACTTATTACAGCATTTTTTAGAGTGGCAAAAGAAATAAAAACATACAAACAAACAAAATTCCAACAAAGGATGCCCAAATACAATGTGACTGACCTGCACTCCACAATAGTTTACTGATATTAAAAAACTAAAACAATAGCCGAAACCGGTTTGGCTCAGTGGATAGAGCGACGGCCTGCGGACTGAAGGGTCCTGGGTTCGATTCCGGTCAAGGGCATGTACCTTGGTTGCAGGCACATCCCCAGTGGGAGGTGTGCAGGAGACAGCTGATCGATATTTCTCTCTCATTGATGTTTCTAGCTCTCTATCCCTCTCCCTTCCTCTCTGTAAAATATCAATAAAATATATTTTTAAAAAAACCTAAAACAATAAAATAATGCTTATTGGCCAAGAAATATGCTGATGATGAATCCTCAAGTAAGAAAGTTGCAGGGAACATGATGTATTATAAATTTTTTTTTCTGAATCACAGAATTTAATTTGCTTGCTGTTACCAATTTTGTTCAAATCTGGCCCCCTTGCTTCCAGAGAAAGCATGAATGTAGACCTTGAGTTCCACAGTTACACTGTGGATAATTGTCTAAATCCATGTACATCTAATATTGAATCAAGCAGTCATGAGATATTTAGTACAAAACAATCCAAATGCCATTCATTTTTGTGAATTTTGCCAAATGAGGATTCTTGCAGTATCTCATTTTTTCCCAGGTTTAAAGGTGTATTTTTTCCCAGTGAAATCACACAGTAGTTGTCCTTTTGTGCCTGGCTTATTACACTTAGCCTAATATCTACAGGTTAAGTCATCTTGTAGCATGTGTCAGAATTTCTTTTCTTTTCAAGGCTGAATAATATTCTATAGTATGTATGCACCACATTTTCTCCATTTATCCATCAATAGACATAAGATGCTTCCACCTTTTGGCTACTATGAATAATGCTGCCATGAATATGAATGTACAAATATCTTTGGAATTCTTGCTTTCAATTCTTTTGGGTAAAACACCCAGAAATTGAATTTGGGGTCATATAATAAATCTATTTTTAATTTTTTAAGGAATAGCCATTCTGTTTCACAGCAGCTGCACCATTTTACACTCCCACCAACAGTACACAAGGGTTTCAATTCTTCCTCATTCTGGCCAATACTAGTTCTTTACTATTTTTATGATAATAGACACCTTGATGGGTGTGAAGTGGTATCTCATGATTTCTATTTTTGTATTAATTAGTGATATTGAGCTTCTTTCATGTACTAATTGGTATATGTCTATCTTCTTCAGAGAAATGTCTATTCAAGTCCTTTGCCCATTTTTTTTTAATTGGAGTGTTTGTTCTCTGTTACTGAGTTGTTGGATTTATTTAAATACTCTGGATGTTATAATCCCTCATCAAATACATAATTTACAAATATTTTTTCCTATTCTGTGGGTTGCCTTTTCACTCTGTTGGTAATGTTCTTTGATGTGCAATAGTTTTAAATTTTTATAAAGTCCAATTTATTCATTTTTTATTTGTTGCTTCTGCATATGGTTTCATATCCAGAAGTCACTGCCAAATCCATTGTCATGAAATGTTTTCCTATATTATCTTCTAAGAGTTTTGTAATTTTAGCTTTTATATTTAGGCTTTGACTCTCTTTGAATTAATTTTTGTAAATGGTTTAAGGTAGTAGTCCAACTTCATCCTTTTGCAGGTGGACATCCAGTTTCCCCAGTATCCTTGCTGAAAATACTGTCCTTTCCTATACTGTCTTGGCATCCTTGTTGAAAATCATTTTACTATATATGTGAGGGTTTACTTCTAGGTTCTGGGTTCTATTTTTCTATTGTTTACAGTATTACAAATAGTAGTACATATGTCTCCTTTTTTCCCCTCTTGACCTCCCCTCAGCCTTCCCCACCCCCCTGGCACGTGTCCTTACCCTCCTAGTGTCTGTGTCCCTTGGTTATGCTTATATGCATGCATACAAGTCCTGTGGTTGATCTCGTACCCTCCCCAACCTTCCCCTGCCTTCCCGCTGAAGTTTGACAGTCTGTTCGATGCTTGTTTGCTCTGTATCTATTTTTGTTCATCAATTTATGAAGTTCATTATATTCCACAAATGAGTGCGATCATGTGATATTTATCTTTCTTAGACTGGCTTATTTTGCTTATGTTGCAAATGGTAAGAATTCCTTCTTTTTTACAGCAGTGTAGTATTCCATTGTGTAGATGTACCACAGGTTTTTAATCCACTCATCTGCTGATGGGCACTTAGGCTGTTTCCAAATCTTAGCTATTGTAAATTGTGCTGCTATGAACATAGGGGTGCATATATCCTTTCTGATTGGTGTTTCTGTTTTCTTGGGATATGCTAGTAATCCTAGAAGTGGAATCACTGGGTCAAATGGAAGTTTCATTTTTAATTTTTTGAGGAAACACCATACTGTTTTCCTCAGTGGCTACACCAGTCTGCATTCCCACCAGCAGTGCAAGAGGGTTCTTTTTTCTCCGCATCCTCTCCAGCACTTGTCGTTTGTTGATGATAGCCATTCTAACAGGTGTGAAATGGTACCTCATTGTTGTTTTGATCTGGGTTCTATTTCATTGGTCTATATGTTTTTCTTTATGCCAGAACCACACCATTTTGATTACTATACTTTTTAGCAAGTTTTGAAATCAGGCATGGTGAGACCTCTAACTTTGTTCTTTTTCACCATTGTTTTTAGTATTTAGGGTTTCTTGAATTTCTATGTAAATGTTAAAGTGGATTTTTCTACTTCTGAAAAAAAAATTGCTGGGATCTTAATAGAGATTACATTTAATGTGTAGATTGGTTTGGGTGGTATGCACATTTTAAGAATAAGTCTTCCAATTAATGAAAAGGGATGTCTTTCCACTTATTTGTGTCTCCTTTAATTTCCTTCAGCAATATTTTATAGTTTTCAATGTACAAGTCTTCCACCTGCTTGGTTAAGCTTACTCTCAAGTATTTTATTCTTTTTGATGCTATTATAGAGGGGACTGTTTTTTAGTGTTTTTTTTTTTCATATTGTTCATTGTTAGTATATAGAAATGCACTGATTTCTGAGTGTTGACTTTGTATCCTTCAACTTTACAGAATTTGTTTATTAATTCTAACAGCTTTTTTGTACAACACAGTTAACTTTCTATTTAAAAACACATTTTAAATACCATTTTAAAATTATACAATAAATACATTCTCATTGATACAAGTTCAAGCAAGCCAGAAGAATATAGACTAAAAAGTAAATGTGCACCCTTCACCTCCATTATTCCTCCCTCCCAACCAATTGCTCCCCAAAGGTAACTGCCATTAACAGTTTGGTATTTGCTCTTCCATGTTTAGTTCTTTAGTATTACATTTTTTAAATTCCGTCCTATATGGATGATACTGGAGAATGTTATTAATATTATTTAACTTTACTCATAGATTTTGTACTAGTAAAGTAATGGAAGCAATAGAATTTGAAAAAATATATATGTGACCAAGTTTTTGAAGTATAGTATAAAAATGTTGGTCAAGAAAATAAAATTCATTCATAACAATAAATGTGCTTAGGAACAGGATCTGAAGCTAACATGGTAAATACAATTGATATGATTAGATAATGCAAGTTTGTATTTCTTTTAGTTTGTTCAGTTTGTTTTATTCCATTTTTCATTTTTAAAAATTGAAAAATTCAAGTTTTATTGAGATTACAATTATATTTATTTTGGGTGTACAATGTAATATTTTGATATGCATATATATTATGAAACGATTACAACAATCAAGCTCATTATCATATTCATCATCCAAAATTATATATCATATATTTAGTGTCAAGAACACTTAACATCAACTCTTAATAAAATAAATTCCAGTACATTCAAAAAAGGGAAAAAATAAATACAATGCATGGATCTGAAATAAAGAGATGTTGGTTCATGCACTGGTTAATGCCCTCACAACTATTACTTGAAAAATGACGATAGATTGAAACAAGCATGGTTGAGGTAATGTGTATATTTTAAAAACCTAAATAATGCCTTTTGAACAACAAGGAGAATATGAAGATGTGAGGAATCTTTACATTAGCTGAGTGGGACATAATGTGAAAGAAGCATTGTGTTACCTGAGTCCATGCAAAATATTGTCTCTGTGCACACAAGCTCATGAAGGAGACTAATAGACATGACTGAAAATGCATTTCACCTTGGGTTCTATCAGTTATCTTTCATATTTGTTGCTACTGCTATAGATTGTTCAAAATATTGATGCCATTCCAGCAGATGGCCAGTAAATTAATTTATCTTGAGTTTTCTGATCCAAAGTGAGCTTGTGTACCAGGAGGCTGAAATAAGCCAAAGTTAGCCACAGTGTGAGGACCTGTCAAAGGTTACTCTTTTTTTTCTTTTTTTGTGGTT
This sequence comes from Plecotus auritus, assembly GCF_963455305.1. Taxonomy (NCBI): domain Eukaryota; kingdom Metazoa; phylum Chordata; class Mammalia; order Chiroptera; family Vespertilionidae; genus Plecotus; species Plecotus auritus. The sequence goes on from NC_137783.1 coordinate 136,540,777, forward strand.
CCTAGTAAAAAAAATCTTCCCATATGCCCACTGTATTCTTGAGATAAAAATTATTAACTCAATTTGATTTGAAAATTTTATTCTTAGGTGGCATGCTTTATATTCTATATAGACTAGATTCTTTTAAAAATTAAAGTTATTGGGGTGACAATGGTTAATAAACCTAGATTCCTGAAACAGTTTGTTCATACTGTGTTATCATCATTCACACATTTACTTACTTTCTTGCCTCCTGTCTTCACTGCACATTCTTCTTGGTTTAATCATATTTATCTTTAATATACAGTGACTGCTATAAAATATATATTACTCATTTTCTGGTTAATTTTACACATTTTAAATATTTAAGACTTTTTTATGTTTACCTCTGCAAGTCTAAGTTCAAACAAAAATTTTATGTGATTTTCCTTATTTCTAAATAATTTCAACTCTGAGCTTGAAAAATAACTCAGAACTTAGATTATCTCTGGCTACAATATTTATCTGATTGAAGTGAAGAAGACTACAAGGAGATATCAGAGAAAATGTTTCTTCCAGAAGAAGAAGAAAACTTAGCCTGGTAAAACATTTCTAACTTTTGATGCTGTAATTGGACTGACAGAACATTAAACAAAGACCCACCTTTGCCACTGAATATTAAGATTTTAAGCAGGGATTTTGCACTGATTAGTCAAAGTTCTTTTCAGTGCATCTTTTACTTCTTTATTCCTTAGGCTATAGATCAATGGATTCAGCATAGGAATCACCAGGGTGTAAAACACAGAGGCCATTTTATCAATATCAAAGGTATGGCTGGATTTGGGTTGCAGGTAAATAAACAATAAGGTCCCATAGAACACGACCACCACTGTCAGATGGGAGCTGCAGGTGGAGAAGGCTTTGTACCTCCCCTCAGTTGACTTCATTCGGAGAATAGCCACAAGAATAAACATGTAGGATATAAGAACAATCAAGAGGGAGGAGAGCAAATTACAGCCTGAAAAGATCAAAATGATCAGTTCTAGTTCATGTGTATCAGAACATAGCAGGGATATTAGAGGGAGACAGTCACAATAAAAATAACTGATTATGTTAGAGCCACAGAAGGACAGTCTAAATAACTTAATTGTGAGAAATAGCGACACAAATGTACTGTAGAGATAGGGAATAAGTACCAGCACCCATCTCACTTTCTCTGCCATGATGACCACATAGAGAAGAGGTTTGCAGATGGCAACGTAGCGATCATAGGCCATTGCTGATAGAATAAACAGTTCAGTGATAATGAAAATCTCAAACAGTGCCAGCTGGGTGGCACACCAATTGAAGGAAATTGTATTTTTGTGCACCACAAAGTTTGCCATCATTTTGGGGCCAATGACAGTGGAGTAACCAAGATCAGTAATGGACAAATGTCTAAGAAAAAAGTACATGGGAGTATGTAGCTTGGAGTCCAAATGGGTCAAGATAACCATACCCAGATTGCCAAACACTGTGATCAAATATATGACGAGGAAGATTCCAAAGAGAGGTGCCTGCAGGCCAGGGCTGTCTGTGATCCCTATGAGAATAAATTCAGTCACCTTGCTCACTGCAGTATGATTGTGTTTCTCCATATGGTTCATCTAGGTAACCTGTGTAAGGCATAAAAGCAATACTTTTATTTGAGATGCTATCTTCTATGAGAATTCAATACATAATGTATGATATATGAAGACATTTTCTGGTCTTAAATTATAGACTCCTCTCCCCATCTGGCCAAAGCTATACATATCTACATTCACATTGATAATTAGCTTTTTTGATTGTACCATAAGTTTCTGACAATAATTTTTTGATTGATAAGATATCCATTTCAATGGCATCCATCTTGAATAAATGTATTGCAGCTATACAAGTAGAGAAAGAGACAGGCTGCCTCACCTCTAAAGTTCCCATTTACAAAGCCCTGGGTGACCTAGGAAACTGATTGCTTGAATAACCCTGCTTTTGCCTGCTTGCACTTTGTCTCAATGTTGACTCTGGTAGGAAATACCTGAGGCTTGCCCAAATAGTAAGGCCCAGGTGTGTGCCCTCAAGGATTCCTAGATGATAACATCACTAGTGATAGTCTGAGATTGATTCAACACAGTCATTGAAACTTTGGTAAAGTATGCTTTAAAGGGGCAAGATATTTTGAAGTGGTTGTTTTGATATAGCTATTATGACCTCCTTTTTTGATCCAAAGTCATCTGAAGTATGTCAAAAGACCTACCTACTCTATTTCAGTTTTTTCAATATTTGAAGTAATTTGTAAACAAACATAGGCACCTAAATCATATACCTTGCATTATTGACAATCACCATGTCTCTTTAAAGTAACAAGACAAAAGTCTTTCTAAACTGTTGGTGGAGTGATTGAGAAAAATCTGAATATATATATATATATATATATATATATATATTTCAATACTTCTCACTTATAAGTTTAGCTTATTTACCCAATACAAAATCTAAGGCCATGATATGTAAATTTTAGGATTTTGTTATTGATATCTTAGTCCTTATTTGGCACATCTATTGTTTCTGCCTATGGAATCACTTCTTCTAATGATTTTCCAATCATATATCCCTCTTTGCATAAAAATGACTTGGTCATTCTGATTATTCATAAACTTAGTGAAGAGGCATGGAAAGAAGAATACAAATGACTATCAAGCCCCATTAAAGAACTCATTGTGTGCTAAGCACTGTTCTGAGCACTTTACATATATTAATTCATATGGGCCCCACAATAACTGTAGGAAGTGTACAGTATAACCGTATCAATTTGAGAGTCAAGGAAAATGAGGCACAGGGAGTGAAATAAATTAACCTCGGTCACTCAGATAATAGATGGTGAAGTTAGGATTCAAATAAAGTCAGTATGCCTTTGGAATATATTTTTATAAACATAATGCTTCCTTTACATTAAGGTCACCCTGAATAGATTGGAAATGAAAAGTGGGACAGAAAGGACACTTCATAAATAAAAATAGACAAAAACTCTTGTTACTATAGATGACTGAAGCAGTAAGTTCATTGGAAAACTAAGATGGTGTAAATGTATAGGGCAGAGTGTTAGGTCTGTCCTACCCATTACTCCTATTGATGACAGATATGTATATTGCAAGGAAAAAAGAGTTTTCCAGAACATAATGCTCTTCAAGATCTTTGGTGATAATTCAGTTTAAGCTGTTTGCTTAAATTTTCAAACTAGTGTTTTCTACTCACCTGAGTGGAGATTCTTCTTTGACTTCCTACTGTTTTAATCATCAGCTGTTGGAGAACGTATTTAAGTGTTTTTCTACCCTCCTGACACTCATTTTGTTAAAGTTTTAATCTGGTAAGAGGATTGCAAGTAATTACCCGAGGGAGAGAGCACCCTGGATTTCTGTTAATTATTCTCAGAATATCCCATTAGGAAAAGTAAAAAAAATATTTCTTACCTAGGTCTAACTAAAAAAAATAAATAAATATGCAATATCACTAAACACCATAATTATAAATATGCCTTTGTCAGCATCTGGTACATTATACACACATACACGCAATGTGTAAGTAAATGAAATTGACTTCTTAAGAAAATGATGCAACATTTGATTGACATGAAACAATGTCTTTTGACTTGAATCTGCCAATAAATCAGTAATAAATATTTTCTTCATCTGATTATAAAGTATCTTTCATCTTTATCTGTTTTTAAGGATATTTCTTTATCACTGCTTTTCAAAAGTTTAATTGTGATGTGCTTGGGTTTAATTTCCTTTCTGTTTATATTGCTTAGAATTGTCTTAGCTCCTTATATCTTTAGGAGTATAGTTTTTTTGATGAAAATAAATGTGATTGATCAACCAAAGGACTTGTATGCATGCATATAAGCCTAACCAATGGACACAGACAACAGGAGGGTGAGGGCATGAGTGGGGAGGATATGGGGGGGGGGTAATGGGGGAATAAGGACACATATGGAACACCTTAATCAATAAAGAAATTAAAAAATAATAATAAAAAAAGAAAATAAAAAAAATAAATTTGGAAGACATTTTTTCCCAAATATATTTTTATTATTTCTGAGAGGAATGGAGAGGAAGAGAGAAAGACAGAAACATAAATGCTGAGAGAGAATCATTGATAAGCTGTTTCCTGCTCTTATTACAGAAGACTAAGCAACACTTAGAAAAATGGAGTTACACTTTATATTATTACACGCAGGCCTAGAGAAAAACGTCTTTCAAATTCTGAGCAACTAAATGGAGGAGGCTGTCCCTTTTTATATCTTTCCCAGTCCTTTGTTCCCCAAATATGGAGTCTTCTGGTCCCCTTTGCAAGTTCTTAAAGAGCCCCATGTGCTGGGGCTTTGAGACCTCAACCAAAGGCCTGGCCTGGCACCAGCACTGATAACTTTGTCTGGGGATTGTTTATAGCCTCTCTATAATGGGAATAAACAGTTCTTGCAGGACCAGACAATTAAAGGTGCAGTGACTAGATTCAGATTGCTAGCCCCAGAAAAATGTCTCTTTTTCCCCATCACTCTCTCCCTATGGAGATTGAGCCCACAACTCGGAAGGCTGATGAACCTTGAGCTTTAGCAGGGCTAAAAGCTATGCACCAATTGTGTTGAGATAGCGATGGCTTGAAGAAATTTCCTGACCTAATAGCTTCAAAGTAAATCTTTACTGATCTTTTAGTGACCTTTCAGATAGTCTGTCTGCTACCTGTTTGCTGAGGGCAAGATGTGTATCTAAAACTGAATAACAGCTGACAGGTCCAGGGTTTCAGTGAGCTTCTCATCTAGAGAGAGGTTTCCACCTGGCTCCCCATGCCTTCTAAATTTATATTTCTTGTCTAGTGTTTTCATTTGTACGTGGCCCCTTCTTCAGATCCTGAACCCTAGCCATGCTGGATGTGGCACTTGGCAGTGGCGGTTCTTGGGTGACGTACCCCGAAACCAGAGAGTAAGGAGCCCGATTCCTCACTGGGCCACATGATTCCACCTTTGGCCATGGGCTATGTTGTTGCTGGGGCACTGTCAGCCCCGAATCTGGTTTACTGCACACTTGCATCTGCATTCCACACCCTGTACAACAGCAACTTTGCACACTGGCACTCCGGGACCCCTTGGGGGATGTCAGAAAGCGGGTTTCGGCCTGATCTCCAAAGGCCAGGCCAAGGGACCCACCTGCCAGAGGGACCCTGCTCACTCTGCAGATGTCCTTCGAGCCACAGCGCCACCCTAGGTGCAGCCGGCTGGGGAGGGACCACGGGAGGTTGGCTCCAGGGCGTGTCTAGTCCTTCCAGTCCTGCCCCACAGGCCATCTTCTAATTAATTTCCTTTCAATGTTCACGAATTTGTGCACTGGGTCACTAGTTGTATATGTGCACTACACCTTTTTTATCCCCTCATCTATTGATGGGCACTTGGGTGGCTTCCATAGCTTGGTTATTGTAAGTAACCCTGCAATGAACATAGAGGTGCATATATATTTTTTTGGATTTCTTCATATATATACCCAGAAGTGGAATTGATGGGTCATAAGGCAGTTCCAGTTTTACATTTTTGATGAATCTCAATACTGTTTTCCATAGTGATAGGCTTTAAAGTGGATGCCTCTTTTAGAATGATATCTGGGCATCCAAAACCTAAGTCAGTAACTTGCAAAACAAAAATAAGATTGAAAACAAACACAAATATCAGGGCCTACACTACAAACATATACATGTTTTAAAGTCTTTGCCTGATAATCCCATCATCACTGTTATTTCAAGATCTACGTTTATCATCTCTTGAGTGAGATGATGTGTTCCTGCTTTCACATATGTTCTAGTATTTGTGATTGGGTAGTGACTTTTGTGAATTTTATGTTAATGAGTGCTGTAATGTTTTTGTGTCTTCCTAAAAAACTTTAATGTTTTAAACAAGGATCAGATAGCTCTTTTTGAAGCTTATTTTCAAACTATATGAGTAGCAGTCTTAAGTAACTTTTATTTCTGAGATCTTTACATATATTATTAATTCTATATTATAATAAATAACATACTATTTCACTTATATGTAGAATGTAAAGAGCAAAACAGATGAAAAAAATAAAATAAAAACAGGCTCAAAGATAGAGAGATTAGACTGATGGTTGCCAGAGGGAAGGAGGTTTTGGGGATGGGTAAGAAGACTGCTCTCTTGAAAGAACATATTGACAGACACACAATTAGGTAAATAGCCAGGTTGTGTCCCCTTATTGAGGCTTCCTACCTGTGTGACCTCTGGAATTTTTCAGCTTACAGTTCCCTGATCATTCTTTTAACAGCCTTATGGACTTTCACTGTAGGCATGCCCAATATAGCGTTCATCCACAAACTCAAGATCTTTTAATGGAAGAAAGGACGATCAATAAGAGAAAGAGATGATGTATTGGAAACAAAGAGCAATATGCCAGAAGTATGAGGTCATTATCTGTAGTTACTTTAAATGTAAATGAGTTAAATTCTCCAAAGGAGAGTTTAAAAAAATCATTATCCATCTATATGTTGTCAGCAAGAAACTTACTTTATTTACACTATTGTAGTAGGTTAAGAAAACAAAATAAAAACAAAATTGAAAAGACCCCTAACTGAAAAAAAATGACAATAAAAAGACAGAAAGAAACACATAGTTTACTGAGGTAGAATTTAGTAGGTGTTTCAATTGAGAGAAATGTCAACTTCTATGGGATTACTAAAAGAAAGCTTAAATCAAAAGCAAGAGCCAGGCTGGTCTGGCTGAGTGGTTGAGCTTCAACCTATGAATCAGAAGGTCTCAGATCGCTTCCCAGGCAGGGCACATGCCCTCAGTAGGAGGCATGCAGGAAACCTCTGATCAGTGATTCTCTCTCATCATTTCATGTTTCTATCTCTCTCTCCTTCTCTCTCTTTCTCTCTCTGAAATCAATAAAAACATATATACATATATATTTAAAAAGCAAGAAATGCTAAGGAGGAAGTATCATCTGAGATCTAAAATATGAGGATCAACTTGGTTGAATATTAGGGAAACAATCTATTTGTGCATTATAATTAGTTTTTGCTCTGAATTAAAAAAGAATACAATTATACGTATTAGAAATAGTGACATTTGCCTTTATCAGAGTTATTAGAACAATATTCCATATTGAATATTAAATACAAAGTTTACATGGATTCCTAAAGACCCTATGGAAGGCATTTTTTACCTCTTTGTTCCTTAAGCTGTATATCAAGGGATTAAGCATAGGGATCACTAAAGTGTAAAACACAGAGGCCATTTTATCAGTATCAAAGGAATAAGTGGATTTGGGCTGTGTGTACATAAATAATAGGGACCCATAGAATACAACCACCATTGTCAGATGAGAACCACATGTGGAGAAAGCTTTTTTCCTGCCCTCTGCAGAATGCATTCGAAATATGGCAATCAGAATGAGAATGTAAGATACCAAAATTACCAGCAGGGAAGAGAGCAAATTAAGTGCTGAAAATAATATGATTAGCAATTCTATTTCTTGTGCATTTGAACAGAGCAAAAGTACCAAGGGCACATCATCACAGTAGAAATGATTTATGACATTAGAGCTGCAAAAGTTCAACGTAAAAATCTTAATAGTGAACAGCAGAGCCTGAAAGATACTGTAGAGATATGGAATGCCCACCAGCAGATGACAACGTCTCTGGGACATAATAACATTGTAGAGCAAAGGGTTACAGATGGCTGAACAGCGGTCATAGGCCATGGCTGACAAGATGAAAAATTCACTGATAATAAACATAAGGAAGAAAGCCAATTGGGTGGCACATGCATAATATGAAATGACATTTTGATCCATAACAAAATTTACCAGCATCTTGGGACAAATGACGGTGGAATTGCCAAGATCAATGAAAGCCAGGTGTTTGATAAAAAAATACATAGGTGTGTGTAGGCGGGAGTCCACCTGGGTCAAGATGATCATGCCCAGGTTGCCTACCACTGTGATGGTGTAGATGATAAGGAAGGCAATGAAAAGTGGAACCTGCAGCTCAGGCTGCTTTGTGACTCCCATGAGAATGAATTCAGTCAGTGATGTTAGATTCTGTTGGCTCATTGTGTCCAGATAGCTCTGCAAAGAAACAAAGAGGTTATTAGCTTTCATGTAGTGTCACCTAAACGTAATTGTAATCTTTGCAGGTAGATTGAAAAAAATCCTATATAATAAAAGCCTAATATGTTAAATGTCCAACCATTCGTTCAACTGTTTGGCCAGTTTCTATGACGTGCACTGACCATCAGGGGGCAGACACTCTGACCAGTAGATTAGCTTGCTGCTGGAGTCCAGCTGGTCTGGACTGGGAGAGCCGGGCCAGACATGCTCTGGAGCCCTCCCTCAGTCCCTCCCCGGCCCCAATCATGCACCGGTGGGGTCCCTCAGCCTGGCCTACACCCTCTCGCAATCTGGAACCTCTTAGGGGATGTCAGAAAGCCGGTTTCGGCCCGATCCTGCAGGCCAGGCCAAGGGACCCCACTGGTGCATAAATCTGTGCACCGGGCCTCTAGTTTTTCATAATAGGAGATAGAAAATAATTCCCACACCTAGTTTAAAAATTAAGTTAAGTGATAGAATCTTTTACTTCCTTAGTGAAGTGACACACATGAAACATACACTGTTATGACAGATTAAACTCTAACTAGAGTCAACATTGTTTGGAACATATCCAGTGATTTTTTTTTTAAAGCTATATACATATTAGAAATATTTATTTCATCTATACAATGACATCACAATTTTTCTTTAGTACACTTACATTTCTGTCTGAGAATTCTTGTGGAATTTTGATTTTCTAAAAGAGAGACAGAGATAATGTAAAGTTAATGAAGTTTAAGATTTTGGGTCCCTCATTTGCACTTTTAAAGGTCTAGGTGGGGCCTTAACAATACACTCACAAAGTGATATATTTGCAACTTTTACGAAGTTGCAAATGTAAGGTATTTTAACCTGAATCAAGCACACTTTCTCTTTCCATTTCAACTTTGACTCCATCATATTCAACTAATATCATAGTTCATTGGCTAGTGCACAAACATTTGTGGGGTCCAACTAAGGAGAGATTGAGTTAATAATACCATATTTGATATTTAGTGGGCATATTTATGAAAGCCAAATTTATCATTAGTAATGCTATCTATTCTGGTGTTGGAATGGCTTCTAAGAACTCTCTTACCACCCAATATGCTGAGATATGTCTAAAATTTCACTAATAAAACTACTACATTTATAATTTTATAATATTTGTGAGTACTTGTTCATTGACAACTGAAATTTCTTTAAAAATTTCCATTCTAAATAAATATTCATATTAATGCCTTCATTTACATGTGTAACCTTTTTTCTTTTTTAAAAAAGAAAACCTTCAAACTTGTATAAGCTTCAAGAGGCATAAGACTGGATCCATTTCTGCTAAAATAGCAGTTAATATCAATATTTAGGCATTTTAAATATTTAATTTTATATGCTTTCTTTCCTCTAATATGCTATTTATATGAATTAATTTATTCCTCCATTGTGAATATGATAAAACATATAAAGCATTTAAATATTTATATGAGTAATTATTAAATCTCATATTACTGTCACTTTATTTCTTGAATTGTACAATGGAGTACTAGAGTATAACGCTGTGATTTTCAAATGTTTCAATTGGAAGTCCTGTCCTCTTCATTTCATAAAATTTACATGGGAAGTCAGGAAAACAAAGTGGAACTACTCTGATTGAAGACAGTGAAGCTGCTTTAGCTCAATCCACTTGTGTTTATTTCCTCTCATACTGAGTTTCTCTTCAATGAAAAACTGGAACTCTGCAAGCATGATTTTCAATTGGAGTTCAAAATATTCAGCCAGTTAAAATACAACATAGAATTATATAACGTAATGCTCAGCTTTAGGCTGGCCAGCTATCAGGTAGAAACTTCTGGAAGCTTGGCACAAGGTCCAAACCAATATTAAGAGCAGCCGAGTTGGGAGCCACCCTGTGGCTGTTGGCAGAATTCTAGGAATCTATAGTTTTTTGGTATCCATTTAGCCAGTCTGATCCAAGGATTAGTGAATGGGATGGGATGGGCAGGGGGAGGCAAATGTGGAAATTCGTGAGCTACTTCTATTCTTCCCTAGATCAGGTTGTCTGCTGTTCCCCCATTGATCTCACTCTGCTTTCAGGTTCTTTCCTCTTTCACAAATAAGAACATTGTTTGCAGGGCCTGCTTTTGTGGGTTTTCCTATAGAATAGGAGATGCACTGGAGTCAGCAAAGGAATTCAGAATTCCAGTACCAACCCCCTCATGTTGAAGTCTTCAGTGCTTTGCTAAGAATTATTCTGGTGTTATTTGAGTTTATCTCCATTGTTAGTGCCAGTTATTCCTCTCTCAGAAGACATCTAGATTCTTTCACCCTGCTCATTTTTTTGACATTTATGTTTTAATTTTATTGTGATAAGGATACTTAATATGAAATATACCCTGTTAAAGATAAATACAGTAAGTGTGTAAAGCCTATTCTGAAAAAACAAACTAAGTAGTAGGCAGCCAGTAGAGAAAAAAGCAAACAACTAAATAAATATACAAGTTTATCATGAGAGTTTCTCCTTACATATAAGATATATATATTCTTATAGTAAAATTATTTGTAGTGTATAAAGTATTGCATGGGTAATACATGTATTAAAATACATTTTTCCCCAAATTAAATTGAATATTTTTATATAAAATAAATATTTATCAAATATTACATAACATTAAAATTATTTGTTGCTTATCTGTAATGCAAATGTAATTGGGAATCCTATATTTTATCTGGAAAGCTTAACTTCTTCTTTACTTGCAAAATCTAAATGCCACTGTCGACTTTCATAAATCAAATGGATCTACAATATCTAGTTAAGTGATAGGATTTAATGCCCTAAAAATACCATTCTATGCCAGGGAACCCCAGCTAACAAAGGAGATAATGAGTTTTTGTGGTATTTTAGAATCAGCTGTCAGTAACCATAAGCATGTCCATACTCAGAAGCCAAGAATAATGGGAAATTACCAACACCATGGTCAAAATCAAAGCACAATTCCAATCCACTCACCTCTACTGAAGAATTGGATTTCCATCTCCTAAATTACTCTGACCTTTTCTTTTAAGTGGGGAGAATTTAGGCTTGTCCTTTTTTGAGATGCTTCCTGAAGTCACATGTAATTTATGCTAAAATAGTCTGAGAGACTTTTAAAATACTGCCTCGTGGTGCCTGCTAATGAGAAAATGTGAGGGGCAATGCCAGCGAGGAAACTGAAAACAACAGAGATTACCTGAACAGTCCCTGCGGCCTGCACGATGTAAAGGTACTGACTCACAGAGTCAATGATTAAAGTAACTATGGAAAATTCTTTGACATAACTTTATCCCAGTAAAACCAGCACAATTCCAAAAATCATGATAAACTTATAAATGACATTGTATAGGATTTTTCTTTGAATCAGTTAATGGAATAAAAATATGGGGTAACCACGAGGTTAAAAATATATAACTGATATATTGAGGGGACATCAAGCTCAGATAAACCATGTAATTTGTCCTAAGTCACATGATTGATAACTAAGAGATTTGAAATGAATGCCTTATCTTTAAATGAGTGATATATATGCCTTGTTCTTTCATATGACAAACCTGTAACAATGATTGTAATGCAATGTATTACTATAATGATTGTCTCGACTGTCATGTTCTCTGAATTGAGATCTCAGCACTCTTGGATAATGTTCAGTACAACCTCACTGAGAGCAAAATCTAATATAAGATAGTATAATTCGTCACTCATAAATGTCACTCATGCCCTCCTCCTCTATGACTTCCATATGTGTAAGAATTGAGGAGAATTTGCATATAGTTAAACATATATCCAAATTGTAGAAACATCTGGGTTCTTAATAGATCCTCAGCATTCTATGGTTTCTTAGCTGTGACCCTTGCTGCCTTTACAGACTTCCTAGTGATCAATGGTCAGTTGCATCTCCTATGAATCTAATAGCATCTATTCAGGTGACCATGGAACTATGGGAAAGCTTTTTTTAAACTTTCTTTTTGCATATATTTTCTTTTTTCCCCTTCTTTTTAGGTTTCATTTTTAAAAATTTTGCTAATAACAGCAACTTTTCCTGTACGAGGCAGAAACTGACTTGGCCATGCATGATGTCAAAATCAGGGGTGATAAAATCCTATATAATAATCCTACATAATAAAGAGGTAATATACAAATTGATCCTCAAGCCCTCACACAAGATGGCCATCCCCATGTGGTCAAAGATGGCTGCCCCCATGTGGTCAAAGATGGCCACCACAAGATGGCTGGCAGGGGAAGGTAGTTGGGGCGACCAGGTCAGCAGGGGAGGGCAGTTAGGGGCAACCGGGCCTGTGGGGCAGGGCAGTTGAGGGGGACCAGGCCTGTAGGGGAGGGCAGTTAGGGGCAACCAGGCTGGCAGGGGAGGGCAGTTGGGAGTGACTGGGCCAGCAGGGGAGGGCAGTTGGGGGCAATTGGGTCTGCAGGGGAGCAGTTAAGCATCAATCAGGCTGGCAAGGGAGTGGTTAGGGGGTGATCAGGAGAGCAGTTGGGAACCAGCAGTCCCGGATTGTGAAAAGGATGTCTAACTGCCAGTTTAGGCCCGATCCCGGCAGTTGGATATTCCTTGAGGGGTCCCAGATTGAAGAGAGTGAAGGCTGGGCTGAAGGACACCCCCCTCCCCCAGTGTACAAATCTCGTGCATCGGGCCTCTAGTAGATAATAATACTGCCAGGAGAACTGGGGAAGACAGGAGAAAAATAAACAACTAAACATTGTTATTGAACCCAAGTTTGTATGACAAACGCTATGTGAAGCTAACTAACAAAGCATTGAATATGCAGCGAGGCAAGAGTTTATTTAATGAGGCAGACAAACAGGAGCTGGGAAGGAAACCCAAATAAGCCTCCCTGAACAAGGCTTGAAGCAAATTTAAAGAGGAAGATGAGGAGGGGCTACATATTCATTAATTCCAATTCAGGGGTCTGATTGGATAGTCTTGTGACTAAGCTATCTAGAAGTAAGGAATGCAAAAGAGGGCTAGAGGGAACAAAGTAATTTCAATCTAACAGAGTTTGATTGGTCAGTCTATATGTTTCCACATTTGGTCTGGGTATCTGATCTTCCATATTGGAGGACCTCTCACTTTCTGATGGGCTCAGATGGCAAAGCGTGGCACCTCTTGTTACTTGAGTTCCATGGTTCCACTCTGCTCAGGAGGTGTGTTTAGGTTCATTTGGCTGCTAACTGCACAGACTCAGTTCCATAGGTGTTTGCTGGTGTTGGGTATTTGAGGAGGGATGGACAGCTGCTTCCTGTTTTCTGTAGGTACTTAAAAAAACTGTTAGTGGTTGGCTTCAGCATGCCTTCCTCAAAATAGTTACTTATTATGACTGAATCCTCCTGCAACCATAGGCTACATTTGTTTCCCATAAGAAGACACAACTTCCTTTTGACAGGTATGCATATTCATTCATTCATTCATTTATTCTTCCTGATCCCTTGCTTAGACCATTGTCAATAAATCAGCCTATAACCCTTGTCTATTTGGTAAAGGGTTCATCCATTTTTCCTTTTTTTGACTTTCATTTTAAAAAGCATTTTAAATGTATTTATTGCTTTCTATAGTTTTGATTATGGATATATTCTTTCTCATTGTGTTTTACAATTGGATAGTAAGTTCATCTTTAGCAGGACCTTTTCTGTGACAGTCCTGAAAGGTCACTCGGGTAGCCACAGTGTGACCAACTCAGACCACTCTATATATATTTGATTTTTTAAAAATTGACTTTAAAGGGAGAGGGAGAGAAAGATAGGAACATCAATGATTGTCTGCCTCCTGAACGCCCCACACTGGGGATCGAGCCCACAAACCGGCATGTGCCCTGACCAGGAATCGAAACTCAACCTCTTGGTTCATAGGTTGATGCTCAACCACTGAGCCACGCTGGCCGGGCGATGTAGGTAAATGTTTCAGCTTAAAGCTTCCTCATTTGTGCAGACAGCAAACTTCAAAGTTCAACCCACATGAGGAAAGGTTGTGGTTACTGATTCTCAGATGAGACTTTTTTTTCTTTCTTTCCCCCTCCCCTACCAAGATGCCAGATCATGTTGAGCAAGTTAATTTATAATGTTTGCTGATAAGCAGATTTATTTAGTTAGGTTTTATTTTTTTTAAGTCCTTACCCATGTATATGTTTTATTGATTCTTTAAAGAGGGAGGAAGTGAGAGAGGGGGAGGGAGAGAAAGAGAGAGAGAAAAACGTCAATCAGTGACCTGGGATAGAACCCCCAACCTAGGTACGTGCCCTGACTGGGCAAATTCTTTTGGTGTACCAGATTTATATGTGAGTTTTAGTGGAACTCTGTGTTGCTCCTGGACCTAAAAGTTAAGCATTTTTTTTTTTAATAATTTGAAACTCAGTAATAAAATTTTGCAAATGCCCCTAGGAGAGTTATGGTGTCAGTGTCCATGTTTTTTCTTTTCTTTTTTTCTTTTGAGAACAATAACAATTTCATTTATTTATTTTTTATTTATGTGTTACAATTGCTATAGTATGTTTTACTGTTATATTCAGTATTTCAATGTATTGTTTTAATCCACACTCGAGGATATGCTTTCCATTGATTTTTTACAGAGAGTGGAAGGAGAGAGAGAGAGAGAGAGAGAGAGAGAGAGAGAGAGAGAGAGAGAGACAGAGAGAAAGTGAGAGAGACACATTGATCAATTGATTGCCTCCCACATGTGCCCAGACAGGGCCAGAGATCCAGCCTGCACCCGAGGTATCTGACCTTGATGGAGAATGGAACCGGAGACCCTTCATTCCACGGGCCACAGCTCTATCCATGGAGCCAAACAGGGCTTGTTTGTTTGTTTTTGTAATCCTCTTTCCAGTGCAGAACACAATGTCTAGCTTGTCCTTATTCTCTAAGAAGTATTCATTAAACGAATGAGAATATTAGAGTTAAACATAACAGCTGATAGGAGTAACATGTGGCCATTCTACCAGTTAGATAGAATGCAGAATTGCAATCTAAATAGAAGTGTGTAGATAAGGGTCGTAGGGTGTTACTCCCCAAGTTTTTAGGAATAATAGCCATTGTCAAGTTGGATTCAACTTAACCTTTTTTTTTTTTTTTTTTTGCCTTACAAGCTCAGGCCCAGTTCATACTATATCTTAATAAAATACTTTCTGATTTATATAAATTATTTACAATCAATATTTTTATTGTTTTCTCACCCTTGTCTGTATGTTGCCTTCTTTTTTTTGAAACTTTCTTTTTTTTATTTTATGGTACAGATCTTTGGGAAATCAGTTCCACTGAGATACTCTAAGAGAGTCTCTTGAGGAACCAGAAAGCAATCCAGAGTGTAACTTTTGCCGTTGTTGTTGCTGTAGTGTAATTAGTGTCTGAACCACAGGAATTCTGGTCTCATTAGAATAAAATATATATACTTGTTTCTTCTTTCATTTTTGTCTTCATTGAAGAAAGAATTATAGATGTAACACCATTGTTACATTGTTTATTTTTTAAAATTATGTTTGTTTTGTGTTGTTTTACTTGATATATATATATAAAACCTGAGTGGTTCAGTTATCTGCAATTAAAATATTGATTATCCTGAATATCAGAAAATATATTAACTAATTTCATTTCTAAGACGAGAGTAAGAAAACTTGGTGATGGATATGAGCATTCTAAATAAACTAATATCCTAAATTTTAAAGTATCTTTGGTAAGTTAAATTCATTCCTTTTAATGTCTTTCTACTTATTTTAATTTTATGTTTATCATTCATTCAACAAAAAATTGACAATTTTAAGTTTGGTAGAATCTTATCAGTGTTTTGATTCTTAAAGTTCATGGAATTTAAGTTTATATATCTTTATATAATTCAGTTTGCAATGTTGCCATCAAATTTAGTTGCTAAAGTTACTAGTTTTATATTTTGGTAGTTAATTTAATTTATAATACTTTTTAAACATGCTATTTCCTTAATTATAGTTTAAATAAAATTCATATCTAAAAGTGATGTTTTATTAACTGAAAATTTTCAATTAAGTCTTTAAGAGTAGTAGAAGAAAGAGCATGTGTTAGATAGATCTATGAATAAAAGATGCAGTTTTGAATATTGTGGGATGTGTTCTTCCATATTGTCAAATATGTTGGTAATCTTTAAATAGCATGTAAGATATCATGAAAAACATAGATATTTAAAAATCTGACATTTAACAAGGCTAGTTTGTAATTGATAACTTGAGATATCCATTTGATTACAAAAATAAACAAAAAATAAAAATAAATAGAGCTTATGTATTGCAGAAATGCTCCAGAAAAAAGAAATAGTTCAATTACAATGGTTTAAAAGTATGAAACTGATCACCTTGTACCAAAAGATATCACACACTAAATATATATCGATATTCTATCTAGATATATTTAATATAGTTATGCAACTTTCTATCTAGTTTGTTAAGTAATGAATTTATGCTCAAAGAACAGTAAATCCTTAATGGAAGTTGTTATCTTCAACACTCTCTGCAATTTTGGAGAAGTAAATATAATTATAACCTGAATCTGGGAAGTTAAATAACTTGTTCAATGAAATAAAACCAATTGCTGTCAACAATGGGATTTGATCCATTAAAATTAATGAATTCCTAACTTCTTGTCATTGTGGCAATAGAAATGTTTTAATTAAAATAGATAAATGGTATAAATTATAGCTATACCAATATCATCACCATTTGTTTATTGTAATTTCTAAAGTGACACTCCAACTTAATAGAGAAACAAATTCTGAAACAAATATGAATAGCTTTGAATATAAAATATAGGTAACCAACCATCCAATGAAAATTGCAATTTTAGAAAGACTTAAATTGTTTAAACTATGTATTATAGGATGAAAAATCACAGAAGCATCACAAAAAAAATTGTGAATATATATATATATATATATATATATATATATTCATAGTCTCAATTAGTGTGCTTTTAAATTTTTCTAAAATTACTTGAGATCTCAGGAAAAGCCTCCATATGCTTCAGATATGCAAGATGTGGGATTCTGTGTCCTGGGTCCCAGTCAGTGACCTTCCAGGGCTGGTCTTTTACCAGGAACATGGGGAAAATTGTCTTGGAGCAAGATCCTGGATCCTTTCAGTAGGTATATGCAAGATATAGGCTTTTGTTTCATGCGTTTCAAAATGAGGTGTTGGGCCCCAATATCCTATGGTCACAAAAGCCAGAATCCTTGGCATTTTAAATGTCATCACTCTAGGTACTGAGCCTCTTACTTCCTGATGTGGCTGTCCAAGATAATGACCCTGTACATCAACGCCATATGAAACTTCAAAATAAATATGATTTTATGGGCCCTTCTCGTTAAATAATTTTCTACTTAAAAACAAACAAATAATTCAGAAGAGAATATCATAGAATAACTATCTATCTAATGGTATATATTATACATGCTATTAATTTCTATCGTCATTAGTGTCTGCTTAGTGGACATTTTAGAGAGAGACTGAAGCTATTAGAGACAAACTGTTTTTCACATTTTGGTTTCTATGGAATATAATCATATAAAACAACATCACTGGAATGAAATGAGAGACAATTTAGTCCTCTTACTACTTTTATTGATGAAAAATCTCAGATTCAAAGAAGGGATGTTTTTTATACAAAGCCTGACATCAGTAATTGTTGTGTTTGTTTTTATACATACACACACACACACGTATAAATGTGTGTGTATATATATATATAATTTCCCTAATTAGTTATAATCTCTGTATCTTTTTTCATAACAGATCTTGTGAAAAGAAACAAATGACTGAAAAGAATTTTACAGTTGTGACAGAGTTTATTCTTTTGGGATTGACGGACCACGCTCAACTGAAAATTGTACTTTTTGTATTGTTCCTGGTGATTTATGTCAGTACCTTGGTGGGGAATCTAGGCATGATCTTCTTAATCCGAATCACTCCCAAGCTCCACAAACCTATGTACTTTTTCCTCAGCTGCCTTTCTTTTGTAGATGCCTGCTATGCATCTGCCATTGCACCCAAAATGCTGATAAGCCTACTGGTTGTGAAGGCAACCATCTCGTTTTTTGCTTGCATGGTACAGCATTTGTGTTTTGGGGTGTTTGTTACCACAGAAGGTTGCTTGCTGTCAGTAATGGCATATGATCGTTATGTGGCTATTGCAAAACCTTTGCTTTACGGTGTGGCCATGTCTAAGAGGAAGCGTGTAGGGCTGGTCATCGGGTCATGTATGTGTGGAATAATTAACTCATTAATACACACAATAAGCTTGGGCAGACTGTCCTTCTGTAGGTTGAATGTTGTCAGCCACTTCTTCTGTGATATTCCCTCACTCCTAAAGCTGTCGTGTTCTGAAACCTCCACGAATGAGTTGTTGCTCTTAACCTTCTCTGGTATCATTGCCATGGTCACCTTCCTGGTTGTGCTGATTTCCTACATGTTCATTGTTCTTGCTCTCTTGAGGATCCGCTCAGCAGCAGGCAGACAGAAAGCCTTCTCCACCTGTGCCTCTCACCTGACTGCTGTCACCATATTCTATGGAACCTTAAGCTTTAGTTATATTCAGCCAAGCTCCCAGTATTCTGTAGAACAGGAGAAGGTAGTTTCTGTGTTCTACACCCTAGTGATTCCCATGTTAAACCCACTGATTTACAGTCTGAGGAACAAAGAGGTAAAGGATGCTGTGAAAAGGGCCTTAGAAATGAAACATTTCCCCTGTTAGGTTTAAGTCATTGTAAATCCTACCAGTTGGCTCTCACTTTCAATATTTCAGAGAATGTAAAGCTTTTAAAGATGTACAGAGGTGTTTCTTTTTCTTTTTCTTTTTCTTTTCTTTAACTTTTTTTTTTCAACCACAGTTTACATTCAATACCATTCCACACCAGTTTCAAATGTACAGCAAAGGATCTGGAAAACCATGCAATCTACACTCTGGTCCCCCTGCTGCCCCAAGCATCCACCTTAAGAATTTTTCATTCTATACACTGATTTGTCATATAAGGAGGTGGACAGAAAGGAAAAGTTGCTTAATTCATATAGCTGCATCCCCAAAACAATAGCCTATCACATATGTCTTCCGATATTCTAGGTTGTTATTTTCTAAATCAATAACAAAATCCACTATTACATTTATATTTTTTCTGTTATTCAGAGAAAACAATTGCATAATAATACTTGCATTTAAAGACATAAAAACAGGGTACTTACAAAGAAAAAAGTAACTGGTTCTCAGGTTTCCAAAAATACAGATATTCTATTGAACATGCTTTCATTGACTTATGTTTTAACTAGTCTAAAGACTGGTTATGACATGGCAATTTATAATAAGAAACATATATTTGGTCTTAATTCTGGTTTGTGGCATAGCTCCTAAAACCCTTTTATCACCCAAAATGCTTAGAAAGCTCCTGGTGTGAAAAGAAACATCGCTTTTGTCTTTCTATCTACCTTTCTTTCTTTTTTGTTTGCATGGTTCAGTATTTGTGTTTTGGGATGTTTATTTCCACAGAAGGCTTCTTGCTGTCAGTAATGGTCTATGATTGTTATGTTGCTACTGCAACTCCTTTGCTTCACAGTGTGGCCATGTCTAAGAGGAAGTGTATAGAAATGATCATTGGGTCACGTATCTGTGGAATAATTAATACACACAATAAACTTGGGTAGACTTTCCTGATTGTGGATTCATTTTCTTTGATATCCTTTATAATAAACTGGTAACCCAGTGAATAAACATTTTTAAAATTTATATCATTTTTTTTTGTTTTAGAGTAATAAATTATATCCTATATAATAAAAGCATAATATGCTAATTAGACTGGACGTCCTTCCAGATGACCTTCTGGGCAAAGCCGGGCTGCGAGGGAAGCCTGGTCTTGGGTGCTTGTTGGAGGCCAGAGGGAAGCTTGGGTCCCGGGTGCCAGAGGAAAGCCTGGGTCCTGGGTGTCAGAGGGAAGCCTGGGTCCTGGGTGCCAGAGGGAAGCCGGTGCTGGCAGTTGGGGAAAGAAGGCCTACTCTTGCACAAATTTCATGCATTTGGCCTCTAGTATTTATATAAACTTTCAAATGTATATTGCTTATATACTGAAATGCAGTGGAATTCTGTGTGTGGGCTGTGCATACTGTGACATGTTATATTTAATTATTAGTTACTAGAAGCCCGGTGCACGAAAATTCGTGCATGGGGGGGAGGGAGGGTCCCTCAGCCCAGCCTGCCCCCCCTCACAGTCCGGGAGCCCTTAGGGGCGGGAGGCGACCTGGCGATCAGGGGAAGGTGATGCCCCATCACACCTCTGCCTAAGCTGCAGTCTGGCCTCCCTCTGTGAGAGGCAACTGGCTGATCAGGTATATAGATACTCTCTGGAGGCAGCATGGACTCCTTCCTTATTTCTTTCCTCTGTGGTTGGAGAACAGGGGACTAAAAGGTGAAGACGGAACTGTGGCTGGGCCTGGGGCTTTTGTAGGCAGCGGAAAGAGGGAGAGGGCTGGGGAAAGTCACATTTCCTTCGATTGTCCTCCCTGCCTCTGGGCCCCTCCCTCTATTTTTTCCTTCTCGTGGTGGACGCTCGGGCCTCGGACTGACAGGAGCCCAGTGACGGTGGTGTTCAGCCCCCTCACTTCTCAGCTGAATGTACAGCCGCCTCGCATTCCAAGCCGGGCTGTTTTCAAGTGACTAAAGCGCTGGGAATCCACAGCTCCCGGCCTCTCTCCTCTCGGTTTCCTCCTTGGGTCGGTTGCAAAGTTCACCGAAACACCGAAGCAGCTCTGTCTGCTCTGGGGGGAGATGCACGCAGGCAGCGCCACATCCCAGGTCAGGGACACAGACAGGCAGGGTCACGTCCCAGGTCAGGGACACAGGCAGGCAGTGTCACGTCCCAGGTCAGGGACATAGGCAGGCAGTGTCACGTCCCAGGTCAGGGACACAGGCAGGCAGCCTCACCTCAGAGCTGGGCGGGACATTAGCACTGGGCAGGCCTGAAGGTGCCTCCACTGGGGGCGGAAGTCACCGCCACCATCCCGCCCCCTAGCTCCTGTGCATGCACAACCCATTAACTGGTTGTGACTCGGACACTGTAATGGACAAATTAGCATAGTACCTCTTTATTATATTAGGACTAGAGTCCCGTGCATGACTTTCATGTGGGGGGGGGGGGGGTGGTTCCCCTCAACCCAGCCTGCATCCTTTCCAATCTGGGACCCCTTGGGGATGTCTGACTGCCGGTTTGTCCTCAGGATTGGGCCTAAACCAGCAGTCGGACACCCCTCTTATGATCCAGGACCGCTGGCTCCTAACTGCTCATCTGCCTACCTGCCTGGTCACCCCTAACTGGCCCCCCTGCTGGCCTGGTTGCCCCTTATTGCCCCAATGCTGGCCTGATCACCCCCAACTGCCCTTACCCACCGACCTGGTCACCCCTCACTGCCCCCCCTGCTGGCCTGGTTGCTCCCCACTGCCCCTCCAGTGGGCCTGGTCACCCCATGCAGCCTGCTGTTTGGTCATTTGATCACCCCTCACTAACTCCCCTGCTGGCCTGGTCGCCCCATACAGTCTGATGCTCAGTCATTTGTTCACCCCTCACTAACCCCCCTTCCAGCCTGGTCTCCCCATGCAGCCTGCTGCTCAGTCATTTGGTCACCTCTCACTAATGCCCCTGCTGGCCTAGTTGCCCCACGCAGCCTGTTCGGTTACAATGGTCACTTAAGCTTTTATATATAGATAGTAACTTTTGCAGATTCATTTTCTACATAAGCAATCACATCATCTTCAAATAGAGACTATTTTATTTATTTTAAAAATTTTACATCTTTTATTTATTCCTCTGATCTTATTTCACAGGCTGGGATCACCATTATGATATACTAGAGGCCCGGTGCATGAAATTTGTGCACAGGTAGGTTCCCTAGGCCTGGCCAGTGATCAGAACCTATCAGGGCTGATTCGCCCAGTCCCAATTGGGGCTGGGCCAGCCAGGGCCTGCTGGCTGCCAGCCAGGGCCTGCTGAATGGGGCCTGCCGGATGGGGGGAGGGATGGAGGGAGAGACCGCAGGAGGTTTGCTGGCTGGGGGGCAGGGACTGGGGGAGGTTGACTGGCTGTGGGTGTTGGCTGTGGGAGTGCACTGACCATCAGAAGGCAGCTCCTGCATTGAGCATCTGCCCCCTGGTGGTCAGTGCGTGTCATAGCGACTGGTCGACCAGTCGTTTCGGTTGTTCCAGTCATTCGGTTGTAAGGGTCACTTAGGCTTTTATATATATAGATGATAGTTGTGGTCAGAAAACAGCCTTCTCCTTGTCCAGTGTTAGTGAGAAGACAGTCATCCTTTCATGATTATATATGGAGTTCTCTGCAAGTTTTATTGTAGATGTTTTTTAATCAATTTTTAGGAAGTTTCCATTTTTAGATTGCTGAGAGTTTAATTTTATGCTATGAATGGATACAGAATTTCATTAGATGCTCTTTCTATATCAATTGAGAAATTCATAGTTTTCCTTTTTAGTTCTGTTGATATGATACACTAATATATTTCAATGCTGAACTGGGCTTGTATTCCTAAAATAAACCTCATAAATGGTTTGTGAATTATCTATAAGTTCCTATAAAATAAAACTTAGCCATAAGGGAAAAATCAATTTATGTGACTGTTACTGGATCTGAAATCAACAGGTTAATCTATGTATAATCATCTCTGTAAGAGATAGAGACTACATTTATTCAATAGATATGAAATTCTTTATGACTACACAAAATTTAATGACTGTAAAAAAACTGAAGGCTTGAAAAAAATATCTGTGTTGTTTTACTTTTAAATCATTGAAAAAAATAAGTCCATAATTTCTATAGAATTAATTTTGACTATAATCAAATATGACACAGGATGGGATGGGAGAAACACCAGATGGCTTTGTGAAGGTCATGGCCCTCAGTGTTCCAGGGTGTGCTGCTCACATACTAGACATTAGAGCTCTTCCTGACTCCTGAGACCTCTCTACCTCATAGCATCTGTTTTCAGCTCTCCAGTGGTTATAATTTCTCCAGGGAATTCATAGGTAGTCATAGATGATATGGATATTGATAGATTAGATAGAGATAGAGATAGAGATAGATATATATAGAGAGATAGAGATAGAGATAGAGATATACTAGTAGAGATGATGTAGATATAAATAGATATAGTCTCCAGGAAATGCAATGCTTCCTTTCTCTAATAAGAAATCATACACAGATGAAATTCGACACTTGGGAATATTATGATTATTGTGAATCATTAAAAATTTAATGAATCACAGATCTTTTCTTATTCTAAACATAATAATATTTAGCTTTCATATTCTTACTTTTCAATTAGCATTCTCTCTCTCTCTCATATTTCAAGAGCTCTTTCAATGAAAAACTGTATATGTTGATTAGTGATTTTTCCCCTCATAGGTTTGATACATATTCCTGAGAGGTATGTTCTTCCCTTTATCAGTCTAATTACCATGATGGGCAGTTGTCGCGTGTGTACATGAATCAGGACAATCTACCTAATAAAAGAGTAACATGCTAATTGACCGTACC
The DNA here is from genome assembly GCF_963455305.1 of Plecotus auritus. NCBI lineage: Eukaryota > Metazoa > Chordata > Mammalia > Chiroptera > Vespertilionidae > Plecotus > Plecotus auritus. The sequence continues at coordinate 136,564,460 of NC_137783.1, forward strand.
TTCGCGACACCCACCAGCTAATCAGGAGTGAGTATGCAAATTAACCCTACAAAGATGGCAGGTTAATTTGCATACACAGGTGCCAAGCAGCCAGGAACAGGGCGGGAAGCTTGCATTGTCTCCATGGTGACGATGCAGGCATTCTGCACCACCCCAGCCGCTGGGGGCCTCTGGGCAGCGTGGGAAGGCAGAAAGGCGGCTCCGGACCAGAGCGAAGGCGGTGACAGCAGCCAGAGGAATCTTCATTCATGCATTGGGCCACTAGTATTGTATAAATTATATATCTTCGGGGAGGGTTTTTTCACATCTTTGTCCACATGAATGGCACACCGTAAAGTAACATGGTGCCCAACCTTTACAATTGCACATGTTACTCCACCATTTCCATTGTATCATTTAGGAATGTTTTTCCCATGCATGTAATAGGTTATGAAACAAGCACTGGTTCAAGGAAGAGGGCTTAATTTAAAATAAAAAATGATCACATGTTAGGCCTCATGGCATTTATTTGTTCAATAGCTTAACAATATCTGAGTCAATATATTCTATTACTCTTAAATTAAATTTCCCAAATGGATGAAATGCTCATAGAAAGGTTCTTCAAAATATGAGAAGCAGAAGGTAATGGAGAATAAATATTCCCCTCACAGACCTCCCTTGTTTTGGGGAAGAACATTTATCTCTTATATTGTCCCTGGAAGAATTCCTTCTACAAATAATGAGCAATAGGTTTTTGGCTTTTTTGGAATTCTGCTTCTCCTTATCTTCATTTCTCAGACTCTGACCTGTCTTCACGCTGTTTTGGCTTTCTATTTGAGCAAAATCACTCATTTAAAAATAATTACATGATTAATTTATACATATGTGAGTTAATTTATTTACTTATAATTGAATAATTATCTCTCTCTTGAATTTATGTCCTGTGCCAGCCATGGCTTTCACTGTTTTGTTTTGTTTTTAAATCTTTCTGTTATTTCTTCTTTTCTAATCCTATGTCTGCCAAAGGGAAGTTTTACTCCCTGTTATCTCTGAGATGACATCAATGAAACATAAAAACTTTATTAAGAGATAGCTTAGGGACCTTGTTAAGAGCATAAAGTCTTGAGCATGAACTTGACTACCTGGTTTGAAATCTGGTTCTAACACCTAATATCTTAGTGGGCTTGGACAATTTACTTAGATTCTCTGAATTACCTTTTTCTAATATAAAAAAATAAAAATTTTAATAAGACCTATTTCACAGAGTTGTTTGTGATAATCAAATTCATCCAGACATGTAGAATGCTCAAAAGTTTGAGATATTATTACTTGGTAGTAATAATGATTATCTTCAAGATTTCTTTTAACTGCATTAACAATTTGATAGTTATCTTCACATGACACTGTATCTGTACTTTTTTATATTTTAAGACTTTATTTTATATTTTTAGAGAAGTTTTACGTTCACAGAAAAATTGAGAAGGCACAGAGAATTCTCATATATTCCATTCCCTGACCTACAAATGCTAGCCTCACCCATCCCATTAGCAACAGTCCTTAACAAATTTGTTAAAATCCACGAACCTACATTGGCACATCATTTTCATCTAAACTCTACAGTTTACATTGGGTTCACTATTGGTGTTTGTTGTACATTCTATTGGTCTGAACAAATATTTAATGACTTGTATACACAATTATAATTTCATATAAAGCATTTTCACTACTCTAAGTATCCTCCAAGCTCCTCCTGTTCATCTTTCCCTGTACCCTAATCCCTGGCAACCTTTTTAATGTCTTCTTTCCCTGAATGTCACATAACTGAAATCATGCAGTACATTGTCTTTTTAGATTAGCTTTTTTCACATAGTTACATGCATTTAAGGTTTCACCACATCTTTTCATGGCTTGATAGCTCACTTCTTTCTAGTGCCAAATAAAATACCATTACATGGATGTGTTATAGTTTATTTGTCCCTCCACCTACTGAAAGACATTTGGTTGCTTTGTATATGCACTTTAAAAATGTTATTCCAATGAAATATTTTTATTAAACGTTCATTGGCTAAAACACCGAATTTTAATAGCATGATAGTGAACACAGTAAATACTGTAGACAAACAGTTTTAATAAAATCCCAGAAGTATTAGGAAGAATAAAAGTAAACAAAAGGAAAATAAAATTAAGCACATGGGAAAATGTGGAAAGTGACATGTAGCAACTATGTACAAAAGGCAAGATAATTCCGTTCTGGTCATGTATCAGGCTTCACTTACATTAGAAAGAGGACATCGTGCAAACAACAGGAATCTCTTCCTTTGCTTCCCATAATGATGATAATCGATGCAGTTAAACAATAAAGTCAGATAAAACACAGTACATAGTCAATAATGATTAAAACCGGGAAAGAGCCTGAGAAAGGAAAGGCAGCACAATTAATTTATCATAGGCTAGTCTTCTTACCCAAGGGTATAAAAGTAACTTTAAAAATGGAAAATTTACATTTTTTCAAAGAGATAAGGAACTGTAACCTCAAAAACCAAACAGCCATTTATTAAGCAAGAACAACTAGTTGGGGAAAAAAAAAAAAAAGAACAACTAGTTGGGGTGGGGAGACAGTACAAACGTAGGAGCTTCCCTGTGTGGCCTCAGAAATTTACCTCAATTTGAGTATCATCTGATATCAACAAAAGGGACTAATAAAGACATAATTAGGTGCCAATCAGAACCTCTGGACTGCCAAATTACAATATATGTTCAGTTAATAGACTCAGATATGGAAGAAAGGCAATGAGGAGGAAACAGTGGGATTTCAATGTTTGGAAGGGGTATTTAAGCAAAGCAATGTGACTGAGCACTTCAAATCATCAGATATCACGTTCACAACCATTAGTAAGTACCATTCTAAAACATATCAGGGGAAAGTATTAAGGTTAAATCCAAAGGAAAGGAAAGGGCACACACACTCACACATATGTATGCTATGATTTTATTCTAATAAAGATGAAACACCAGAATCCTTGACAGCTTTTTTTCTATATTCACCACACACGTTCTACTACACATATAGTTTAAGTATATAATTCATCTTTCCCCTCAAGAAAGACAGTAATTCATGTTAAACTCATCTGTGCTTCTTATTTCTTTAGGAAGAATATACAGCAAAATTTAAAGTCCAGAACCTAGTTTATAGGAATTGTATTGTCTGTAAACCTTTAAGAAAAAATATTACATAGTTTTTTCCACACCCTTTGTAGTGCACATTTTACATCTTTGTTCCGCAAGCTATAGATCAAGGGATTCAACATGGGGATAACGAGGGTGTAAAATATGGAAGCCACTTTATCACTGTCAAAGGAATGACTGGACTCAGGTTGCACATACATAAATATCAAAGTCCCATAGAACACTATGACCACAGTCAGGTGGGACCCACAGGTAGAAAAAGCCTTGTACCGACCCTCAGCAGAGTTCATCCTGAGAATAGATTTAAGAATGAGGAGGTAAGACACAAGAACTACCAGAAGAGATGTAATCAAATCAAACCCAGCTAAACTCAGAATAATCATTTCAATTTCATGTGTATTTGAGCAAAGCAATGATAACAAGGGGAGACTGTCACAGTAGAAATGATGGACAACATTGTAGCCACAGAAAGGTAAATTGAAAACCTTTATGGTGACTAGGAGAGAAACAAATGTACTATAGAGATATGGAATAGCCACCAGCAGCTGACATAGCCTTTGTGACATGATGACCGAGTAAAGCAGAGGGTTACAGATGGCCACATAGCGGTCATAGGACATTGCGGATAGAATAAAAATTTCACTAACAATAAACACAAGAAAAAAGGCTAGTTGTATAGCACAAGAATAATAGGAGATTGTGTTTTGATCCACAACAAAATTTACTAACATTTTGGGTCCTACAGTTGTTGAATAACCAAGATCAGTGAAAGCCAGGTGTCTGAGAAAGAAGTACATGGGTGTTTGGAGCCTGGAGTCCACCTTGGTGAGGATGACCATGCCCAAGTTGCCCACCACAGATATCACATAGATAATCAAGAAGAGTCCAAATAATGGAGCCTGCAGCTCAGGGCGGTCTGTGATCCCCGTGAGTATGAATTCATTTAACAATGTTAGATTTTGTGTTTCCATGCACGTTTTTCGGAAACCTATTCTGGAAAGAGACATCAGCATAGTCAAAAGATTTCACATATTCTACCTGGAAGATTTTTAGTATTCAAAGCTAGTATAAATAAGATGCATCTAAACTTTCCAGTTTATAATATATGAAAACAAACCTGTCTCACAAAAAAAATAACATTTGCAAATAGAGCTAAAGACAAATAGTTGGTGATTCTCAAGTGGAGGTGAGTGATACAGGCCAAAACAATCAATACAATTGACAGAAATTAGGTGTATAAATAAGAAAACTATAATAGATTGAAGTAAGAATTATTTGTCTTTACATGGTAAAACATAATATATAATCTCAGTTATATCCTCATTTAAGGCATGTACAAAACTTTGGCCAAAATTGTAACATCCAAAACTCTTTATTATTATATACAAAACCAATATTTTGGATCATTTAATCTCCATCTATCTCTATCAACAACTCTATGAGCAAGTATTGTCATTGGTTTCATATAACAAGATTTATAAAAACTTTCTTTGCGTAAAGAAATACTATACTCTTTAATGTAAGTTTAAAAGTGTGCACATCGAATATAATAAAGTCACCATGTTACACAGCACTAGAGAGGTAAAATAAAACACACTAAAGATGAGGTATCCATGAATTCTTAGATATTACTTTAAATTCTTCTACACCTTAAACCCAAGGAATGCCTTCAAACTATGATAAAATACAAAACACAGATAAACATCTAATATGATCAAATAAAAATGTATACAAATCCCCCCAATAATACACAGATTAAGGATATACCAGAGTAAATGAATGGCAGATTAAAGTAAAAGATTTAGTAAATTTAAAATATTGTGTGTGAGTGCTGCCTTTAAAAAGTAGAAATAATACTGGTTATAATAAAAGTTACAGTGACAGCAGTCTCTGAGTGGTATAAAAAATAAAACCATAATTTCATAACATTAACTATAAAGTGATTACATTAAATGTGCATTTAAATCACTTTTCAAATATTAAAATATTTCTTATAAGTTTGTGACCTCCTAATTGTCTACCCTGCTTTGATGAACATACCTTTCTCATATCAAAAATGTGGAAATGTGCATCAATAGATAGTAATTTTAGAAACATATCTTCAGTAAATTTAATAAGGAGCTGTATGAATCTTATTTTTGTGTGTTTGTTTTGTTTTGCAAATATGAAAGACTGAGAAAAATCATACTTGGTAAGTTCCAATTTTCTATGTGATAAGGAAAGATAAAAGTGTTTGTGTGTTTTTTCTCACAAGCCTCAGTGTTGAATGGTAAGAATCAAATTGCTTTTTCATAGTTTAACATTTTTGTTAAATACTGACTTGGGCTTTTTTAAAAAGCTCAACTCTTTGAAATAATTATATCTGCTTTCTGTTAGATTCCACTTGACATTAAAAACCATGCTGAATATTTTGCTCTTATTATAAAACTGAGTACATAAAGTCTGCTAATATCCACATAATGCCTTTCACATCTCAATGTGAGGTGGAAAAAATCCTACTTATACATTTATTCAAGTAATTATTAAATATTAAATTATATTGAGGGTGTCACAAAAAGGCCTTGAGCCACTAAATAACTAAAAGTTTGAAAGGACATCAAAACTATAGATTAAAAAATGATAAATTAAATACCTGTAGCTTCATAATTTTGCCAATTTTTAAAAATTCATGTCTCTTTAGTTACTCTTCATTTGTACTCAGTTTTGGCTGCATTACAGATATAATCATTGATGTAAAAGAAATACGTTATAAGCAATAGCATGATGATATTTCAAAGATGCATTTGAACATTTAGTCTACCTACTCAAGTGAAAATACTCAAAAACATTAATATGATGAGATAAGGAGAGGGGCCTACTCCTCCTAGGCATTATGAAGTAGTAGAAAGCAAAAAGAACTAAATCAGAGCTTTGTCATTTAATTAACCTGACACTTGGCATATATCACTGAAACATTGTCAGTATTGGTAGCAGGAGACACCACATGAACTGTTCTCTTTTTACCTGTACTGAAGCCTCTATCTTGACTCCTTCATGTGTTTCTTACATGGCTCAGTGAGAACAATTTATGGACTTTTTTTCACCTTTTGAGACTATCCCTGAGGAGATACCAAGCAATTTGTTGATTGTCCCTATAGTGTTTTATAGCACAATTAAATGCCTAGAGGATGTCATTTAATTGCCATGGACAATTTTTATTTACCATGTTTTCCTTCCTTCCTTCTTTCCCTCCCTCCTTCCTGCCTTCTTTTTATTTTTTACTCTTGGTTAACTTTCCTTTTGTAGCACATAGGACTCTTGACTACATGCCCATCAAGAGTCTGCATTTTGCACAGTGGTCTCCGCGAATGAGTGACAGTATATAAATATTTAAATACTGTTCTACTATTTAAAAACTTTCAGGAAATTAAAATGATACATTGCTTTCTTGATCTGTTGCTCATGTTGTTACTGCTCCAAAGTCCATGTGTAGAGACACTTCAAAAGGCCAAAACACAAACATCAGAGTTTGGAGTAAAGAAAATTAAACTCAAGCTTCAAGCAGGATTCCTCTAATGATTAGCAAGTCCATATGCAAGACAAAGACAGACCTATTAGCCTGAAGGTCATGGGAACAAAGCAGGCTTAAATAAGATTAAGTCAGAGAGACTGACCATTTCACTCTGGTATAATGTAGGTTTTTTTTTTTTTTTTCCCCCCTCAGGGACAGAAATTACTGTTACTTCTCATTTCATTGTGAGTTTTCATCATCTGTCTGTTCAGCACTTCTCTTTTGCTTTATTATTTTTTTTTTTACAACCTATTGCACCATGTTAGTTATTCTATTCTGTACAGACACACTCCATACCGATCTATTCTATTACCATAAAGTTCCCTTTGGCTTCCCCTTTATAGTCACATGTGTGTGCTGGTCTCAGCCTATTAATAATCAATGTGGCTGGACCATCCCTTGTGGTTTTTATGATTGCAAAGATGCCTTTCAGCAATAACTTCCAAGAAACTTGGAAAGGGTACAGGTTTATTATTTACAAGACCTGGAAGTTATACTGCATACCTGGGTCACACAGTGAGGTCTGGGGCAGGGAGAGGGAAGAAAAAGAAGGGGAGGGTAGAAAAGGAAGGGGAGGGGAAGAAAGATGGGGAGTGGAGGGAAGAGAAGGGGAGAAGAGAAGAGAGGAGAGGAGAGAGGAGAGGAGAGGAGAGGAGAGGGGAGGGGAGGGGAGGGGAGAACAGGGACTTGGGGCAATCAAAACTTAAATCAGGCGCTTGTATAACAAAAAAGGAAAAAATGCCAGGGTCTACACCCACTTCCTCCTCTTCTGCCACTATTTCTAAGCCCTGCCAACCACTAATCTGATTCCATCTCTACATTTTTGTCATATGACGAATGTTTTATAAATAATGTAAGAACAGGAAAAGGCCTTTCTTTTTCTTTGCTGTGGCATTCCACAATTTATAAAAACACTTGGAATTAAACCCCAAGATTGTTGGCTCCTCTGTTCAAACTGTGGGACAAGCTACTCTCAAAAGTACGTTATTGCATTCCTCTCCCTGATGTTTTAACAACTCAGATATAATTTGCACCAAGGAGTCTCTAGTTAGTAGGAAGTTCCCTTCCTCCCTCACCTTAAACAAGCCTCTCATGAACTCTTCATAACTTCTTCTCTAAGCATGTTTTACAGGCTTGTGAAAAATACTGATAAGATAGCTCTCTAGGACACATGCCAGACTATCTCCTGGTAAGCAAACAAACTGTAATTTTTCAGGACAGCCCCTGATATCTGCTCAACTTCAGCATAACCCAAATCCCTTCCCTTCCTTGTCACCTAACAACATTAACTGATCACTCTTTAAAAGTGGAAGCCACTCTTTGTTCCCTGCCCTGTATAAACTAGCAATACTTGGTCCTTTCCTCTCTTGGAAAGTAGAATAAACTTCTTTTCTACATCTCTTTTTTAAATTATGAATTCTTTCAACACCCATGTCACTGGCCAAACCCTAACAAATAATATCAAACCACTTGCATTCTTTGAGATTTACTTGTGCTTTTGTGTGTATAAATCATTTCTTCCTCTTATTGTTGCTGAGTAGCATTCCATGGTATGGATGATACAATTTGCTTATCCAGTTTATCAAGTTGTACTTTTATAGCTTATGTTTTTAATGTCATGTCTATAAACTCTTTCTTTGAATGTATATAGTCTTTTTTCTTTGACTATTTAGGTTTTTATTTATCAGTAGCTGTGAGAAATTTGATTATGATGTGCCTTTATGCAGTGGTTTATATGCTGCTTGTATCTGGGGCTTGTTAATTTTCTTTAATTTGAAGGTTTTAAATTTTTATCATATTTGAAAATTTTCACAATATTTTCTTTAAATGCATTTGATGCTCCAGAGATTTCTTTATATTGACCTCTTCTTATTCTATTTTTTTAAAATATATTTTATTGATTTTTTACAGAGAGGAAGGATGAGGGATAGAGAGTTAGAAACATTGATGAGAGAGAAACATCGATCAGCTGCCTCCTGCACACCTCCTACTAGAGATGTGCCTGCAACCAAGTTACGTGCCCTTGACCAGAATCGAACCTGGGACCTTTCAGTCCGCAGGCTGACGCTCTATCCACTGAGCCAAACTGGTTTTGGCTTCTCATTCTATTTTATGTATTTTCTCTAAGCCCCATAAAGAGAGGGACTTTGGTTCACTTCACAATATGTGTTTGTTTCCTTGAGTGAATTCATTAGCATAAAATCTATCATGAATTCTTTTTAATCCATTTTACCATGTTAGGTTCTAAAGACAAAACTGATGCCATTATAATTAAACTGGTTATTAAAAATAGGAAAGGAGAGAATGGAAAGCCAGGCATTAGAGGCATTACACCTGTAAAATATTGGGGGTAGGGGACTGGACAATGGGGAGATAGACTATAGTCGGGGCAGCACAGGAAAGGTACTTTTCTGTCAGTCACACCAGGGAACAAAGTTCATTGGCCAGCATGAACTGTAAGCATGCAAAAATGTGGGATATTTAATCCCATGAACAAAGGAATTCACTCTCTTGTGCTTTCAGGACTCTTGAGACTCTTGTTGCTTGGGGTGTGCTCTTCTGCATTCTCCTGTGTGGCTCAGGACTGTGTGGACCCCACACACAATGGACCACAGCTAGCCTGATGCTATATTGGACCTGGCTGCAACATAGAATGGAAACTCTGTATGCTGACTCTGCTTATAGCTTTATTAAAACCCCAGCTACACTTCTTCTATAACTGGACTAAGGGAAATGGGACTTTAGAAACGCAGGGATTTACTTCCATGCAAATAAAAATCACTATTCTCCCATGCGTGTCTCAGAAAATTCTTTTTCTCATTATATCACAAGAACTCCACTCCTAGCAGTACCCAGTTTAGAAGAGGAATCCCAATTTTCTCCAATAACAGAATTATGAATGTAATATCCAGAGTCCCTGGCTTTCTAAAAATAAATGTTTAGTGGAAGAGAAATGCAACAAGCTACATGTGAGGAATGGCATCAATCTGATTTGAAATTAAATGTAGGTTAGTATCTGAAGTATGAGCAGAAAAGAGCCATCAGTTAGTAATATATTTTGGTTTGAAAATAATGAATAATTTTCTTTATTTCTAGGCCTATCATACATATATTCTTGCCCATCCTATAGTGGTAGCAGTGTCAGGTTAAAGCAATGACACATACAGTATATACAGGATGGTTTTATAAAAATAAATGTTCAATGGAAGCAAAAAGCTACATGTGAGAACATAGAGGAATGGAACATAATTTGAATTTGAATGTATATTTATAAGTTAATATCTGAAGTATAAGCAGGAAGTAGTCATCTATTACTGATATATTTCGTTTGCAAATAATGAATACTTTCCTTATTTCTATACTATCACACATTGATTCTTGCCCATTTTATGAAGGTAACAACACAGGATTAAAGCAATGACACTTAGTATACGTTGACTAATACATAATTTATTGCTACCATATCTTACAGGGAATTTTCAACAAAATATTTGCACACATGCTCCAGGTTTTAGTTAGGGCATTTTTCACCTCCTTGTTCCTCAAACTGTAAATCAAGGGATTCAGCATGGGTATGACCAAAGTGTAAAATAAAGAGGCCATTTTATCAGTATCCAATGAATGACTGGACTTGGGCTGCATATACATAAAGAATAGGGTCCCATAGAGTATGACTATGACTGTCAGGTGAGATCCACAGGTAGAGAAAGCCTTGTGCCTGCCCTCGGAAGAATTCATCCTGAGGATGGCAACCAGGATCAGAATGTAGGATCCAAGGACTATCAGAAGAGATGAAACCAGAGTCAAAGCTGCAAAACTCAGAATGATCAATTTGATTTCATTTGTGTCTGAGCAGAGCAAAGATATCAATGGCAGACAATCACAGTAGAAATGTCTGATGACATTACAGCCACAAAATGATGAAGTGAAAATTTTTGTGGTGATCAACAAAGACAAAAAGACACTGTATAGATAGGGCATTGTGACCAGCAAGTGACATAACCTTTGTGACATGATGACTGTGTAGAGCAGGGGTTACAGATGGCCACATAGCGGTCATAGGCCATTGCTGACAAAATACAAATTTCACTAGTGATAAACACACCGAAGACAGTGAGTTGGGTAGCACACCAATTATAGGAGATTGTATGTTGATTGACAGCTAAATTTACTAGCATTTTAGGTCCTACAGTTGTTGAGTAACCAAGATCAGTGAAAGCCAAGTGTCTCAGGAAAAAGTACATGGGTGATTGCAGCCTGGAGTCTGTCTTGGTGAGAATAATCAAGCCCAGGTTACCCACCAAGGAGACTAGGTAAACAATGAGGAAGAGCCCAAATAATGGAGCCTGCAGCTCTGGGAGGTCTGTGATCCCCATTAGAATGAATTCATTCAAAATTGTTAGATTGTGGTTGTCCATCAGGCCATTCAGGAAACCAACCTATAATGGGAATACATACAAAGCTAATCAATAAATGCCATGAGCTATGATTAGAGATTTCCATTGTAATAAGTGATTAAAGGTTTCAATATTTCATTTATGGCTTGTTGCTTTAATTGGCTATTCTAACACTTGACAGCTCAATTCTCTCTCCAAGCTCAATGAACCTCTTGACAGTTTTCTTCAATCTGATACCAGAAGTACAAACAACATAATTAAAAATAAATTGGTCTTTATCAAAAATTTTCAGACAAACTTCTGTGCACCAAAGGATGTTATTAAAGAATGAAAAAATTCAAATTATATATTTAGTAAGGGCTTAGTATATAGAATATAAAAAAGACTTTTACCATTCAACAACAAAAACACTAACAACCCAAATTAAAAAAAAAAAAAAACAGGCAAAAAACTTAAACAGCAGTTATATATATTTCTTACAGAAGGTATACAAATGGCTAAAGCACATGAAAAGATGTTTACTAACTCTAATCATTAGGAAAATTAAAATCAAGTCCACAATGATAGTACTTACACCTCCTATAGTTGCTACAAATTCTGGCAAAGTTGTGGAGAGATTAGAACCTTTGAACATTTTTGTAAGTAATGTAAAATGGAATAGCTACTATGAGAACAGTTTAAGGATTACTCAGCGTTACCCACAGAATTATCATTGTGACCCAGTAATTCCACTCTTAGATATATACCCCAAGGCATGGTAGACCACAGGTGTTCACACAAAACTTGTAGGTAAATTTTCAGAGTGGCATTATTCATAAAATTCAGAAGTAGAAACAATCCAAAAGTCAACTGGTAAATCTATATATATAAAATGCTATTATGCAAAGTGTCCCCTCGGGAGTTCAACTGGGATACCAGGAGTTCGATTGCTCACTACGACATGCGCCAACCACCAGGGGGCAGCATGGAACAAAGGAAGGCCCTGGCCAACAGCCTGAAGGCCCTGATCGGCCCTGATCGCGGGCCAGGCCTAGGGACCCTACCCATGCACTAATTTTGTGCACTGGGCCTCTAGTAGATAATATAAGTGTTAGTCCATACAAGAGAATATTAATAAGCTGTAGTAAGTTACAAAAGGAAAGAAGCATTAATACATGCTGCAAGAACCATCTTGTACTCTTTAAAACATCATGCTAAATCACATGAAACATATGTGAAAGACAAACATTGTACATACTGTATAATTGCATTATATGAAATATCCAGAATAAGCAAATTTGTAGAGACAGAAACCAGAAAAAATATGGCTCGTTCAGGAACACTGAATTAATTATCAAAAGATAGTACAGTTTAGCGGGTTTAGCAGAGGCGCAGGAAACGCAAACAGGCACCCAGAAGTTTCGTGGTGCAAAGGCAACCAATATACTCTATGTGAGGGGAAAAAAATGGCGGCGGAATAGACAGATGTGTTCCGAGCCTTGTCCCGGAGCAGAAAGAAAGAACAGCTGAGGGTCACACTAGGAGTGTTTGTTGGCAAGTTGGGGGACAGCTGAACTCCAGAAGAAGGTGGGAGACTGCTAGATGGGGTTCCCCTGACCTGGCAGCCCCCACTGCAGCTGGGTCCCCTCCCAGAGCTGCGTGCTTGGACGCGGAGTCTGCGCCATCTGGAACCAGAAAGTGGAGCTTATCGGAAGCCTGAGAATCCACAACTGCGGCACCCACGGAACAGCTGCGAGCCCCAGAACAACGCTCCCCAATTGGCGCAAACACACGGGTTCAGAGGAGCTCTACACTCCACCACGGAAAGGAGAGAGAGAACTACATAACCAGACACCCAGAGAAGAGAGACCATGGGGAGACAAAGACACAGCCCACATATGAGAGAAAAGCAGGCATCACCAGAAAAGGAAGTAAACGAAATGGAGGCAAGCAACCTGCCAGAAAAAGAATTCAGAGAAATGGTCATAAGGTGGCTGAAAAGAATGGAAGACAAATTCGACAATATGAGCAAGAACCAAGAGGAAATGAAGAAGAACCAAGAAGAAATGAAAAATGACATCGCTGCTGTAAAGAACTCAATAGAAAGCATCAAGAGTAGACTAGAAGAAGCAGAGGACCGCATCAGTGAGCTAGAAGACAAGATGGGAAAAAATACCCAAGTAGAGCAACTTCTAGAAAAAAAAATTAGAAGACAGGAGGAGAGCCTAAGGGAACTTTGGGACAACACAAAACAAAACAACATCCGCATAATAGGGGTTCCAGAAGGAAAGGAAGCTGAGCAAGGAATAGAAAACCTCTTTGAAGAAATAATGACAGAAAATTTCCCTGATATAGAGAAGAAAAAACCCACACAAATCCAAGAAGCTCACAGAGTCCCAAGCAAAATGAACCCCAAAAGACCGACGCCAAGGCACATTATAATTAAATTGGCAAACACCAACGACAAAGAATCTTAAAAGCGGCAAGAAAGAGACAGAAAGTTACATACAAAGGAACCCCCATCAGACTAGCAACTGATTTCTCAACAGAAACTCATCAGGCCAGAAGGGAATGGAATGAAATATACAAAGTCATGCAAAGGAAGGGTCTGAATCCAAGAATACTGTACCCAGCAAGGCTATCAATCAAAATTGAAGGTGAAATCAGGAGCTTCACAGACAAAAAAGGACTAAGGGAATTTATTACCACCGAACCAGCAATGCAAGAAATGCTAAAGGGTCTGCTGTAAAAAAAAAAAAAAGAAAAGAAATAGGAAGCGAAGAAGGAACACAGGTGTAAAGAATAGGAATGGCGACAAATAAGTACCTATCAATAATAACTTTAAATGTAAATGGATTAAATGCCCCAATCAAAAGACATAGGGTAATGGATTGGATAAGAAAACATGACCCATGTATCTGCTGTCTACAAGAAACCCACCTCAGAAAAAAAGATGCACACAGACTGAGGGTGAAGGGATGGAAAAAGGTTTTCCAGGCAAATGGGACTGAAAAAAAAGCTGGGGTAGCAATACTTATATCTGACAAATTAGATCTCAAAGTGAAGGACATAACAAGAGATAAGGAAGGCCACTTCATAATACTAAAGGGAGCAATCCAACAAGAAGAAATAACTCTGGTAAACATATATGCACCCAATACAGGAGCACCCAAATACATAAAAAAACTCCTGGAGGATATCAAGGGAGAGATTGACAGCAATATAATCATAGTGGGAGACTTTAATACCCCACTATCACCATTGGACAAATCCTCTAAACAAAAAATCAGCAAAGAAACATCAATCCTAAATGACTCACTAGACCAGATGGAATTAATTGACATCTTCAGAACATTTCACCTCAAAGCCACAGAATATACATTCTTCTCAAGTGCACATGGGTCATTTTCAAAGATAGACCATATGTTGGGACATAGGCAAAGTCTCTTCAAATTCAAGAAGATAGAAATCATATCAAGCATCTTCTCAGACCACAGTGGCATAAAACTGGAAATCAACTATAATAAAAACAACCCAAAGAAATCAAACACATGGAGGCTAAACAGCATGCTATTAAACCATGACTGGGTTACCAGAGAGATCAAAGAAGAAATAAAAAACATCATGGCAACAAATGACAATGAAAACACTACAATCCAAAATCTATGGGACACAGCGAAAGCAGTCTTGAGAGGGAAGTTCATAGCTCTACAAGCCTACTGCAAAAAACAAGAAACAGGGGTAATAAATTACCTAACCCAACAACTCAAAGAGTTAGAAAAAGAGCAACAAGAAAAGCCCAGTGTAAGCAGAAGGAAGGAAATAATAAAGATCAGAGCACAGATAAACGACATAGAGACCAAAGAAACAATACAAAAGATCAACAAAACCAAGAGCTGGTTCTTTGAAAGGATAAACAAGATTGATGAACCTCTAGCCAGGCTCACCAAGAAGCAAAGAGAGAGGACCCAAATAAACAAAATCAGAAATGAAAGAGGTGAAATAACAACAGATCCCGCCGAAATACAAAAGATTGTTAAAAAATACTACGAACAACTCTATTCCAAAAAATTGGACAACCTGGAGGAAATGGACAGATTCCTAGAAAAATATAACCTTCCAAAACTCAATCAAGAAGAATCTAAACAGCTCAATATGCCAGTAACTATGGAAGAAATTGAAGCAGTCATCAAAGAGCTTCCGGCAAACAAAAGCCCGGGCCAGACGGCTTCACGGGAGAGTTTTACCAAACATTCAAGGAAGAACTAAAACCTATCCTCCTCAGACTATTCCAAAAAATTCAAGAGGAAGGAACACTTCCAAGCTCTTTCTATGAAGCCAGCATCACCCTAATACCAAAACCAGATAAAGACAACACAATGAAAGAGAATTACAGGCCAATATCCCTCATGAATGTAGATGCCAAAATCCTCAACAAAATTCTAGCAAATCGGATCCAGCAGTACATCAGAAAGATCATACACCATGACCAAGTAGGGTTTATTCCAGGAATGCAAGGATGGTACAATATCCGAAAATCAATAAATGTGATACATCACATAAACAAATTGAAAGATAAAAATCACATAGTCATATCAATTGATGCAGAAAAAGCATTTGACAAAATCCAACACCCTTTCTTGATAAAAACTCTCAACAAGGTGGGAATAGAAGGATCATACCTCAACATAATAAAAGCTATATATGATAAACCCACAGCTAACATCATACTCAATGGGCAAAAACTAAAACCATTTCCCCTAAGAACAGGAACAAGACAGGGATGTCCACTCTCACCACTCCTGTTCGACATAGTACTGGAAGTATTAGCCATTGCAATTAGATAAGAAGAAGAAATAAAAGGCATCCAAATTGGAAAAGAAGAAGTAAAGCTGTCCTTATTTGCAGATGACATGATATTGTACATAAAAAACCCGAAAGACTCTATCAAAAAACTAACAGACTTAATAAATGAATTCGGCAATGTAGCAGGATACAAAATTAACGCCAAGAAATCTATGGCATTTCTATACACCAACAGTGAACTTACAGAAAGAGAGACTAAAAAAGCAATCCCATTCTCCATCGCACCAAAAAAATTAAGATACTTAGGAATAAACCTAACCAAGGAGGTAAAAGACCTATATGCGGAAAACTACAGGACACTGAAAAAAGAGATAGAGGAAGATGTAAACAGATGGAAGAACATACCATGTTCATGGATTGGTAGAATCAACATCATCAAAATGTCCGTACTACCCAAAGCAATCTATAGATTCAATGCACTCCCCATTAAAATACCAACAGCATATTTCACTGACCTAGAAAGAACTCTCCAAAAATTCATCTGGAATAAAAAAAGACCCCGAATAGCCACAGCAATCCTGAGAAAGAAGAATAAAGTAGGAGGGATCTCAATACCAGATTTCAAGCTGTATTACAAAGCCACTGTTCTCAAAACAGCCTGGTACTGGCACAAGAACAGACATATAGATCAATGGAATAGAATAGAGAATCCAGATATCGACCCAAACCAATATGCACAATTAATATTTGACAAAGGAGGCATGAGCATACAATGGAGTCAAGACAGTCTCTTCAATAAATGGTGTTGGGAAAATTGGACAGATACATGCAAAAAAATGAAACTAGATCACCAACTTACACCATACACAAAAATAAACTCAAAATGGATACAGGACTTAAATATAAGACGGGAAACCATAAAAATACTAGAGGAATCCACAGGCAGCAAAATCTCAGACATATGCCAAAAGAACTTTTTCAGTGATACTGCCCCTAGGGCAATGGAAGCCAAAGAGAAAATAAACAAATGGGACTACATCAAAATAAAAAGCTTTTGCACAGCAAAAGAAACCATCAACAAAACAACAAGAAACCCCACTGTATGGGAGAACATATTTGCAAATGGTATCACTGATAAAGGTTTAATTTCCAACATCTACAGGCAGCTTATACAACTTAATAAAAGGAAGATAAAGGATCCAATAAAAAAATGGGCAACGGACCTAAATAGAATCTTTTCGAAAGAAGACAGAAGGAAGGCCAAGAGACACATGAAAACATGCTCAAAGTCACTAATTATCCGAGAGATGCAAATCAAAACGACAATGCGATACCATCTCACACCTGTCAGAATGGCTATCATCAACAAATCAACAAACGACAGGTGTTGGCGAGGATGCGGAGAAAAAGGAACCCTCGTGCACTGCTGGTGGGAATGCAGACTGGTGCAGCCACTGTGGAGAACAATATGGAGTTTCCTCAGAAAACTGAAAATGGAACTCCCATTTGACCCAGTTATCCCACTCCTAGGAATATATCCTAAGAAACCAGAAACACCAATCAGAAAGGTATGTTCATAGCAGCACAATTTACAGTGGCTAAGATTTGGAAACAGCCTAGGTGCCCATCAGCAGATGACTGGATCAGAAAACTATGGTACATCTACACAATGGAATACTATGCTGCCATAAAAAAGAAGGAGTTACTACCATTTGTGGACACTTGGATGGAATTAGAGAACATCATGCTAAGCGAAATAAGCCAGTCAATGAAAGAAAAATACCACATGATCCCACTCATTTGGGGATAATGAAAAACATTATAAACTGATGAACAAAAAGATAGTTACAGAGGCAGTAAAGCATCAAACAGACTGTCAAATTACAGCGGTAAGGTTAGGGAGAGGTGGGGGAAATAAGAGATCAACTGAAGGACTTGTATTCATGCATATAAGAGTAACCAATGGATGCAAAACATTGGGGCGTGAGGGCATGTATGGGAGTGGGGTGGGGGGAGGGGGCAATGGTAAGATATGTACACATATAATACCTTAATAAAAATTTGAAAAAAAAAAAAAAGATAGTACACTTACAGACATTTTTACACTGGATATAAAAAGCATTATAGCCAGGCTGGTGTGTTTCAGTGGTTGAGTATCGAACTATAAACCAGGAGGTCACTGTTCGATTCCAGGTCAGGGCACATGCCTGGGTTGTGGACTCCATCCCCAGTAGGGTGTGCAGGAGGCAAACAATAGATGATTCTTTCTCATCATTGATGTTTCTATCACACACTCCCTCTCTTTCCTCTCTGAAATCAATAAAAAATATGTTTTTTAAAAAGCATTATAAATCTGATGCAATAAATGTGAGTTTTAAAAAGTGTGCTCTTTTCTAAATTCCTGCTAGTAAATACCAGTCTCCCTATATGTGAGAAAGAGATTCTTCTCACCATTTTTAGAGTTCTATGTAAAACCCTAAACATTTTTAACATTGTAATATTTACACACTTAAATTATTTTATATGATTATTGAAGATAACCTGTTTCTGAACTTTTAAATATTTTTTTTTCATGATTTTGCAATTGTGTAAAAAATGGAATGAGCAGAGATTAGCATTGGACCTTTACTATGTAACTACCCTAACTGTAGAGCTCAGAGAAGTTTTGTCATTCCCTAGGCTACTTCCCTTTCTGTGTCAAATACAGCTTTGAACTCTAAAATAAGTGACAATAAATGAGTTCTGCAATAAAAAGTCAATAAAATTTACATTTAGATGCCTATATGTAAACACCTCTGCAATTGTGGAGTGCGAATAGAGGGAGTTTAAATAAGGAGTAGAAAAGATATCTTAATTTTAGACAAAATATACATTCCTTTTTATTTGTGCATATTTTAATCTTGCTTCCAATGTCTATCAGATGTGCATTTGGTCATTTAAGAGACGATTTGATAACATTTCACTCTTCCAAGGCTAAGTACTCATATGAGACTTGACAATGGGATGGGGGTGCTAGATAGTGAAGTCCACGCTTTAATGTTTTTGCTTTGGGCTCACCTCCCACTAAAAATGGTCATTTGCACATGATTTTGGTGCTTTCAATGATAATTTTGAATTTGTAAAGCACATGGCATTATTAAAAGTGATAATTGCAAGAATCTTAAAGATATCGATATAATCTTTTTAATTTAGAAATAACTGGAAAGCATTTTGAATATGTATTATCATTTGAGGTTAAAATTTCTGAAACACATCCAATTAACTACAAATAACAATGTCATATTTCACATCTTCATTAAGAGTCCAGTGAAAAAGAATCATGAGAATCTTAAGGTCTGGGGGTGGAATTTTTGAATACTAAGTCCTTTTTCAGAGATTACATTTTTTCACTATTCAAAGAATACAAATGTACTACATCAACATAAGTATTTTGACTTTCATCAAAAGTCATAATAAAGATATTTAAAACATCATACTAACCCAGAAACTTCAGTTATGAAAACAGGTTTTTAAAATGATGGCTAAATCACTGAGGTACGGTATTAGACACTAATAGTAAAAATGGAAGATGTGGTCATGAAGAGTCCCTGGAAATCAGAGCAGGTCATAGGAGCAGGTTCAGTCTACTCACCTCTAATGAAGAATCTCTTTGTGTTTCCCCATGTGTCCCTAACATAAACCAATAAGAACTTATGGGTTTCTTCGAGCCTTTGAGATCCTCCCTGAGGAGGAAGGATACAAATTGTTAATTATGCTTAAAGTAAAACAAAGCTAATGGCAGAAACCAAGATGGCGGCATAGGTAAGCACCTAAACTGCTGCCTCGCACAACAATTTCAAAACTAAAAGTAAAAGACAGAACAGACACCATCAAGAACCACAGGAAAGCTGGCTGAGTGAAAATTCTACAACTAGAAGGAAAGAGAAAAGCTCACAGAGAACTGGAGGTACGGCAAAGGGTCTTTGTGCGCGCAGAGAGGAAGGGCGGCTGAGAGCCTGGCTGACTTTCTCTGGCAGAAGGGGGAAGGAAGCCCCCGAACGCACTGAACCCCAGTTCTGATTGCACTGAACCCCAGTTCCGGGCGAGCCCCTGGGGACCCACGCTCTTACGGGGGGAGTCTGGACTCTCGGGCGGAGACTCGGGAGCTGGGGAAGGCAGAAGTCTGAAGGCGTGCATGTGCCAGTGCGCACAAAGGCTGCGGAGGTTGCCACAGGCTTTCCCTAGTGGAAGGGAGTCGGAGGCTCCTGACTGCACTGTGCCCCAGTTCTGACTGCACTGGACCCCAGTTCCAGGCGAGCTCTTGGGGACCCACGCTCTTGTGGGGGGAATCTGGACTCTCGGGCGGAGACTCAGGAGCCGGGGAAGGCAGAGGTCTGAAGGCGCGCACGTGCGCGCAAGGGCAAGGCTGACGGGAAGCCAAGACTGAGACTCCACCCCAACCAAGCTGAGCACAGAGGCTATTGCAATTTGGCAAGTCTAATCCTATAAGGCTGTCTCCAGCACTGAACTTCTCCCAGCATAGACACAGCTGATCCTTATAGCCAACTGGCCCGGAGGTCAATTTTCCCAGTGATACCAACAACAATCAAGACTTAATTACAACAAGGCTGTACACACAGTCCACAAAGGGGTGCACCAAGAGTGTCCACCTCAGGTTAACTGGGGAGGCAGACCCACTGGGCCATATTGGAAACCTAGCACACAAATCTACCTTACCAACTCAGGGAAGCAGTGAAAATGCGGCGTCAAAGAATCAGATCACAAACGAAAGAAATGGAGGAAAACAAACAACTGGATATAGAATTCAAAGCCACGGTTATAAGGCTTTTCAAGAATATCCTAGAAAAGGCCAATAAATATAACAAGACCCTCAAAGATATGAAAAAGGACCAACTAGAAATTAAACATACACTGACTGAAATAAAAAATATTATACAGAGACCCCAAAACAGACTAGAGGAACACAAAAATCAAGTCAAAGAATTGAAATACAAAGAAGCAAAAAACACTCAACCGAAAAAGCAAAAAGCAAAAAAAAAAAAAAATCCAAAAAGTTGAAGACAGTGTAAGAAGACTCTGGGATAACTTCAAGCCTACCAACATCAGAATTATGGGGGTGCCAGAAGAAGAAAGAGAGCAAGATACTGAAAACCTATTTGAAGAAATAATGACTGAAAACTTCTCCCACCTGGTGAAAGAAATAGACTTACAAGTCCAGGAAGCGCACAGAACCCCACACAAAAGGAATCCAAAGAGGACCACACCAAGACACATCATAATTAAAATGCCAAGAGCAAAAGACAAAGAGAGAATATTAAAAGCAGCAAGAGAAAAACAGTTAATTACCTACAAGGGAGCACCCATACGACTGTCAGCTGATTTCTCAACAGAAACTATGCAGGCCAGACAGGAGTGGCAAGAAATTTTCAAAGTGATGAATAGCAAGAACCTACAACCAAGATTACTCTACCCAGCAAAGCTATCATTCAGAATTGAAGGTCAGATAAAGAGCTTCACAGATAAGAAAAAGCTAAAGGAGTTCATCACCGCCAAACCAGTATTATATGAAATGCTGAAAGGTATTCTTAAAGAAGAGGAAGAAGAAAAAAGTAAAGATAAAAATTATGAACAACAAATACATATCTATCAACAAGTGAACCTAAAAATCAAGTGAATTAAAAACCTGAGGAACAGAATAATCTGGTGAATATAATAGAATCAGGGGCATAGAAAGGGAGTGGACTGAGAATTCTCAGGGGGAAAGGGGTATGGGGGGTTCATGAAGAGACTGGACAAAAACCATACACCTATGGATGAGGACAGTGTTGGGGAGGTAAGGGCAGAAGGTGGGGTGGGAACTGGGTGGAGGGGAGCTATGGGGGGAAAAAGGAGAAACAATTGTAATAATCTGAATAAAGATTTATTAAAACAAAACAAAATAAAAAAAAAAAAAAAGCTAATGGGATATCTGCTAATTGTACAGGACATCTTTATATTCCCACACAAATAAAGCTATGTTAGGTATCTTTCCTCGGTTTCTAGTGCAACCAAAAATCTGGAATCAAAACATTGTTTCAGCAGGAGAAGCATTTTAGGTGGTATTTTTTTGCAAGCCTTTATTGTCTCCTCTCAAAGGAGAAGGGACATCATAGAGAAGTGTTTGAACAATATGTATTAATTTTTTTTAAATTCACAAGGGAAAATGATACGAATGTGCAGCTATTTTCCTTTATTTGTGGTGTTTTAAACATATTGTTGAATTATAATATACATATCAACAAATGCTTACTCATAAACAAATTTTTGCAAGCTTAATATTTCTGAATAATCAATATTCATAACAAACAGCAATTACAACAACAAATATAAAACGAAATATTGTGAGTGCCCTTTTAAAATCCTTCGTTCTCCTTTCCACTATAAATTACCCCTAACCCCTAAACACACACAAATGCATAACCATTATTCTACCTTCTGACAGTGTAGATTATTTGTATCTGAAAGGGTTAAAGAGAATTAAATGGGGCAGAGAAAACTTATTGTGCTTAGCAGATATATTGCAGAAAGCTTGCAGCCTTGAGCACTGCATAGCCCAGAGGATGGACAGACCCTTACGTCAGCAGAGCGGCTTACAGCCAGGAAAAATTAATAGAAACCTAGCTCTCCCTGCCCTCTTCACTGATGCCCTTCTCGGTCTCAGCCCACCTACACCCATGTGCCTGGAATAAAAATCTCTTTTGATACATTATGGCCTCATGTCATAGGTGCGCAACCCCAGCCCAAGCCGAACCCTTCAGTATCTATTTTTGTTACTTTACATAAATAAAATCCTAACCTGTCATATTTTTTGTGTCTGGACTAATTTCACTTAAAATATTTCTATAAGTAGCTCTAGATTGTATTTTCTCATTCTGTGTAGAATTCCATTTTATAAATATACCACAGATTAGTTATCCATTGTTCTATTTATTGCTGAATGTTTCATTGGTTCCAATTTAGAGGTTTTATGAATAGCAACATTGTCAACATCCTATTCCATTTTGTGTTTAGAAACTAAAGCTAATTTTTATTATAAAAATAATAAAAATTGGAATTTTTCATGTATTTATTAAATAATCAATTATCGTTTAGAGAAAAATATGCACAAAAATTCCTGATACTGGCAATTAAAAACAGCTATTCTCATTCCCCCTTGGGTCCACACCAATACTCAATCTATATGAGCTTAATCTTGAATGTATTTCTACTTGGAAATATTCTTTACACTGAGTCATTTATTCTTTACATTGCTGAGTCATAGAATGTACACATTCAGTAAATGCTGCCAAATGAATTTCCAGAGTGATTATGCAGTGGCAGAGGGGTTCTCCTCCCTCCCCCAGGATAGAAATCAAGAGAGGAGGCCAAATTGATTCAAAAGAGAAGTTTACTAAGAACTGGGTGAGAGGAAGATAGAAGGAGTGAGCTTGACAGAGTAAGGCTCCCAGAGCTGCTGCTGGGGTCTGGCTTTTATGGATCTGGGTTTTCTCCTGCAGACGCAGAGTGGATCTTTTTGTTCTTCATATTCCCAACCTGGGCTGGCACTGACTGGCACAGGTGCAGACGCACTGGTTTGAGGAGTACCTGAAGGAAAACTTTAATCTTATCTAGGAGAGGGTCAAGAAGTTACTGAAAGATTCATTTAAGAGTGGTTCAGCCTATCTCAGTTACATCAAGGTGTGTTCCCACCAGCAGTGCAAATGTAACCCACCCACAATTCCATTAAGGTTGTTTTTGTAAATGATGACCTGTTAACTAATATGTATCTGTTTGCTTAAAAATTCTAGGAACTAACTTCAAAAGAAGCAGTCTTCAATTTCCAGACATCCCGGCTCCAAGAGGTTTGCTGACCTTCAATCATTTAAAAACACACACACAAAAAACAGGGTGATGCAAACCAGACCATGGCTTGACCAGTTATCCGAACAGACTGTGCTGACTTATACATAGTCCCCTCAACAGACAACTCTCAAACCTCTCCTTTGTTATGTTTATTTTTTTCCCCTCCCGTTTTATAAAAACCCCTGCCTGAGTCCAATTGTTAAGATGGTCTTTGGAACGTTAGTCTGCCACCTTCTCAAACTGCCTACTCTTGAATAAACCTCTTTCCTTTCACCAAACCTTGTCTCTCTGTTGTTGGTTCTCGAGCTGCAGGCAGTTGAACCTGGGTTAGGTATCACAAGTAGTTATGATAAATCAATAACCTTGTCAAGATTTAATACTTTCCACTGTTTTCTTCATAACACTCTGGATGATGTGGCTGGATATCATAGTGATTTTAATTTGCATTGTCCTGATGCTGAATGAAATGGAAAATCTTGTCATATGTTTAATGGCTGGTTTTATATTTTATTTGAAAAGTGTTTGTTCATATCTTTTATCACCTTTGTATTGTATTTCATGTCAACTATTCAGTTGTAAGAATTACTTGTATAGTTTTCATATGAGGTCAGATATACACATCTGATTATGTAATTCTGATAATATATTTTCTTTTACTATGAGAGTTTCCCTTTTCACACTATAAATTTTGATGAACAGAATTTTTTAAAGAAGCTCAATCCATCTTTTTAAATCTTATATTGTTATCATTTTGTGTTCAGTATGCATTGTGTAAACATGCCATTATATTACCAACCAATATTGATTTTAGACTGTAATAAGGAATAAAAGCACTTACTTGTGCATCCTAGGAGACACAGATTCAGGTAGCAACCTATATTGTCCAAAGAAGGCACATTTTACAGAGAATTAATTTTCTCACCCATAGTTCCTGTTTTGGTCTCCTGTAAATGAGGTTTTCAAATTATATATTTCTAATTGGTCCACAAAAATGCAAATGAGCATATAATATAGGTAGTTCTGATTAAACCAGGCATGTCTCAGGCTGTTGTTCAAAAGGCAAAAGCAGGGCTTCCCTTCAGTGATGGACCCAGATGGCATAAAAAAGCAGGACATAGTGTGGGAAGCCAAGAGTTTCTTCTGAGGTTGTTCTTGGTACACTGAGTACTTGGGCATTTCCTATTGGAAATGGCTGCTAGACTCTTATTATTCATAAGTTTAAGCCCTCAGTTGACCATGGGGGAGTCCAGCTCAGCAGAAAAACTCCCTCATTAGGGTTCATATTAAAGGAAGCTTTCTTGTCAGGGTCCATGATATGTTTACCCCAAGCATCTGGATTTTTAAAATTTAACATCTCTAATAATTACATCTACCAAAACATGCTATTACTTATCCTCTCGTAGGCACGGTTACTCAGTAATAAAATTGCTGCATTATTGAGAATATACATACTAAATTTTAGTTTTTACTGCCTTATTTTTCCACAGTGTTTATAGCAACTTACTCTCTCGAAGTAAAATCATTCTAGTTTCTTCACATTCTCATCAACGTTTGGAAATGTAGTTCAAACTTTTGAATTTTAGCCATCCTAAAGGGTAGGTAGCAATATCACAGTATAGTCATACTTGGATTTGTCTAATGATTAATGATTTGGGGAAAAACATTGATGTGTCTTTTCACTGCTTTGATATCCTCTTTTGTGAAGGATTTCTTCAGGTGTATGCTGCCACCCTGCCCCTCTCTTTGCCTCCAAAAGGTTTACTGCTTTTAGGAGTTAAGCAAGTTGTTGTTATTTTACAAATGACTGATATCTGTACTTCATGGGGTACATGGTTTTCAATCAGGTTCTTTCATTCTTTGTATGCTATATTTTTATAAATACAAGTTGTTGTTTTTTTAATTTAAATTCTTTATTGTTTAAAGTATTACATGTCTCCCTTTCCCCCATTGACCTCTCCCCGGCCACCCCCATTCCCCAGCACACGCCCTCACCACCCCCCCTTTCTGTATCCATTGGTTATGTTCATATGCATGCATATAAGTCCTTTGGTGATACCTTACCCCCTCAACCCTTCCCTCATAGGTTGGGCAGCCTGTTCAATGCTTCTATGACTCTGGTTCTATTTTTGTTCATCAGTTTATGTTGTTCATTTTATTCCACTAATAAGTGAGATTATGTGCTATTTATTTTTCTCTGACTGGCTTATTTCGCTTGGCATAATGCTCTCCACTTCCATCCATGTTGTTGCAGATGATAAAAATTCCTTCTTTTTTATAGCAGTGTCGTATTCCATTGTGTAGATGTACCACAGCTTTCTAATGCATTTATCTGCTGATGGGCACTTAGGCTATTTCCAAATTTTAGCTATTGTAAATTGTGCTGCTATGAGCATAGGGGCGCAAATATAATTTCTGACTGGTGTTTCTGTTTTCTTGGGATATATTCCTAGGAGTGGGATTACTGGGTCAAATGGAAGTTCCATTTTTAATTTTTTGAGTAAACACCATACTGTATTCCTCAGTGGCTGCACCAGTCTGCATTCCCACCAGCAATGCACGAGGGTTCCTTTTTCTCTGCATCCTCGCCAACACTTGTCATTTGTTGATTTGCTGATGACAGCCATTCTGACAGATGTGAGGTGGTACCGCGTTGTTTTGATTTGCATCTCTCAGATGATTAGTGACTTTGAGCATGTTTTCATATGTCTCTCAGCCTTCTGTATATCCTCTTTTGAAAAGTGTCTATTTAGGTCCTTTGCCCATTTTGGGATTGAATTGTTTATCTTCCTTTTGTTAAGTTGTATGAGTTTCCTATAAATTTTGGAGAAGCCATAGGCAGCAAAATAGCACACATTTGTTATAACAATATTTTTACAGATACAGCTCCTAGGACAATGGAAACTAAGGAGAAAATAAACAAATGGGACTACATCAAAATAAAAAGCTTCCACACAGTGAAAGAAACCATCAACAAAACAACAAGAAAGCCCACTGCATGGGAGAACATATTTGCCAATGTTATCTCTGATAACGGTATAATCTCCCAAATTACAAGTTTTTATTTTAGTTAAAGTGATAATTATATATTTTAGTGTTATTATATTTTGTACCCTCTTTATGAAATCTTTGCAAGGTATTATTTCACTTTTTTTTCAAGACATTTCATGGTTTTAGTTTTCACATGTATATTCATAATATACCTCAATTAATTTTTACACATTATACAAGCAAATGACTAACATAGGAAACTTATTTACTAAGAAACTCTTTATTTTGTCTACATTGCAGTGCAGCTTTTGTTTAAATCAAGTGAAGTTACAAATGTGAGTCTATTTTTACACTTTATTTTTATTCATTTTATTGGTCTTTCTATTCTTAAGTGCACTGATGAAACAATTTAAAAATAATTTAGTTTTTTCTTTATTGATTAAGGTATTAAAAATGGGTTAAATCTGAAAAATAATCTAGTTTTATTTAAAGTATTGGTGTCTTTTATTGGAAATCCCTCATATTCTTTCTTCTAACATATTGCCTGACTATTCCAGAACACTTGCATTTCCACATACATTTGATATCAACTCAAGTATTAAAAAAGTACTAAAATTTTTATTGTTACTGCATTAACCAATGGAAAAATTTAGGGAGTATTGTATTAACCTCATCACATTTATTTCTGCCAACCAATGGACATGACATATTGCTACACTTATGTTTTCTTTATTAACTTGGTAATGTTTTTGTAGTTTCTAGCAATAAAGCTATGCAAAGCATTCATTTGATTTTTCCTTAATATTTTACAGATTTTTCTATGTAATTGACAGTTCAAAACAATTTTACTTGTGTTTATTAGTATATAGAAAATTAACATCTGTTTTTATGCTAATACCTTGCTATTTAGATAACTATGGTCTTGTAGTAATTTGATATTATGTAGCCTGATTCTTCCACCTTTGTTCTTTCTCAAGATCACTGTTATTCGGGGTCTTTTGTGGCTCCCTATCATTTTTGGAATATGTGTTCTAGTTCTGTGAAATACACCATTGATATCTTGATAGGAATTGTGTTGAATCTGTAGATTGGGTATTATGGATATTTTAATGATGTTAATTCTTCCCACCTATGAACACAGTATATGTTTCCACTTATTTGTATGTTCTTAAATCTCTTTATTCGGTGACTTATAATTTTTAGAGTACAGGCCTCTTTACATCACTGGTTAAATTTATTCCTAGGTATTTTGTTCTGTTTGAAGCAATCATAAATGGAATTATTTTTAGTTTCCCTTTCTGATAGTTCAAAATTGGTATATAAAAATGCAATTGATTTCTGGATATTTATTTTGCATCCTGCTACTTTACTACATTCATTTATCAGTTCTAATAGTTTTGTCGTGGAATCTATAGGGTTCCTTATATACGGTATGATATCATATGCAGATAATGACATTTTTACTCCTACCTTTCCAATTTGAATGCCTTTTATTTCTTCTTGTCTGATTGCTGTGGCTAGGACTTCCAGTAATGAGTTGAATAAGATTGGTGAAAGTGGACATCCCTTTCTTGTTCCTGATCTGAAGGGAAATGCTTGTACCTTTTGCCCATTGAATATGATGTTGACTATGGTTTCCCATATATGGCTTTTATTATGTTGAGATATCTTCCCTCTATCCCGAGTTTGCTGAGAGTGTTTATCATAAATGGGTGCTGGATTTTATCAAATATTTTTTCTGCATCTATTGATATGATCATGTGATTTTTATCCTTCATTTTATTTACATAGTGTGTCACTTTTGTGGATTTGCAGATATTGTACCAACCTGCAGCTGATATGAGAACAATTGTTATTAGGTGAACATTTACAAGTGGATAACAACAAAAAAAAATTGTAGTATACGAGGCCTATTAAACATCACTGCTTTCCAAGGCTTATCATACATCATAAACAGCTTCTATAACCTAATTTATGGTATATACATTTGATATTGAACTTTACCTGGGGTGTTTGTTCAGGTTTTTCCATAGGCTATGCAGGGCACCTTTCACTTCTTTGTTTCTCAAGCTGTAGATCAGGGGGTTCAGCATGGGTATGATCAAAGTGTAAAACAGAGAGGCCATTTTATCACTGTCAAAGGAATGACTGGACTTGGGCTGCATATACATGAAAGATAGAGTTGCATAGAATACAACCACCACTGTTAGGTGAGATCCACAGGTGGAGAAGGCCTTGTGCCTTCCCTCTGCAGAGTGCATATTGAGGATGGCCAGGAGGATCAGTAGGTAGGACACAAGGACTACCAGAAGAGATGAAACCAAATTAAACACTGAAAAGATCAATATTATCAACTCAATTTCATGTGTGCTTGAGCATATCAGTGTCAACAAGGGAAGATTGTCACAGTAGAAATGATTAATGATATTATGGCCACAGAAAGATGAAATAAAAATCTTTATGGTGATTATGAGCGAAAGAAAAGCACTGTAGAGATAGGGGACTGCTACCAGTGCCCAGCATAACCGTGGTGACATGATGACTGTGTAGAGTAGAGGGTTACAGATGGCCACATAGCGGTCATAGGCCATTGCTGACAGAATGAAAAGTTCACTAATGATGAACAAGATGAAGAACGCTAGTTGGGCTGCGCACCAATTGTAGGGAATAGTCTTTAGTTTTGTTACAATATTTGCCAACATTTTTGGTCCCACAGCTGTTGAATAACCAAGATCAGTGAAAGCCAGGTGTCTGAGAAAGAAGTACATGGGTGTCTGAAGCCTGGAGTCCATCTTGGTGAGGATGATCATGCCCATGTTGCCCGCCACAGAGACTGCATAGATGATGAGGAACACCCCAAAGAAGGTGGCCTGCAGCTCAGGGTGGTCTGTGATTCCCATTAGAATGAATTCTTTTAGCACTGTTAGGTTTTGTTGGTCCATCCAGGTTTATCAGAAAACCTATTCAGGATAAAGATATTCACATATTCAATAGCTTTTATGTAGTATCATCTAGCAATTTTTTTTTTTGTATACAAAGTTGGTATAAATAAAATAAATCCTAATATACTAGTTAAGGTACATTAAAATAATCCACTTTCTACAAATAAAAACAGAGACATGAATAACACTGGAGATAGAGTTTTGCGTTTTCCACGGGAGGAAATATGTCCCCCTCTAACATTTGATAATATTAGAAGCATTTCGGTGGCACACCTGAAGGATCTGTGCTACTGGAACACATGGTTGGCGTCTAGTGAGGCTGCTAATTATCCTACTGTGTTAGTTATACCCCCAACAAAGAATTTTACAGCCCCAAATGCCAGTAAGTCCAATGGTGGCAAACACTGTTATATGTAGTGATATAGGTATAAACATAGAAAAAGGCAGTAAATATTAAAAATGTTGAAAACTGTAGGCATTAGGTTTGTAGTTCATTGTTAAGCTTTTCTGTTGTCTTTAATGAAATGACAATTACATAATTGCACTTATCAAATTATAATCACACTATGTGACATGAACCTATGTTAATTACATAATAGAATTTTATAAATCCAAATTCCAATTATTTGTAGAAACATTTGGAATCCCTCATTTTAGACATATTCCTTTCATTTAATTTACTAAAAGTCATATTGATTTGTTATGCTAAAGTATCACCTACAACAATTTCAGGTGCCATTTATTAATGTTTAAGTTTCATAATCATATATTCAAATATTTGTAAGTATTCAATATTATAGACATTGCAATTTTGTTTATAATACACAAATATTAATTTTAAAATGTTCAAAATAAATATTATTATATTTTATGGTAGAATTAAAAAAACATATTGTTTTTAAGCCATTATGTCTACAGTTGTTACAGGATGACAAATTTAGCACACGATCGATATTGGACAAATGTGTATCTTATGGAAACTCTTAAAGATCATAGTAGATATTCTGTGTATAGAAAAATATACACAGGTAGTTAAAGTCTCTGTTATACTTACATTTGTTGGATATACTAAGGAGTCCTTAGGGCTAATGATGTAAGTTTTCTTAATTTCTATACACATCAACAAAATCAATTATTTTTCATAATTAGGTTGGGAAGATAAATAAGAATTAAATGTTTCATTGTATTTATGGTACCTGGAAATATCCCTCTAATAGCAAATCCATGTCATTTTTATTTTGTGTGTCTACTTTTATTTTTTAAGTATAAGCAGTATGTTGCTGAAATAGATTACCTTTACATATGTCTACATACATTCTTTTTGTGTGACATAACTTCTTTGTCTGGAGTATGCTGATAAAGAGCCTGAGTAGCCCTAACCAGTTTGGCTCAGTGGATAGACCATCGGCCTGCTGACTCAAGGGTCCCGGGTTTGATTCCGGTCAAGTGTATGTACCTTGGTAGCAGGCACATACCCAGTAGGGAGTGTGTAGTAGGCAGCTAGCTGATCAATGTTTCTCTCTCATTGATGTTTCTAACTCACTATCCCTCACCCTACCTCTCTGCAAAAAAATCAATAATAATAATATATATATATATATATATATATATATATATATATATATATATATATATGAAAAATAGCCCAAGTAGTCTATTATCAAGGTAACTGTTCCTAGTGAATTCCTGCCTCTTTCCACCAGGACCCAACTCCCTGACTGTAAGTGGAACATAAATGTATTGTTATTGTGAATTGATCTTCTTCCTTACTTACAATATTTAATAAAAATTCACATAAAACCTAACATATCTTCTTTTCTCCAGGTGCATAATAACTAACATACATTATATCATTTGTGACATAAAATATGTATTTTGTCATAGTGGAACCTAAGCTAGTAGTATGAGGAAACTGAGCAAATTGAGAGACAGGAAGATCACTGGAATTGATCGTATGTAATGAACTTTTGTAAACATTCCCTTTGGATAAACACATTCTCTACTGAAAAAAGAAAATAGGTGTAAAATCACTATATTACACAACAGTATATTGGCAAGATAAAGTTCAAAGATATATATATGGATTCCATGATGTTAAAGTCTGGCCACAAAGGACTCCTCCATAGTATAAAAAAGCTTTTAATGTAGACATAAATAATTATCATTAAAAATATATTTAGAAATATCCATGACATGCCACCAGTTTAAAAAAATACTAGAGTAATGCCAAAGTAAAATAAGGATGGCTTCTAAGATCCAATAAATAATGGATAAAACATGTTATATACATTTTCTTTAAAAAAATGAAAACAATACAATTGATTCTGGCTACAAGGAAAATATAAATAAGAGTCAGTGAATTAGCTATAAGAAAGCATATAGAAAAATACAAAATTAAAGCATTACATTTTAAATGTGTTTATAGGAAATCCACATTTTTTTCACATAAAACATGGCTTACCTGTGTGAGCTTCTGATATACTATCCTGTTCCCAAATACCTACCATTTTATGTCAGAAAGACTGAAATACTGTTAAGAAAAATGTAAATGAATGGAATAAGAAACAATATAATTTTTTTAGTTGCAGTGAAAGGCTAAAGAAAATAAATTACATGTGTAAATAATGGTTTTCCTGTAAGATAAGGGTAGAAAGAAGGGCTTTCTCTCACCAGCTTTAGGTTTCTATAGGAAGCATCAAATTAGGTTTGTATAGTTTACTCTCGCTGTCGACTATCATTTTATCATTGTTAAAGATATACTCGCTGAGAAATTATATGTGATTTCTGACAGATTTCACTGGAAATTGAACACAGTGTACCTTGTACCATCACCATAAAACTTAAAAATCTTCTACCCTCCAAATTTTCTTTTCACATCTCAGTGTAAGATGAAAACACCCTTTTTGCCCATCAAGTTTATCAGAAAAAATTCACATTCATACATTGATTTAAATATCCAATAATTATTACAATGTTTTTGAGAAGAAGAGCCTAGAGGCACTAAATGACTCAGGGTTTGGAAGGACAGAACACTGGAAATTGAAAACGTTCAGCTTGATAATTCTGTCAGAATTTTAGTTTTCCATTCCTGACTCTTTGTTTGGCTTTCTTGTCTCTTGGTTTTGTCTTCTGTTATTCATATGATTAAGTATTTATGTGATACATACATTTCACATGAGCAATATGACACTAGCATTTCAAAGATGCTTTTTAGCATTTGTGAAAATATTTGAACAATTCTTCTGAATTGAAAGGAGAGCAGTTCTATTTTTCTCATGCATTATCAATAGCATACTATGTACTGAAGCCAAACAGAAGTCCTGATATTTTAATTTGGTTTTCCATAGAAAAAGTTGTTATCTTGCAAATGTCACCAACGCTCTTCAGATATTGGTATAATACAGCATCACATAAAATATCTATCTGCTTACCTGTGATGAAGCCTCTCTCTTGCTTTCCTGGTATGCTTCATGACATGAAATAGTGAGAACAATTTATAGATTATTCCCACTGTCTGATACACTCCCTGAAGATATGCCAAGCAATTTTCTAATTGTCCCTAAAGATTTTGCAAGTTTAACAAAATACAAGAAGGGAATTTTATTCATTAGTGAGTTAGATTTGTTTCTTTGTTTTTGTATTAAATTCTTACCTTTTAATCCAGATTAATTTTCTCTCTCTTTTTTTTTTTTCTGCTTTGATGATTATTTTTTATGTCTAATGACTAGGTTATGGTGGCCAGTTCTTTGGTCAAAAATCAGTCTAGGGTTGCATTGAAGATTTTCTTCAGATGTGATAAACACTTAAATCAATACACTTTGAGATAGCTAATTACCCTCCAGAATGTGTGTGGGCCTCATTTAATAGACATATATATATCTACTAGAGGCCCGTTGCATGAAATTCGTGCACGAGGTGGGCGTGTGTGTGTCCCTCAGCCTAGCCGGCACCCTCTCCAATCTGTGACCCCAGTAGGGATGTTTGACTGCCAGTATAGTCCCAATCTGGTGGTATAGGGCCTAAATGGGCAGTCGAACATCCCTCTCACAATACAGGAAAGCTAGCTGCCAACCACTTGCCTGCTTGCCTGCCTGATGGTTAGCCCCTAATCGCTTCTGCCTGCCAGCCTGATCACCTCCTACCTACTCCCCTGCCAGTCAGATCGATGCCTAACTGCTCCCCTGCTGGCCCGATTGCCCCTAACTGCCCTTTCTACCACCCGGTCAACCCAATCTACCCTCCCCTGCAGGCCTGGTCACCCCTAACTGCCCTCCCCTGATGGCCTGGTCGCCCCTAACTGTCTTCCTCTGCAGGCCTGGTTGCCCCCAATTGCCCTCCCCTGCTGTCCCGGTCACCCCAAAATGCCCTCCCTTTACAGCCTGGTCGCCTCTAACAGCCCTCGCCAGCTGACCTGATTGGCCCCAACTGCCCTCCCCTGCAGGCCTGGTCACCCCTAACTTCCCTCCCTTGCAAGCCTGGTTGCCCCTAACTGCCCTCCCCTGCTGGACTGGTCACCCCAAACTGTCCTGACCTGAAGGCCTGGTTATTGCCAACTGCCCTCCCCTGTGGCCTGGTAACCCCTAACTGCCCTCCCTTGCTAGCCTCATCTGCACCAACTGCCTTCTCCTGTAGGCCTGGTAACCCCCAACTGCCTTCCCCTGCAGGCCTAGTCACCCCTAACTGCCACCACCTGATGGCCTAGTTGCCCCTAAATGCCCTACCCTGCTGGCCTGGTCACCCCTAACTGCTCTCCCTTGCCAGCCTGGTTATTCCTAACTGCCCTCCCCTGCAGGCCTGGTTCCCCACAATAGCCCTCCCATGCAGGCCTGGTCACCCCCAATAGCCCCTCCCTGCAGGTCTGGTCACCCCTAACTTCCCTCCCTTGTCAGCCTGTTCGACCCTAACTTCCCTCCCCTGCCGGCCCAATTGCCCCTTACTGCCCTCCCCTACCAGCCTGGTCACCCCTAACTGTCCTCCCTTGCAGGCCTGGTTGCTGCCAACATCCCTCCCCTGCTGGCCCGGTCACCCATAACTGTCCTCCCTTCCCAGCCTGGTCCCCCCCAACTGCACTCCCCTGAAGTCCTGCTAACCCCCAACTGCCTTACCCCTGCCAGCCTGGTTGTCCCTAACTGTCCTCCCCTGCAAGCCTGGTCCCCCCCAACTGCTCTCCCCTGCAGGCCTGGTTGTTCCCAACTGCCATCCCCTGCAGGCATTGTTGCACCCAACTCCCCTCCCCTGCAGGCCTGGTCCCCACAACTGCCCTCACCTGCAGGCCTGGTAACCTCCAACAGCCCTCACCTGATGGCCTGATCACCCCTAAACTGCCCTTCCCTGCTGTCCTGGTCGCCCCTAACTGTCCTCCCCTGCAGGCCTGGTCACCTCCAACTGCCCTCCCCTGCCAGCCCAATTGCCTCTAACTGTCCTCCGCTGCAGGCCTGGTGCCCCCCCAACTGTCCTCCCCTGTGGCCTGGTCCCCCCCAACTGCACTCCCCTGCAGGCCTGGTCATTCCAAACTGACCTCTCCTGCAGGCCTGGTTGTTCCCAACTGCCAGGCCCAGTCACCCCTAACTGCCCTTCCCTGCCGGCTTGGTCACACCTAACTGCTCTCCCCTGCTGGCCTCGTCCCCCCCCACTCCCCTCCTCTGCAGATCTGGTCCCCCCCAACTGCCCTCCCCTGCAGGCCCGGTTGCCCCCAACTGCCCTCCCTTGCAGGCCTGGACCCCCCAACTGCCCTCCCCTGCTTGCCTGATCACCCACAACTGCCATCCCGTGCTGGCTATATTGTGGCGGCCATTTTGTATCCACATGGGGGCCGCTATCTTTGACCACATGGGGTCGACCCTCTTGTGTGTTGGAGTGACGGTCAATTTGCATATTACCTCTTTATTATATAGGATATCTATCTATCTATCTATCTATCTATCTATCTATCTATCTATCTATCTATCATCATCATCTATCTATCTCCTTTCAGGAGTGTCATAGTAATATATAGAAATATTTAAAAATTCTTTTAAAATGCCCAAAAAATATTAAGAAAGTTTTAAAACGTTTAAATTAACGTTTCTTGAAACTTAAAGTGTGATAATAAGGACACATTCCCTACTGCCCTGAATCCTGTGTTCCTCATAGATAAGGATTTGAACTTCAGTAAATAACTCAGAGTGACTTGTCAAGATAACCACTTGAGTGAGTGATGTACTCTCCCTAGATAACCACATGTAGCCCCTCGCCCTGTTTGAGATAAACTTGTGTGCATTGACTTAATTCATTGATAGCCACCTGGACTGCTGAAAATGTGATACAAGCTTTAAAATGGGCATCCTGATCAGCCCAGTGCTCACCTGTCAAGACAGCCACAAAGGCACATCCTTCTGTCAGTCTGGCAAGCGACACCGCTCCAAGCTCCTCTTCCTGCCTGATGACAGAAGAATGGCTAGTAACTCCCGATTGAGATGCCACCAAGCTCTCAGGTGAGGAATGCCAGCCCCCTACATCCGGACCGGACCGGCCCAGCTAAGGGACCCCAGAGGACAGCACCACCGGGATCCCCATTTAAGCCTGTACTTACAGCATCAGGAATTATGTGAGTAATAAAGTGCTGTGTGATTTGCAATTGCATATGTTTCATGTGGTGTAATTCCTCCAGCAGTTAACTGAATTATTTTGCGTATGCTTAAAACTTAAATTTAAGCTTCTGGTCTTTTTGGTCCTAAGACTGCCCTTGGTCCTGCTTGCATAGAGTAGCCTCTTCTCTAGCAAGGACTTGAATGTCCCACACTTGCATGGTTGAAGTTTATCTCAAGGGATGCCTTAGATAAACAACCCAGATCCTTTCCCGGGATCTACTTGAGACAAGGAGTAAGACCTTCTTGTGTACTCTACATAAAACCCCATGAATTATGAGTTTTTCTACTCTATGTAACAAATTGTCACAGTTCCTGCCTCTGTTTGAGTTCTGAGTACTGCTATCTCTAATTTTTTTTCATATTGAAACAAGAATTTTAGGGGGATATAGGTATGTTTAGGGAATTTTTAGAATTGGGGTCCATGGGAAAAAACCTAAGGCTACAGATTGGGAGAAGGTACATTTCCTTAACACAAGAAAGCCAGATGCAGTTACATTTCCATAAGACAAGGAAGCAGCAACAGGTGTATTTCCATAAGACAAGGGAACTGGTAGTAGCCAAAAAAGGTCTATAATTACAAAATAAAGAAGGAAGAATGCCCAGAAGGAAAAGGAGGACAATGAGGGAGAAGGGTCTCAGGAATCACTATAGTAACCAATTCCAAAAAGAATATTGACCAATCAGAGGGGATATCAAGGCACCAAGATCTGCAGTCTTTATATGCCTTAGGGAAAAGGAATTCAGTGGGATCCTTTCCCCCTTCCCACTTGGGAGTCCATTCTGTGGGATTCTTTTCCTCTCCCCATGAGGGAGTCTGTACTTGTTCTTCAATAAATCTCAACCTTTGCTATACCACTTTCTATCCCTGGATTCATTCTTCGACTCCAGCGGACAAAGAATCCGGGTTCTAGTCCAAAAATTCCATATCAATATGATTCTTTCTTTAGCCTTGGGGAGTTTCCACTTGCATGTGCTGATCAGTCATCCCTTGAATAATTGAGAAAGATTATCTGCAGATGCCCACTTTTCTTTCTCTGTGAAACCACTGGACTTTAGTACTCCGTTTTGTGAACTCTAGCTACCTGGTCTCACTGGACTGTCAACTCTGCCTCATCAGGTTCTTCTAGGTTTTGACCTTTTGTCAAAGCCTAGAAACTCTCATAAGAAAGGAAATATGGGTAATCATAGTTCACCTCCCTTATTCTTCATCTCTCAGGGAAACTGTTTTGTTGCCTAATATTATTCTTTTGAAAACTATTATTTCTTGCCCTAACCGGTTTGGCTCAGTGGATAGAGCATCGGCTTGTGGACTGAAGGGTCCTAGGTTCGATTCCAGTCAAGGGCATGTACCTGGGTTGCGGGCACATCCCCAGTAGGAGGTGTGCAGGATGCAGCTGATCGATGTTTCTCTCTCATCGATGTTTCTAGGTCTCTATCCCTCCCCCTTACTCTCTGTAAAAAAAAAGTAATAAAAATATATTAAAAAAAGAAAACTATTATTTCTTCATCTTGTGTTTGTTCTTGTTTTAATAGAAAGGTAAGTCCAGTCCCTATTATTCCAGATTAGTTGGAAACAAAAAAGAGTATTCAGCA
This sequence comes from Plecotus auritus, assembly GCF_963455305.1. Classification (NCBI taxonomy): domain Eukaryota; kingdom Metazoa; phylum Chordata; class Mammalia; order Chiroptera; family Vespertilionidae; genus Plecotus; species Plecotus auritus. Next base: position 136,602,390 of record NC_137783.1, read on the forward strand.
TATCTTAGGTGAGCTCTGGAACTAGTTTTTCCATTCTTTAAAAATAATTACTATTTTTTCAAGCCTCTAACAAACTCCATCAATATGTAGAAATATTATTGTTTTTCTTAAAAAAATATGTTAATAATCTACTCATTTCTTATCCTCCTACTCTTTCTGCCGTGGCTTAAGTTTCTGTCCTCTCCCAATTATCACAACTAAATGAACTCCCTCAGGATTTCCCATTTCCTTTTCTAGTATCCTACAATCTATTGTTTGTACAGAAGTCTACCTTGTCATCCTAATATATAAAAACCCTGGGTCTGTCAGGACTGGAGGCTCCACAACCATGAAGTCAGTCCTGCTGTCAGCACACCCAGCACTGACTACTGCAACTGCAGGCATGGTGACCCAGCACTGACTGCTGAGGGGTCTGTGAATCATGCCCGGAGAGAGGCCTGAAGAGAGAAGCAGTGTCTGATCCACAGCCTGTGTGGCAGCTATTGATCAGCATTTGCCTCTCTTTCTCTTCAGGCCAGCCAGCAGCCACACCTCCATTTCTCTCCAGGCCTCCACCAGGGCTGCTGATCAACCCTGCCTTTCTGATCAGGCCCCATTGATAGGCCCAGAGACCTAACTGGCATAGAAACCAACCAATCAGAACCATATTTGGGTGAAGTGACACTGGGCATAGAAACTGACCAATCAGAACCAAATTGGCCAACAGAGGAGGGTGATTGGGGCTGAGATCAGGCCAGCAGGGGAGGGCAGTTGGGGGCAAGATCTGGCCAGCAAGGGAGGGCAGTTGGGGGCAACTAGGACAGCAGGGGAGGGCAGTTGGGGGCAAGATCTGGCAAGCAAGGGAGGGCAGTTGGCGGCAACTAGGACAGCAGGGGAGGGCAGTTGGGGGAGATCAGGCTGGCAGGGGAGGGCTGTTGGAAGCAAGATCAGGCCAGCAGGGGAGGGCAGTTGGGGGCAACCAGGACAGCAGGGGAGGGCAGTTGGGGGAGATCAGGTTGGCAGGGGAGGGCCTTTGGCAGCAAGATCAGGCCAGCAGGGGAGGGAAGTTGGGGGTGAGATCAGGCCAGCACAGAAGGGCAGTTAGGGGGGACTTCAGGCCAGCAGGGGAGTGCTGTTGGGGGCAAGATCAGCCAGGTGAGGGCAATTAGGAGCAATCTGGCAGGCAGGCAGAGAGGTTAAGGACAATCAGGCAGGCAAGCAGAGGGGTTAGGGGCAATCAGGAAGGTAGGCAGAGGCAGTTAGGGGCAATCACGCAGACAGGCAGGTGAGCGGTTAGGAACCAGCAGTCCCATATTGTGAGAGGGATGTCTGACTGCCAGCAGTCAGATATCCCCCAAGAGGTCAGCAATTGGAAAGGGTGCAGGCTGGGCTGAGGGAACCCCTGCTCCGTGCATGAATTTCATGCAACAGTCCACTAGTTTAATATAGGATTAATTTAATCACTCATTGGCTCAAAATCCTCAGGGTCCTTTTATCAACCAGAAGAAAAGGGCAAGTTTTACAATGGTCTATATAGTCCTACAAGGTCAACTTCTATTACAAGTTTATTATCACCTCTTCTATTCCCTAATCACATTTTATTCTTCAGCCACCTTTCATTCTGATGTTTCATAATACAACAACAATATTGTCATTTAAGAACTCTTGCATTTACACTTCTCTCTCTGTGATATGGTCTTCTCCTAGATAGCCATATACCGCACTCACTCATATCTTCAAGTGTTTATTTAAATGTCACCCTACTGACAACCTTAAAATTTAAAGTCTATCCTGGCTGCTTGTTCTATTACATTTTTATATTGCTCAATACCATCTATCATATTATATAGCTTACTTCTCCTTCTGCCTATATACTGATTTAGTCTTAGCTCCATAAATAGATAAATTTTGCTTATTACTCTTAACAATGTAAGTATATTTCATTGAATCAACCTATTTATATAATCAGGTATTTTTTTGCGTGCCTATACCATGTAATTTTGAATATAATATAGAGGCTAGTTTTATAAAAATAAATATATAATGGAAGCAAAAAAAAAAGCTACATATGAGAACATATAGGAATGGCACCTAATCTTACTTTGAATATTTATAGGTTAATATCTGATGTATAAGCAGAAAGTAGTCATTTACTAGTGATATATTCTGTTTGAAAATAATAAATACTTTTCTTATTTCTATACTATCACACATTGATTCTTGCCAATTTCATGAAGGTAACAACACAAGATTAAAGCAATGAAACTTACTATACATTGGCTAATACATATTAATTGTTATCATATCTTACAGTGAATTTTCAACAGATTATTTGCACACATGCTCAAGGTTTTAGTTAGGGCATTTTTCACCTCCTTGTTCCTGAAACTGTAAATCAAGGGATTCAGCATGGGTATGACCAAAGTGTAAAATAAAGAGGCCATTTTATCAGTATCCAGTGAATGACTGGACTGGGCTGCACATACATAAAGAATAGGGTCCCATAGAAAATGACTATGACTCTCAGGTGAGATCCACAGGTAAAGAAAGCCTTGTGCCGGCCCTCTGCAGAATTCATCCTGAGGATAGCAACCAGGATCAGAATGTAAGACAAAAGGACTATCAGAAGAGATGAAACCAGAGTCAAAAAGGAATAAAAGCACTTATTTGTGCATCCTAGGAGACACAGATTCAGGTAGCAACCTATATTGTCCAAAGAAGGCACATTTTACAGAGAATTAATTTTCTCATCCATAGTTCCTGTTTTGGTCTCCTGTAAGTGAGGTTTTCAAATTATATATTTCTAATTGGTCCACAAAAATGTAAATGAGCATATAATATAGGTAGTTCTGATTAAAGCAGGCATGTCTCAGGCTATTGGTCAAAAGGCAAAACCAGGGCTTCCCTTCCGTGATGGACCCAGATGGCATAAAAAAGCGGGACATAGTGTGGGAAGCCAAGAGTTTCTTCTGAGGTTGTTCTTGGTATACTGAGTACTTGGGCATTTCCTATTGGAAATGGCTGCTAGACTCTTATTATTCATAAATTTAAGCCCTCAGTTGACCATGGGGGAGTCCAGCTCAGCAGAAAAACTCCCTTATTAGGGTTCATATTAAAGGAAGCTTTCTTTTCAGGGTCCATGATATGTTTACCCCAAGCATCTGGATTTTTAAAATTTAACATCTCTAATAATTACATATACCAGAACATGCTATTACCTACCCTCCTGTGGGCATGGTTACTCAGTAATAAAATTGCTGCATTATTGAGAATATACATACTAAATTTTAGTTTTTACTGCCTTATTTTTCCTCAGTGTTTATAGCAACTTACTCTCTCGAAGTAAAATCATTCTAGTTTTCACATTCTCATCAACGTTTGGAAATGTAGTTCAAACTTTTGAATTTTAGCCATCCTAAAGGGTAGCTAGCGATATCACAGTATAGTCATACTTGGATTTGTCTAATGATTAATGATTTGGAGAAAAACATTGATGTGTCTTTTCACTGCTTTGATATCCTCTTTTGTGAAGGATTTCTTCAGGTGTATTTGCTGCCACCCTGCCCCTCTCTTTGCTTCCAAAAGGTTTACTGCTTTTAGGAGTTAGGCAAGTTTTTGTTATTTTACAAATGACTGATATCTGTACTTCATGGGATACATGGTTTTCAATCAGGTTCTTTCATTCTTTGTATGCTATATTTTTATAAATACAAGTTGTTGTTTTTTTAATTTAAATTCTTTATTGTTTAAAGTATTACATGTCTCCCTTTCCCCCATTGACCTCTCCCCGGCCACCCCCATTCCCCAGCACACGCCCTCACCACCCCCCCTTTCTGTATCCATTGGTTATGTTCATATGCATGCATAAAAGACCTTTGGTGATACCTTACCCCCTCAACCCTTCCCTCAAAGGTTGGGCAGCCTGTTCAATGCTTCTATGACTCTGGTTCTATTTTTGTTCATCAGTTTATGTTGTTCATTTTATTCCACACATGAGTGAGATCATGTGATATTTATCTTTCTCTGACTGGCTTATTTCGCTTGGCATAATGCTCTCCACTTCCATCCATGCTGTTGCTGATGATAAAAATTCCTTCTTTTTTATAGCAGTGTCGTATTCCATTGTGTAGATGTACCACAGCTTTCTAATGAACTTATCTGCTGATGGGCATTTAAGCTGTTTCCAAATCTTAGCTATTGTAAATTGTGCTGGTATGAGCATAGGGGCGCATATATCATTTCTCATTGGTGTTTCTGTTTACTTGGGATATATTCCGAGAAGTGGGATTACTGGGTCAAATGGAAGTTCCATTTTTAATTTTTTGAGGAAACACCATACTGTTTTCCACAGTGGCTGCACCAGTCTGCATTCCCACCAGCAATGCACGAGGGTTCCTTTTTCTCTGCATCCTCGCCAACACTTGTCATTTGTTGATTTGTTGATGATAGCCGTTCTGACAGATGTGAGATGGTACCTCCTTGTTTTGATTTGTATCTCTCAGATGATTAGTGACTTTGAGCATGTTTTCATATGTCTCTCGGCCTCCTGTATGTCATCTTTTAAAAAGTGTCTATTTAGGTCCTTTGCCCATTTTTGGATTGGATTGTTTATCTTCCTTTTGTTAAGTTGTATGAGTTTCCTATAAATGTTGGAGTAGCCATAGGCAGCAAAATAGCACACATTTGTTGTAACAATGTCTTTACCAATACAACTCCTAGGACAATGAAACTAAGGAGAAAATAAACAAATGGGACTATATCAAAATAAAAAGCTTCCGCACAGCGAAAGAAACCATCAACAAAACAACAAGAAAGCCCACTGCATGGGAGAACATATTTGCCAATGTTATCTCTGATAACGGTATAATCTCCCAAATTACAAGTTTTTATTTTAGTTAGAGTGATATTTATATATTTTAGTGTTATTATATTTTGTACCCTCTTTATGAAATCTTTGCAAGGTATTATTTCACTTTTTTTTCAAGACATTTCATGGTTTTAGTTTTCACATGTATATTCATAATATACCTCAATTAATTTTTACACATGATACAAGCAAATGACTAACATAGGAAACCTATTTACTAAGAAACTCTTTATTTTGTCTACATTGCAGTGCAGCTTTTGCTTAAATCAAGTGAAGTTACAAATGTGAGTCTATTTTTACACTTTATTTTTATTCATTTTATTGGTCTTTCTATTCATATGTGCACTGATGAAACAATTTAAAAATAATTTAGTTTTTTCTTTATTGATTAAGGTATTAAAAATGGGTTAAATCTGAAAAATAATCTAGTTTTATTTAAAGTATTGGTGTCTTTTATTGGAAATCCCTCATATTCTTTCTTCTAACATATTGCCTGACTATTCCAGAACACTTGCATTTCCACATACATTTGATATCAACTCAAGTATTAAAAAAGTACTAAAATTTTTATTGTTACTGCATTAACCAATGGAAAAATTTAGGGAGTATTGTATTAACCTCATCACATTTATTTCTGCCAACCAATGGACATGACATATTGCTACACTTATGTTTTCTTTATTAACTTGGTAATGTTTTTGTAGTTTCTAGCAATAAAGTTATGCAAAGCATTCATTTGATTTTTCCTTAAGATTTTACAGATTGTTCTATGTAATTGACAGTTTAAAACAATTTTACTTGTGTTTATTAGTATATAGAAAATTAACGTCTGTTTTTATGCTAATACCATGCTATTTTGATAACTATGGCCTTGTAATAATTCGATATTATGTAGCCTGATTCTTCCAACTTTGTTCTTTCTCAAGATCACTGTGTTTTTCGGGGTCTTTAGTGGCTCTCTATACATTTTTGGAATATGTGTTCTAGTTCTGTGAAATACACCATTGATATCTTGATAGGAATTGTGTTGAATCTAGATTGGGTATTATGGATATTTTAATGATGTTAATTCTTCCTACCTATGAACACAGTATATGTTTCCACCTATTTGTACGTTCTTAAATTTCTTTCTTCAGTGCCTTATGATTTTTAGAGTACAGGCCTCTTTACATCACTGGTTAAATTAATTCCTTGTATTTTGTTCTGTTTGAAGCAATCATAAATGGAATTATTTTTAGTTTCCCTTTCTGATAGTTCATAATTGGTATATAAAAATGCAATTGATTTCTGGATATTTATTTTGCATCCTGCTACTTTACTACATTCATTTATCAGTTCTAGTAGGTTTCTGGTGGAATCTTTAGGGTTCCTTATATACAGTATGATATCATATGCAGATAATGACAATTTTACTTCTACCTTTCCAATTTGAATGCCTTTTATTTCTTCTTGTCTGATTGCTGTGGCTAGGCCTTCTAGTAATGAGTTGAATAAGATTGGTGAAAGTGGACATCCCTTTCTTGTTCCTGATCTGAAGGGAAATGCTTGCACCTTTTGCCCATTGAATATGATGTTGACTATGGTTTCCCATATATGGCCTTTATTATGATGAGATATCTTCACTCTATCCCGAGTTTGCTGAGAGTGTTTATCATAAATGGGTGCTGGATTTTATCAAATATTTTTTCTGCATCTATTGATATCATCATGTGATTTTTATGCTTCATTTTATTTACATAGTGTGTCACATTTGTTGATTTGCAGATATTGTACCAACCTGCAGCTGATATGAGAACAATTGTTATTAGGTGAACATTTACAAGTGGATAACAACAACAACAAAAAATTCTAGTTTCCCAGGCCTATTAAACATCACTGCTTTCCAAGGCTTATCATACATCATAAACAGCTTCTATAACCTAATTTATGGTATATACATTTGATACTGAACTTTACCTGGGGTGTTTGTTCAGGTTTTTCCATAGGCTATGCAGGGCACCTTTCACTTCTTTGTTTCTCAAGCTGTAGATCAGGGGGTTCAGCATGGGTATGATCAAAGTATAAAACACAGAGGCATTTTATCACTGTCAAAGGAATGACTGGACTTGGGCTACATATACATGAAAGACAGAGTTGCATAGAATACAACCACCACTGTCAGATGAGATACACAGGTGGAGAAGGCCTTGTGCCTGCCCTCTGCACAGTGCATCTTGAGGATGGCCAGGAGGATCAGTAGGTAGGACACAAGGACTACCAGAAGAGATGAAACCAAATTAAACACTGAAAAGATCAGTATTATCAACTCAATTTCACGTGTGCTTGAGCATGGCAGTGTCAGCAATGGAAGACTGTCACAATAGAAATGATTAATGATATTATGGCCACAGAAAGATGAAATAAAAATCTTTATGGTGGTTATCAGAGAGAGAAAAGCACTGTGGAGATATGGGACTACTTCCAGAGCCCAGCATACCCGTGGTGACATGATGACTGTGTAGAGTAGAGGGTTACAGATGGCCACATAGCGGTCATAGGCCATTGCTGACAGAATGAAAAGTTCACCAATGATAAACAAGATGAAGAATGCTAGCTGGGCTGCGCACCAATTGTAAGGAATAGCCTTTTGTTTTGTTACAATGTTTGCCAACATTTTTTGTCCCACAGCTGTTGAATAACCAAGATCAGTGAAAGCCAGGTGTCTGAGAAAGAAGTACATGGGTGTCTGAAACCTGGAGTCCATCTTGGTGAGGATGATCATGCCCGCGTTGCCCACCACGGAGACTGCATAGATGATGAGGAACACCCCAAAGAAGGTGGCCTGCAGCTCAGGGTGGTCTGTGATTCCCATTAGAATGAATTCTTTTAGTACTGTTAGATTTTGTTGGTCCATCCAGGTTTATCAGAAAACCTATTCTGGATAAAGACATTCACATATTCAACAGCTTTTATGTAGTATCATCTAGCATTTTTTTTTTGTATACAAAGTTGGTATAAATAAAATAAATCCTAGTATACCAGTTAAGCTATATTAAAATAATCCACTTCCCACAAATAAAAACAGAGACAAGAATAAAGTTGGAGATAGAGTTTTGTGTTTTCCACAGGGGGAAATTTGTCCCCCTCTAACATTTGATAATATTAGAAGCATTTCGGTTGTCACACCTGAAGGATCTGTGCTACTGGAACACATGGATGGCGTCTAGTGAGGTTGCTAATTATCCTACTGTGTTAGTGTATACCCCCAACAAAGAATTTTACAGCCCCAAATGCCAGTAAGTCCAATGGTGGCAAACCCTGTCATATGTAATGATATAGGTATAAACATAGAAAAAGTCAGTGAATATAAAAAATGTTGAAAACTGTAGGCATTAGGTTTGTAGTTCATTGTTAAGCTTTTCTGTTGTCTTTTATGCAATGATAATTACATAATTGCACTTATCAAATTATAATCACACTATGTGACATGAACCTATGTTAATTACATAATAGAATTTTATAAATCCAAATTCCAATTATTTGTAGAAACTTTTGGAATCCCCTCATTTTAGACATATTCCTTTCATTTAATCTACTAAAAGTCATATTGATTTGTCATGCTAAAGTATCGCCTACAACAATTTCAGGTGTCATTTATTAATGTTTAAGTTTCATAATCCTATATTCAAATATTTATAAGTATTCAATAATATAGACATTGCAATTTTGTTTATAATACACAAATATTAATTTTAAAATGTTAAAATAAATATTATTATATTTTATGGTAGATTAAAAAAAAACATGTTCTTTTTAATCCATTATGTCTACAGTTGATACAGGATGACAAATTTAGCACAAGACCGATATTGGACAAATGTGTATCTTCTGGAAACTCTTAAAGATCATAGTAGATATTCTGTGTATAGAAAAATATACACAGGTAGTTAAAGTCTCTGTTATACTTACATTTGTTGGATATACTAAGGAGTCCTTAGGGCTAATGATGTAAGTGTTCTTAATTTCTATACACATCAACAAAACCAATTATTCTTCATAATATGGTTGGGAAGATAAATAAGAATTAAATGTTTCATTGTATTTATGGTACCCGGAAATATCCTTCTAATAGCAAATAGATGTCATTTTTATTTTGTGTGTCTACTTTTATTTTTAAGTATAGACAGTATGTTGCTGAAATAGATTACCTTTACATATGTCTACATACATTCTTTTTGTGTGACATAACTTCTTTGTCTGGAGTATGCTGATAAAGAGCCTGAGTAGCCCTAACCTGTTTGGCTCAGTGGATAGAGCATCGGCCTGCGGACTCCAGGGTCCCGGGTTTGATTCTGGTCAAGGGTATGTACCTTGGTAGCAGGCACATACCCAGTAGGGAGTGTGTAGTAGGCAGCTAGCTGATCAGTGTTTCTCTCTCATTGATGTTTCTAACTCTCTATCACTCACCCTTCCCCTCTGCAAAAAATCAATAAAATATATATATATAAAAGAAAAAGAGCCCAAGTAGTCTATTATCCAGGTAACTGTTCCTAGTGAACTCCTGCCTCTTTCCACCAGGACCCAACTCCCTGACTGCAAGTGGAACATAAATGTGTTGTTATTATGAATAATTGATCTTCTTCCTTACTTACAATATTTAATAAAAATTCACATAAAACCTGACATATCTTCTTTTCTCTGGGTGCATTATAACTAACATACTTTATTATTTTGGTGACTTAAAATGTATATTTTTGTCATAGTGGTACCTAAGATAGTAGGAAGAAACTGAGCAAATTGAGAGAAAGGAAGATCACTGGAATTGGTCTTATGTAATGAACTTTTATAAATATTCCCATTGGATAAAAACATTCTCTACTGAAAAAAAAAAAAACAGGTGTAAAATTATTATATTAAACAACAGTATATTGGCAAGATAAAGTCCAAAGATATATATATATGGATTCCATGATGTTAAAGTCTGGCCACAAAGGACTCCTCCATAGTATAAAAAAAGCTTTTAATGTAGACATAAATAATTATCATTAAAAATATATTTAGAAATACCCATGACATGCCACCAGTTTAAAAAAATACTAGAGTAATGCCAAAGTAAAATAAGGATGGCTTCTAAGATCCAATATATAATGGATAAAACATGTTGTATACATTTTCTTTAAAAAAACGAAAACAATAGAATTGATTCTGGCTACAAGGAAAATATAAATAAGAGTCAGTAAATTAGGTATAAGAAAGCATATAGAAAAATACAAAATTTAAAGCATTACATTTTAAATGTGTTTATAGGAAATCCACATTTTTTTCACATAAATCATTGCTTACCTGTGTGAGCTTCTGATATACCATCCTGTTCCCAAATACCTACCATTTTATGTCAGAAAGACTGAAATACTGTTAAGAAAAATGTAAATGAATGGAATAAGAAACAATATAATTTTTTTAGTTGCAATGAAAGGCTAAAGAAAAAAAATTACATCTGTAAATAATGGTTTTCCTGTAAGATAAGGAAAGGAAGAAGGGCTTTCTCTCACCAGCTTTAGGTTTCTACAGGAAGCGTCAAATTAGGTTTGTATAGTTTACTATCATTGTCGACTATCATTTTATCATTGTTAAAGATATACTCGCTGAGAAATTATATGTGATTTCTGACAGATTTCACTGGAAATTGAACACAGTGTACTTGTACCATCAGTATAAAACTTTAAAATCTTCTACCCTCCAAAAATTACTTTTCACATCTCAATGTAAGGTGAAAACACCCTTTTTGCCCATCAAGTTTATCAGAAAAAATTCACATTAATACATTGATTTAAATATCCCCTAATTATTACAATATTTTTAAGAAGAAGAGCCTAGAGGCACTAAATGACTCGGGGTTTGGAAGGACATTACACTGGAAATTGAATACGTTCAGCTTGATAATTCTGTCAGAATTTTTAGTTTTCCATTCCTGACTCTTTGTTTGGCTTTTTGTCTCTTAGTTCTGTCTTCTGTTATTCATATGATTAAGTATTTATATGATACATACATTTCACATGAGCAATATGACACTAGCATTTCAAAGATGCTTTTTAGCACTTGTGAAAATATTTGAACAATTCATCTGAATTGAAAGGAGAGCAGTTCTATTTTTCTCATACATTATCAATAGCATACTATGCACTGAAGCCAATCAGAAGTCCTGATATTTTAATTTGGTTTTCCATAGAAAAAGTTGTTATCTTGCAAATGTCACCAATGCTATTCAGATATTGGTATAATACAGCATCACATAAAATATCTATCTGCTTACCTGTGATGAACCTTCTCATGCTTTCCTGGTATTCTTCATGACATGAAATAGTGAGAACAATTTATAGATTATTCCCACTGTCTGATACACTCCCTGAAGATATGCCAAGCAATTTTCTAATTGTCCCTAAAGAATTTGCAAGTTTAACAAAATACAAGAAGGGAATTTTATTCATCAGTGAGTTAGATTTGTTTGTTTTTGTATTAAATTCTTACCTTTTAATCCAGATTAGTTTTCTGTCTTTTTTTTTTTTTCTGCTTTGATGATTATTTTTTATGTCTAATGACTAGGTTAAGGTGGCCAGTTCTTTGGTCAAAAATCAGTCTAGGGTTGCAGTGAAGATTTTCTTCAGATGTGATAAACACTTAAATCAATACACTTTGAGTATAGCTAATTACCATCCAGAATGTGTGTGAGCCTCATTTAATAGACATGTATATATCTACTAGAGGCCCGTTGCACAAAATTCATGCACGAGGTGGGGGTGTGTGTGTCCCTCAGCCCAGCCGGCACCCTTTCAAATCTGGGACCCCAGTAGGGATGTTTGACTGCCAGTATAGGCCCGATCCTGGTGGTATAGGGCCTAAATGGGCAGTCGAACATCCCTCTCACAATACAGGAAAGCTAGCTGCCAACCACTTGCCTGCTTGCCTGCCTGATGGTTAGCCCCTAATCGCTTTTGCCTGCTAGCCTGATCACCTCCTACCTGCTCCCCTGCCAGTCAGATCGATGCCTAACTGCTCCCCTGCTGGCCCGAATGCCCCTAACTGCCCTTCCTACCACCCGGTCAACCCAATCTACCCTCCCCTGCAGGCCTGGTCACCCCTAACTGCCCTCCCTTTCCAGCCTGGTCACCCCTAACTGCCCTCCCCTGAAGGCCTGGTGACCCCCAACTGCCCTCCCCTGCAGGGCTAGTAACCCCCAACTGCCCTTCCCTGCAAGCCTGGGCACCCCTAACTGCCCTCACCTGCTGGCCTGGTCGCCCCCAACTGCCCTCCCCTGACGGCCTGGTCACCCCTAACTGCCCTCTCCTGCTGGCCTGGTCGCCCCTAACTGTCTTCCACTGTAGGCCTGGTTGCCCCCAATTGCCCTCCCCTGCTGTCCCGGTCACCCCTAAATGCCCTCCCTTGACAGCCTGGTAGCCTCTAACAGCCCTCCCCTGCTGACCTGATCGGCCCCAACTGCCCTCCCCTGTAGGCCTAGTCACCCCTAACTTCCCTCCCTTGCAAGCCTGGTTGCCCTTAACTGCCCTCCCCTGCTGGCCTGGTCACCCCTAACTGCTCTCCCTTGACAGCCTGGTTACTCCTAACTGCCCTCCCCTGCAGGTCTGGTTCCCCACAATAGTCCTCCCATGCAGGCCTGGTCACCCCCAATAGCCCTTCCCTGCAGGTCTGGTCACCCCTAACTTCCCTTGCCAGCCTGGTCATTCCAAACTGACCTCTCCTGCAGGCTTGGTTGTTCCCAAATGCCAGGCCCAGTCACCCCTAACTGCCCTCCCCTGCCGGCTTGGTCACCCCTAACAGCTCTCCCCTGCTGGCCTAGTCCCCCCCAACTTTCCTCCTCTGCAGGTCTGATCCCCCACAACTGCCCTCCCCTGCAGGTGCGGTTGCCTCCAACTGCCCTCCCTTGCAGGCCTGGCCCTCTCAACTGCCCTCCCCTGCTGGCCTGATCGCCCATAACTGCCATCCCGTGCTGGCTATCTTGTGGCGGGCATTTTGTATCCACATGGGGGCGGCTATCTTTGACCACATGGGGTTGACCATCTTATGTGTTGGAGTGATGGTCAATTTGCATATTACCTCTTTATTATATAGGATATCTATCTATCTATCTATCTATCTATCTATCTATCTATCTATCATCTATCTAACTATCATCTATCTATCTATCATCATCTATCTCCTTTCAGGAGTGTCATAGTAATACATAGAAATATTTAAAAATTCTTTTAAAATGCCCAAAAAATATTAAGAAAGTTTTAAAACGTTTAAATTAACTTTCCTTGAAACTTAAAGTGTGATAATAAGGACACATTCCCCACTGCCCTGAAGCCTGTGTTCCTCATAGATAAGGATTTGAACTTCAGTAAATAACTCAGAGTGACTTGTCAAGATAACCACTTGAGTGAGTGATGTACTCTCCCTAGATAACCACATGTAGCCCCTCGCCCTGTTTGAGATAAACTTGTGTGCATTGACTTAATTCATTGATAGCCACCTGGACTGCTGAAAATGTGATACAAGCTTTAAAATGGGCATCCTGATCAGCCCAGTGCTCACCTGTCAAGACAGCCACAAAGGCATGTCCTTCTGTCAGTCTGGCAAGCAACACACTCCATGCTCCTCTTCCTGCCTGATGACAGAAGAATGGCTAGTAACTCCCAATTGAGATGCCACCAAGCTCTCAGGTGAGGAACGCCAGCCCCCTACATCCGGACCAGACCGGCTCAGCTACCGGACCCCAGAGGATAGCACCCCCGGGATCCCCATTTAAGCCTGTACCTACAGCATCAGGAATTATGTGAGTAATAAAGTGCTGTGTGATTTGCAATTGCATATGTTTCATGTGGTGTAATTCCTCCAGCAGTTAACTGAATTATTTTGCGTACACTTAAAATTTAAATTTAAGCTTCTGATCTTTTTGGTCCTAAGACTGCCCTTGGTCCTGCTTGCATAAAGTAGCCTCTTCTCTAGCAAGGACTTGAATGTCCCACACTGGCATGGTTGAAGTTTATCACCAGGGACGCCTTAGATAAACAACCCAGATCCTTTCCTGGGATCTACTTGAGACAAGGAGTAAGACCTTCTTGGTACTCTACATAAAACCCCATGAATTATGAGTTTTTCTACTCTATGTAACAAATTGTCACAGTTCCTGCCTCTGTTTGAGTTCTGAGTACTGCTATCTTTAATTTTTTCATATTGAAACAAGCATTTTAGGGGGATATAGGTATGTTTAGGGAATTTTTAGAATTGGGTCCATGGGAAAAAACCTAAGGCTACACATTTGGAGAAGGTACATTTCCTTAACACAAGAAAACCAGGTGCAGTTACATTTCCATAAGACAAGGGAGCAGCAACAGGTATATTTCCATAAGACAAGGGAACTGGTAGTAGCCAAAAAAGGTCTATATTTACAAAATAAAGAAGGAAGAATGCCCAGAAGGAATAGGAGGACAATAAGGGAGAAGGGTCTCAGGAATTACTATAGTAACCAATTCGAAAGGGAATATTGACCAATCAGAATGGATATCAAGGCACCAAGATCTGCAGTCTTTATAAGCCTTAGAGAAAAGGAACTCAGTGGGATCTGTTCCCCCTTCCCACTTGGGAGTCCATTCTTTGGGACTCTTTCCCTCTCCCCATATGGGAGTCTGTACTTGTTCTTCAATAAATCTCAACCTTTGCTATACCACTTTCTATCCCTGGATTCATTCTTCGACTCCAGTGGACAAAGAATCCGGGTTCTAGTCCAAAAATTCCATATCAATATGATTCTTTCTTTAGCCTTGGGGAGTTTCTACTTGCATGTGCTGATCAGTCATCCCTTGAATAATTGAGAAAGATTATCTGCAGATGCCCACTTTCCTTTCTCTGTGAAACCACTGGACTTTAGTACTCTGTTTTGTGAACTCTAGCTGCCTGGTCTCACTGGACTGTCAACTCTGCCTCATCAGGTTCTTCTAGGTTTTGACCTTTTGTCAAAGCCTAGAAACTCTCATAAGAAAGGAAATATGGGTAATCATAGTTCACCTCCCTTATTCTTCATCTCTCAGGGAAACTGTTTTGTTGCCTAATATAATTATTTTGAAAACTATTATTTCTTGCCCTATCCGGTTTGGCTCAGTGGATAGACGGTCGGCTTGCGGACTGAAGGGTCCCAGGTTCGATTCCGGTCAAGGGCATGTACCTGGGTTGCGGGCACATCCCCAGTAGGAGGTGTGCAGGATGCAGCTGATCGATGTTTCTCTCTCATAGATGTTTCTAGCTCTCTATCCCTCTCCCTTACTCTCTGTAAAAAAAAAAAAAAGCAATAAAAATATATTAAGAAAAAAGAAAACTATTATTTCTTCATCTTGTGTTTGTTCTTGTTTTAATAGAAAGGTAAGTCCAGTCCTATTAGTTGGAAACAAAAAAGAGTATTCAGCATATCTTAGGTGAGCTCTGGAACTAGTTTTTCCATTCTTTAAAAATAATTACTATTTTTTCAAGCCTCTAACAAACCCCATCCATATGTAGAAATATTATTGTTCTTCTTAAAAAAATATGTTAAGAATCTACTCATTTCTTATCCTCTGACTCTTTCTGCCGTGGCTTAAGTTTCTATCCTCTCCCAATTATCACAACTAAATGAACTCCCTCAGCATTTCCCATTTCCTTTTCTAGTATCCTACAATCTATTGTTTGTACAGAGGTCTAACTTGTCATCCTAATATATAAAAACCCTGGGTCTGTCAGGACTGGAGGCTCCACAACCATGAAGTCAGTCCTGCTGTCAGCACACCCAGCACTGACTACTGCAACTGCAGGCATGGTGACCCAGCACTGACTGCTGAAGGGGGCTATGAATCATGCCCAGAGAGAGGCCTGAAGAGAGAAGAAGTGTCTGATCCACAGCCTGTGTGGCAGCTATTGATCAGCATTTGCCTCTCTCTTTCTCTTCGGGCCAGCCAGCAGCCACACCTCCATTTCTATCCAGGCCTCCACTAGGACTGCTGATCAGCCCCACCTTTCTGATCAGGCCCCATTGATAGCCCCAGAGACCTAACTGGCATAGAAACCAACCAATCAGAACCATATCTGGGTGAAGTGACACTGGGCATAGAAACTGACCAATCAGAACCAAATTGGCCAACAGAGGAGGGTGGTTGGGGCTGAGATCAGGCCAGCAGGGGAGGGCAGTTGGGGGCAACCAGGACAGCAGGGGAGGGCAGGTGAGGGAGATCAGGCTGGCAGGGGAGGGCCATTGGGGGCAAGATCAGGCCAGCAGGGGAGGGCAGTTGTGGGCGAGATCAGGCCAGCACGGAAGGGCAGTTGGGGGGGACTTCAGGCCAGCAAGGGAGTGCTGTTGGGGGCAAGATCAGCCAGGTGAGGGCAGTTAGGAGCAATCTGGCAGACAGGCAGAGAGGTTAAGGACAATCAGGCAGGCAAGCAGAGGGGTTAGGGCAGCCGTGGGCAAACTACGGCCCGCGGGCCAGATCTGGCCCATTCGGCTGTTCTATCCGGCCCGCGGTGCAGAAAGAGCGGAGGGTTCTCTTGCTCTCCCCTCCGCTCCTTTACTTTGAATTTATATTAGTTCACACAAACACTCCATCCATGCTTTTGTTCCGGCAAACCGGTCCAGTTTAAGAACCCATTGTGGCCCTCGAGTCAAAAAGTTTGCCCACCGCTGGGTTAGGGGCAATCAGGAAGGCAGGCAGAGGCAGTTAGGGGCAATCACGCGGGCAGGCAGGTGAGCAGTTAGGAGCCAGCAGGCCCATATTGTGAGAGGGATGTCTGACTGCCAGCAGTCAGATATCCCCCAAGGGGTCCGCAATTGGAAAGGGTGCAGGCTGGGCTGAGGGAACCCCCACTCTGTGCATGAATTTCATGCAACAGACCACTAGTTTAATATAGGATTAATTTAATCACTCATTGGCTCAAAATCCTCAGGGTCCTTTTATCAACCAGAAGAAAGGGCAAGTTTTACAATGGTCTATATAGTCCTACAAGGTCAACTTATGTTACAAGTTTATTATCACCTCTTCTATTCCCTAATCACATTTTATTCTTCAGCCACCTTTCATTCTGATGTTCCATAATAGAACAACAATATTGTCATTTAAGAACTCTTGCATTTACACTTCTCTCTCTGTGATATGGTCTTCTCCTAGATAGCCATACAGTCCACTCACTCATATCTTCAAGTGTTTATTTAAATGTCACCCTACTGACAACTTTAAAATTTAAAGTCTATCCTGGCTGCTTGTTCTATTACATTTTTATATTGCTCAATACCATCCATCATATTATATAGCTTACTTCTCATTCTGCCTATATTCTGATTTAGTCTTTGCTCCATAAATAGATAAATTTTGCTAATTACTCTTACCAATGTAAGTATATTTCATTGAATCAACCTATTTATATAATCAGGTATTTTTTATATATATCAGGTATTTTTTTGTGTGCCTATACCATGTAATTTTGAATATAATATAGAGGCTAGTTTTATAAAAATAAATATATAATGGAAGCAAAAAAAAAAGTTACATATGAGAACATATAGGAATGGCACCTAATCTTACTTTGAATATTTATAGGTTAATATCTGATGTATAAGCAGAAAGTAGTCATTTACTAGTGATATATTCTGTTTGAAAATAATAAATACTTTTCTTATTTCTATACTATCACACATTGATTCTTGCCAATTTCATGAAGGTAACAACACAAGATTAAAGCAATGAAACTTACTATACATTGGCTAATACATATTAATTGTTACCATATCTTACAGTGAATTTTCAACAGATTATTTGCACACATGCTCAAGGTTTTAATTAGGGCATTTTTCACCTCCTCGTTCCTCAAACTGTAAATCAAGGGATTCAGCATGGGTATGACCAAAGTGTAAAATAAAGAGGCCATTTTATCAGTATCCAATGAATGACTGGACTTGGGCTGCACATACATAAAGAATAGGGTCCCATAGAAAATGACTATGACTCTCAGGTGAGATCCACAGGTAAAGAAAGCCTTGTGCCGGCCCTCTGCAGAATTCATCCTGAGGATAGCAACCAGGATCAGAATGCAAGACAAAAGGACTATCAGAAGAGATGAAACCAAGTCAAAACTGCAAAACTCAGAATGATCAATTTGATTTCATTTGTGTCTGAGCAGAGCAAAGATATCAATGGCAGAAAATCACAGTAGAAATGCCTGATGACATTACAACCACAAAATGATGAAATTAAAATTTTTGTGGTGATCAGCAAAGACAAAAAGACACTGTATAGAAAGGGCATTGCGACCAGCAAGTGACATAATCTCTGTGACATGATGATTGTGTCGAGCAGAGGGTTACAGATGGCCACATAGCAGTCATAGGCCATTGCTGACAGAATACAAATTTCACCAGTGATAAACACATTGAAGACAGTGAGTAGGGTAGCACACCAATTTTATGAGATTGCATGTTGATCGACAGCTAAATGTACTAGCATTTTTGGTCCCACAGCTGTTGAATAACCAAGATCAGTGAAAGCTAGATGTCTGAGAAAGAAGTACATGGGTGTCTGAAACCTGGAGTCCGTCTTGGTGAGGATGATCATGCCCATGTTGCCCACCACAGAGACTGCATAGATGATGAGGAACACCCCAAAGAAGGTGGCCTGCAGCTCAGGGTGGTCTGTGATTCCCATTAGAATGAATTCTTTTAGCACTGTTAGGTTTTGTAGGTCCATCCAGGTTTATCAGAAAACCTATTCTGGATAAAGACATTCACATATTCAACAGCTTTTATGTAGTTTCATCTAGCAAATTTTTTTTTTTATACAAAGTTGGTACAAGTAAAATAAATCCTAGTATACCAGTTAGGCTATATTAAAATAATCCACTTCCCATAAATAAACACAGAGACAAGAATAACGTTGGAGATAGAGTTTTGTGTTTTCCACAGGGGGAAATTTGTCCCCCTCTAACATTTGGTAATATTGGATGCATTTTGGTTGTCACAATTGAAGGAGCTGTGCTACTGGCACACATGATTGGCCTCTAGTAAGGTTGTTAATTATCCTACTGTATTAGTGTATACCCCCAACAACAAATTTTACAGGCCCAAATGCCAGTAAGTCCAACGGCGGCAAACCCTGTTATATGT
Source organism: Plecotus auritus (assembly GCF_963455305.1). Lineage (NCBI taxonomy): Eukaryota > Metazoa > Chordata > Mammalia > Chiroptera > Vespertilionidae > Plecotus > Plecotus auritus. The sequence goes on from NC_137783.1 coordinate 136,621,388, forward strand.
AACTAGAGGTCCGGTGTGCAAAATTCGTGTATGGGGGCATGGGTCCTTCAGCCCAACCTGCACCCTCTCCAATCTGGGAGCCCTGACGGCTTAGGCCCAGTACCTGTGTTTCTCTGCTCTCTGCATGGCCTGGCCGCTCTGCGCCCGCTGCCCAGAATTTCTCCATGGCTCAGAGCCTCTCTTTGGCCATGGGTGGGACGATGAAGCAAGCATTCTGCCAGGCCACTCTCAGTGGCTGCACTCCGAGGACTGGGGGACTCCAGCGGAGCTGAGGGTACTGGGCGCTGCCACATTGTGGCAATGGGCTCCGCCAGTTTTTGACGGAGTGATGGTTAATTTGCATATTATCCTTTTATTAGATAGGATAATATAGATTTAACATACGAAAAGGCAGTTAATATAAAAAATGTTGAAAACTGTAGGCTGTAGGCATTAGGTTTGTAGTTCACTGTTAAGCTTTTCAGTTGTCTTTTATGCAATGACAATTACATAATTGCACTTACTAAATTATAATCATACAATGTGACATGAACCTATGTTAATTACATAATAGAATTTTATAAATCCAAATTCCAATTATGTGGAGAAACATTTAGAATCCCTTCATTTAAAACACAGTTCTTTGATTTAATTTACTAAAACTCATATTGCTTTGTCCTGTTAAGGTATTACCTACAACAATTTCAGATGCCATTTATTAATGTTTATGTTTCATAATCATATGTTCAAATATTTGTAAGTATTCTGTATTATAGACATTGCAATTTTGTTTGTAATGCACAAATATTAATTTTAAAAGGGTTTCAAATAAATATTATTACATTTTATGGTAGAATTAAAAAAAAACATATTCGTTTTAAAGTCATTATGTCTACAGTTGATGCAGGATGACAAATTTAGCAGAAGACCAATATTGGACAAATGTGTATCTTATGGAAATGCTTAAAGATCATAGTAGATAGTATGTGTATAGGAAAATATACACAGGTAGTTAAAGTCTCTGTTATACTTACATTTGTTGGATATACTAAGGAGTCCTTAGGGCTAATGATTAAGTGTTCTTAATTTCTATACACATCAACAAAATCAATTATTTTTCATAATATGGTTGGGAAGATAAATAAGGATTAAATGTTTCATTGTATTTATGGTACCTGGAAATACCTCTCTAATAGCAAATACATGTCTTTTTTATTTTGTGTGTCTACTTTTATTTTTAAGTATAGACAGTATGTTGCTGAAATAGATTACCTTTACATATGTCTACATACATTCTTTTTGTGTGACATAACTTCTTTGTCTGGAGTATGCTTATAAATAGCCCAAGTAGTCTCTTATCCAGGTAACTGTTCCTAGTGCACTCCTGCCTCTTTCCACCAGGACCCAACTCCCTGACTGCAAGTGGAACATAAATGTGTTGTTATTGTGAATAATTGATCTTCTTCCTTACTTACAATATTTAATAAAAATTCACATAAAACCTGACATATCTTCTTTTCTCTGGGTGCATAATAACTAACATACGTTATTATTTTGGTGACATAAAATATATATTTTGTCATAGTGGAACCTAAGCTAGTATGAGGAAACTGAGCAAATTGAGAGAAAGGAAGATCACTGGAATGGGTCTTACTTAATGAACTTTTGTAAACATTCCCTTTGGATAAAGACATTCTCTACTGAAAAAAGAAAATAGGTGTAAAATCACTATATTACACAACAGTATATTGGCAAGATAAAGTTCAAAGATATACATATGGATTCCATGATGTTAAAGTCTGGCCACAAAGGACTCCTCCATAGTATAAAAAAGCTTTTAACGTAGACATAAATAATTATAATTTTAAAAAATGTATATAAATATCCCTGACATGCCACCAGTTTAAAAAAAACTGGAGTAATGCCAACATAAAATGAGAATGGCTTCTAAGATCCAATAAATAATGGATAAAACATGTTATATACATTTTCTTAAACAACTGAAAACAATACAATTGATTCTGGCTACAAGGAAAATATAAATAAGAGTCAGTAAATTAAGTATAAGAAAGCATATAAAAATACAAAATTTAAAGCATCACATTTTAAATGTGTTTATGGGAAATTCACACTTTTTTCACAAAAAACCTTATTATACTGGTGTGAGTTTCTGATATACTATCCTGTTCCCAAATACCTACCATTTTATGTCAGAAAGACTGAAATACTGTTAAGAAAAATGTAAATGAATGGAATAAAGAGCAATTTAATTTTTTTTAGGTGCAATGAAAGGCTAAAGAAAAAAATTTCATCTGTAAATAATGGTTTTCCTGTAAGATAAGGAAAGGAAGAAGGGCTTTCTCTCACCAGCTTTAGGTTTCTATAGGAAGCATCAAATTAGGTTTGTATAGTTTACTATCTCTGTCTACTATCAGATTATCATTGTTAAAGATATACTCGCTGAGAAATTATATGTGATTTCTGACAGATTTCACTGGAAATTGAACACAGTGTACTTGTATCATCACCGTAACACTTAAAAATCTTCTACCCTCCAAAAATTGCTTTTCACATCTCAATGTAAGGTGAAAACACCCTTTTTTTGCCCATCAAGTTTATAAAAAAAAATTCATATTCATACATTGATTTAAATATCCAATAATTATTACAATGTTTTTGAGAAGAAGAGCCTAGAGGCACTAAATGACTCAGGGTTTGGAAGGACATAACACTGGAAATTGAATACGTTCAGCTTGATAATTCTTTCAGAATTTTAGTTTTCCATTCCTGACTCTTTGTTTGGCTTTTTGTCTCTTAGTTCTGTCTTCTGTTATTCATATGATTAAGTATTTATATGATACATACATTTCACATGAGCAATATGACACTAGCATTTCAAAGATGCTTTTTAATATTTGTGAAAATATTTGAACAATTCATCTGAATTGAAAGGAGAGCAGTTCTATTTTTCTCTAGCATCATCAATAGCATAGTTGGCACTGAAGCCAATGAGAAATCCTGATATTTTGGTTTGGTTTTCCATAGAACATTTGTTATCTTGCAAATGTCACCAATGCTATTCAGATATTGGTATAATACAGCATCAAATAAAATATCTATCTGCTTACCTTGATGAAGCCTCTCTCATGCTTCCCTGATGTGCTTTATGACATGAAATAGTGAGAACAATTTATAGATTATTCCCACTGTCTGATACACTCCCTGAAGACATGCCAAGCAATTTCTTAATTGTTCCTAAAGAATTTGAAAGTTTAACGAAGTACAAGGAGCGGAATTTATTGATTGTATTCATCAGTGAGTTAGATTTGTTTGTTTTTGCATTAAATTCTTACCTTTTACTCTGAATTAACTTTCTCTCTTTTTTTTTTTTTTCTGCTTTCATGATTACTTTTTATGTCTAACTAGAGGCCCAGGGCACAAATTCGTTTACTGGTGGGGTTCCTCGGCCTGGCCGGCAATCGGGGCCAATTGGGGCCATCCTGCCCAGTCCCAATTGGGGCTGATTGGGGCCAGCTGGCTGGGGGTAGGGACCGCAGGAGGTTGGCTATGGGAGCACATTGACCACCAGGGGGCAGCTCCTGCATTAAGCGTCAGTCCCCTGGTGGTCAGTGTGCATAATAGCTACTTGCTGGTCATCCAGTAATTTTGTCATCCAGTCATAACATTTGCTTAGGCTTTTATATATATAGATGGCTAGGTTATGGTGGCCAGTTCTTTGGTCAAAATCAGTCTAGGGTTGCTGTGATGATTTTCTTTAGATGTGATTAACACTTAAATCAATACACTTTGAGTACAGCCAATTACCCTCCAGAATGTGGGTGCACCTCATTCAATCAGTTGAAGGTCTTTAAATAGTAAAGCCTGATATTTATATGTTGTGTGTGTCTGTGTGTGTGTGTGTGTGTGTTTGTGTGTATATACTAGAAAACTGGTGCATGAAAACTCATGCACTGGAGTGGGGTCCCTCAGCCTGGCCTGACCCCTCTCACAGCCTCGAAGCCCTCAGGGGCGAGAGGCAACCTGGCAATCAGGGGACACTGATGCCCCCATCACACCTCTGCTGAGCTGATGCCACTGCTGGCTGCTCAAGCCTCAGCCGTCCCTTGTTACCTGAGCCTCAGGTGGCCCTGGGTGGCTAGGCACCTGACTTCTGAAGCCTGCCTGCTCCTTGGGCATCGGCTGGGCATCTGTCATCAGAGGCTTGCCTGCACCTTGGGCTAGCCCTGGGTGGTTGGTGGACTGAGGGGACTGTGGGACTTGAGAGGCAGGTGTGCGGTGTGGCCAGACCCGCCTGGGGGCAGGCCCGGCCATGCCGCATGCCAGCCACCCCAGTGGGGCTGAGGGAGCTGGGCGCAGCCATCTTGTGGCTGTGGGCGCAACTAACTTTGAGGGCATGGCAGTCAATTAGCATATCCCCTCCTTATTGTCTGTGGGCCTGCCATCTTTGTAAGGGCATGATTGTCAATTAGCATATGCCCTCTTTATTAGATAGGATATCTATACTAATAAAAGGGTAATATGCTAATTAGAGCAGATGTCTTTCCGACGTCCTTCCAGACAAAGTTGCAGTGGCTACGAGGGTCAAAGGCAGGCAGCCATGGTGGCAGCAGTGAGGGCCAAGGGCACACAGCCATGGTGGCAGATGCGAGGGCCGAGGGCAGGCAGCCATGGGTTCAGGCAGCCATGAGTGCTGGTGATGGTGAGACACGGGACTCAGGCAGCCACAAGCTTTGGTGGCTGAGAGGCCCGGGGCTCAGGCCTCGCAGCTGCAGCAGCCAGCAGTGGCAGCAGCAGGGAAGGGGTGATGGGGGTGGCGCCTTGCCCTGATCAGCCAGTTGCTTCTCACGGAGGGGGTCCTAAGCCATCAATAGGACATCCCCTGAGGTCTCCCGGACTGTGAGAGGGGGCAGGTCTGGGTGAAGGACCCTCCCTCAGTGCACAAAATTTTGTGTACCGGGCCTCTAATATATATATATATATATATATATATATACACACACACACACACACACACACACACACACACACACATATACATACACACACACATACATAAATATATATATGTGTATATATATATGTGTATATATATATATATATATATCCTTTCAGATGTTGCTTTTATAAGTTCTTAAAATCACAAAACAATGTTCAGTTTAGGCAAATTATTCTCCTCTACTAGAATAAGACCTTCTTGTGTATTCTACATAAAACCCCATGAATTATGAATTTTTCTACTCTGTGTAACAAACTGGCACAGTTCCTGCCTCTGTTTGAGTTCTGAGTATTGCTGTATTTTCATATGATTCTTTCTTTAGCCTTGGGTGGTTTCCACTTACATGTGCTGATCAGTCATCCCTTGAATAACTGAGAAGGATTATCTGCAGATTCCCACTTTCCTTTCCCTGTGAAACCGCTGGACTTTAGTACTCTGTCTTATGAACTCTATCTGCCTGGTCTCACTGGACTGTCAACTCTGCCTCATCAGCTGAAGTACTCTTCTAGGTTTTGACCTTTTGGCAGGGTGGCCTAGAAAGTTTCTTAAGAAAGGAAAGCTGGGTAATCATAGTTCACCTCCCCTATTCTTCATCTCTCAGGGAAACTGTTTTGTTGCCTAACATCATTGTTTTGACAACTATTGTTTCTTACATCTTGTGTTTGTTCTTGTTTTACTAGAAAGGTAAGTCCAGTCCCTATTATTTCACATTAGTTGAAAACAGAAAAGAATATTCAGCATATCTTAGGTGAGCTCTGGAACTAGTTTTTCCATTCTTTAAAATAATTAATATTTTTTCAAGCCTCTAACAAACCTCATCAATATGAAGAAATATTATTGACTTTTCTTAAAAAATGTGTTAAATGTGTTAATCTATTCATTCCTTATCCTCTGACTCTTTCTGCAATGGCTTAAGTTTCTGTCCTCTCTCAATTATCACAACTAAATGAATTCGCTCTGGATTTCCCATTTCCAAACTTTAGTATTCTAGAGTATATTGTTTGTACAGAAGTCTAACTTGTCATTTAACATAAGATTAATTTAATCACTCATTGGCTCAAAATCTTCAGGGTGAATTTTTCAATCAGAAGAAAGGGTAAGTTTTACAATGATCTATATAGTCCTACAAGGTCAACTTCTGTTACAAGTTTAATATCACCTCTTCTATTCCCTAATCACATTTTATTCTTCAACAACATTATTCTGATGTCCATAATACAACAACAATATTGTCATTTAAGAACTCTTGCATTTACACTTCTCTCTCCGTGATATGGTCTTCTCCTAGATATCCATATCTTCAAGTGTTTATTTAAATGTCACCCTACTGACAACCTTAAAATTTAAACTCTATTCTGACTGCTTGTTCTACTACATTTTTATATTGCTCAATACCATCCATCATATTATATAGCTTACTTCTCATTCTGCCTATGTTCTGATTGTATCTTAGCTCCATAAATAGATAAATTTTGTTTATTACTCTTAACAATGTAAGTATATTTCCTTGAATCAATATATTTATATAATCAGGTATTTTTTATATATATCAGGTATTTTTTGTGTGCCTATACCATGTAATTTTGAATATAATATAGAGGCTGGTTTTATAAAAATAAATATGTAATGGAAGCAAAAAAAGCTACATATGAGAACATATAGGAATGGCACCTAATCTGACTTATAATATTTATAGGATAATATCTGATGCATAAGCAGAAAGTAGTCATTTACTAGTGATATATTTTGTTTGAAAATAATAAATACTTTTCTTATTTCAATACCTGTCAAACATTGATTCTTGCCCATTTCATGAAGGAAACAATGCAAAATTAAAGCAATGACACTTAGTATACATTTGCTCATACATAATTTATTGCTACCATATCTTACAGTGAATTTTCAACAGAATATTTGCACACATGCTCCAGGTTTTAGTTAGGGCATTTTTCACCTCCTTGTTCCTCAAACTGTAAATCAAGGAATTCAGCATGGGTATGACCAAAGTGTAAAATAAAGAGGCCATTTTATCAGTATCCAGTGAATGACTGGACTTGGGCTGCACATACATAAAGAATAGGGTCCCATAGAAAATGACTATGACTGTCAGGTGAGATCCACAGGTAGAGAAAGCCTTGTGCCTGCCCTCTGCAGAATTCATCCTGAGGATGGCAACCAGGATCAAAATGTAGGACACAAGGACCATCAGAAGAGATGAAACTAGATTAAAAGCTGCAAAACTCAGAATGATCAATTTGATTTCATGTGTGTCTGAGCAGAGCAAAGATATCAATGGCACACTATCGCAGTAGAAATGTCTGATGACATTACAGCCACAAAATGATGAAGTGAAAATTTTTGTGGTGATCATCAAAGACAAAAAGACACTGTATAGATAGGGCATTGTGACCAGCAAGTGACATAATCTTTGTGACATGATGACTGTGTAGAGCAGGGGGTTACAGATGGCCACATAGCGGTCATAGGCCATTGCTGACAGAATACAAATTTCACCAGTGATAAACATATTGAAGACAGTGAGTTGGGTAGCACACCAATTATAGGAGATTGTATGTTGATTGACAGCTAAATTTACTAGCATCTTAGGTCCTACAGTTGTTGAGTAACCAAGATCAGTGAAAGCCAAGTGTCTCAGGAAAAAGTACATGGGTGTTTGTAGCCTGGAGTCTGTCTTGGTGAGAATAATCAAGCCCAGGTTACCCACCAAGGAGACTAGGTAAACAATGAGGAAGAGCCCAAATAATGGAGCCTGCAGCTCTGGGTGGTCCGTGATCCCCATTAGAATGAATTCGTTCAACATTGTTAGATTGTGGTTGTCCATTAGGCCATTCAGGAAACCTATAATGCGAATACATACAAAGCTAATCAATAAATGCCATGAGCTATGATTAGAGATTTCCATTGTAATAAGTGATTAAAGGTTTCAATATTTCATTTATGGCTTGTTGCTTTAATTGGCTACTCTAACACTTGACAACTCAATTATCTCTCTCCCAGCTTAGTGAAGCTCTTGACAGGTTTCTCAGCTTTGACACAATAGCACAAACAAAAAAGTAAAAAAGCAGAAATTGGTGCTTTATCAAAATTATAAAACAGACTTTTGTGCACTGAAGGACATTATCAAATAATTAAAATACAACCCACACAAAGTAAAAAAAGATGCAAGTAATATATCTGTGAAAGTTCCAGTATATAAAATATACAAAGGATTTGGAAAACTCAACAACAAAATGGTAAACAACCCACATATTTTTTAAAAAAAGGCAAAAGACCTGAACAGACATATATTATGGAAAATATACAAGTGAGCAATAAGTACATGAAAAGTGGCTTAAGAGCTTTAGTCATTAGAAAAATACAAGTTAAAACTACACAGGTACTGTTTTACACCCTCTAGGATGGTTATTTTAAAAAAAAAATAGAAAATTACGTATTCTGACAACAGTGTGGAGGTATTAGAATCTTTGAACACTTTTTGAGGTCATTTAAACTGGAATAGCCAACTATGAAAACATTTTGAGGGTTACTCAATAAGCTAATCATAGAATTGTTATTATGACCCCAAAATTCCACTGTTAGATATATACCCAGAAGTTAGGAAAAACTTTGTTAAGTTTACACAAAAACTTACAGGTAAATATTCAAAGCACTATTCATAATAGTAAAAAATAGATATAAACCAAAGGTTCATCAACTTAAAAAATGATATAGCCAGTATGGTATATCCATACAATGAATCACCAGTGTAGGGCAAGCAGGAGGCAGCTGATCAATGATTCTCTCTCATCATTGATGTTTCTATCTCATTCTCTCTGCCTCTCCCTTCCTCTCTGAAATCAATAAAAATATATTTAAATAAGTAAATACTAGTAAGTAGAGTGGAAAAGAAACCTTAATTTTAGGCATAATGCATATTCCTGCTTTACAATTTTGCAAAGACTGTTCTTTACTTAAGTCTGTATTTGTGTATATTTTAAATTTATTCCCAATTTTTGTTAGATGTGCATTTAGTTATTCAAGATACAACTTGATGGCATTTCAAAGACCCTTCCAAGGCTTGCACGTTGAGAGGGAGGGCATGTCCTCTTACCAGACATGGTGGGACGGAGGTGCAGTGTAGTGCAATTTATGCTTTAATATTTTGCTTTGGCCTCACCTCCCAGTAAAAGTGGTGACTTTCAAATAACATTGATCCTTTCAATGATATTTGTAAAGTTTGGATACATGTGGAAAATTTTAAACAGAGAAATGACAAGGTTTATAAAAATATTGATAAAATTCTTTTAATTTAGAGGTAACTGGAAAACATTATGAATATACCTTACTATTGAGGTTAATAAGTCTGAAACACATCCAATTAACTACAAATAACAACATCATATTTGACATCTTGATTAAGGGTCCAAGTTAAAACAAATCTTATGATCTCGGGATTTGAGATTTTTAATGCTTCCTCGCTCCTCAGAGGTCTCATATTTACTATATCAACATAAATGTCTAGCTTTCATCAAAAATCATAACAAAGTAGCTATTGAAGCTTCATTTATTAAAGCAGGTTGTTAAAGCTATGGCTAAATCACTGAGTTTGAGTATTAGAGACTCACTGTTAAATGGGAGATGGGCCATGAAGGGTCCCCGGACCTCAGAACATGTCAGGGAAGCAGGTACAGACTACTCACCTCCAAGAAGGAATCTCACTGTGCTTCCCCATGATGTGTCCCTAAGATAACCCAATAAGAAGAATTTACGGGTTTCCTTGGTCCTTTGAGATTGTCCCTGAGGGGAAAGGATACAATTTGTTAATTATGCTTAAAGCATTTGAAAACTTGAAACAAAGCCGATGGGATATCTGCTAATTGTACAGGACATCTTTCTAGTCCCACACAAATAAAGTTATATTAGGTACCTTTCCTTGGTTTCTCTTGGTTATTGTTTCTTTAGGAGAAGCATTTTAGTTTTGTTTTGCAAGCCTTAATTGTCTCCTCTAAAAGGAGTGTCTGCTTATGATTTTACCACTGAGGACATAATAGATATGTTTGCACAATGTCTTACATTGTTTTGAACTTTATAAGGGAAAATAGACATGTGTAGCTATTTTCCCCTTAGTTGTGGTGTATTTAACTTATTAAAGTGCTAGTGGCCTGGTGCACGAAATTCGTGCATGGGTGGGGGGTGGGGGGGGGTGTCCCTCAGCCCTGCCTGCACCCTTTCCAATCTGGGACCCCTCGAAGGATTTCCTACTTCTGGTTTACAGGGATTGGGCCAAAACTGGCAGTCGGACATCCCTTCTTAATCCGGGACTGCTGGCTCCTAACTGCTCACCTGCCTGCCTGCCTGATTGCCCCTAACCACTCTGCCTGCAGGCCTGCTCACCCCCAACTTCCCCCCGCCGCCGGCCTGCTCGTCCCCAAATACTTGCCCCTGCCAGCCTGATCACCCCCAACTGCTCCCCGTGCCAGCCTGCTTGCCCTCAACTGTCCCCCCTGTTTGTCTGCTCACCCCATCTGCCCTCCCCACTGGCCTGCTCACACCCAACTGCCCCCCTGCTGGCCTGGACACCCCCATCTGACCAGCACTGACAGCCTGCTTGCCCCCAACTGGACCCCTGCTGGTCTGCTCACCCCAACTGCCCCCCCCCCAGCCTTATCACCCCAAATGGCCCCCCTACCTACTGGCATGATCACCCACAACTGCCTTCCCATCCTGGCCTGATCACCCACATCTGCCCTCTCCTCTTGGCCTCCAACCGCCTCTACCTTGTCCCCGCCACCATGGCTTTGTCCAGAGGAACGTGCAAAAGGTCTCGTGGAAGGTCTCCCAGTCTAATTAGCATATTACCCTTTTATTAGTATAGATAATATACATATTTAAGAAACCATACATGATAAATTAATATTTATAAAATTAACACAACTGTGTAGACAGGATCTAGATTACAGCAATTACAACCACTAAAATAAATAAAATATTATCAGGACTCCAAAATAATCCTTTATTCTTCTTTCTATTATGCACTGTTGTCTTACACACACACACAGTCTGACTTCTAATAGCATAGATTATTTTCACCTATCTTTGTTACTTTATACAGTATAGAAGAAATCCTGTACATTGTTTTTTGTATGTCTGGGCTTTTTCACTTGATATATTGCCATAGGTATTTCTAGAGTGTTCATCCTAATTTTTTATGTATAGTTCCATTTCATCACAAATTATTTATCCATTATCCTATTTTTGAATATTAGAATTGGTTCCAATTTCAAGGTTTTATGATTACTCATATTATTAACATTGTATTACATTTTATGCTTTGAAAATAAAACTTTTTCCTCTTCTTTAGGTATTTATAAAATGTTAAAATTGGATTTATTACAGATAACCACATATTATTTATAAAAATATTTCCCTGATATATACAATTCCCTGATAATTGTAATTAAAATAAAACAAGAATAAATTTTTTTGTGTAGTCGCAACTTTAAAGCTTCTTTTCCCAACCCTGTAAATGCACCAGCCCTTCTACCCTTGATAAGCATTTAACACCTATGATGGCCACATCTGCCAAACACATTATCCTCCAGTGGGCATAATTACTCAACAATGGAATGGCTGCTTCATAGAGAATACACATACTAAAATTTAGTCATTTCTACCATTAGCTTTTCAAAGTTTTTATAACAATGTACATGTCCTCAAACAAGTAAAATAATATTTGCTTTCCACATTGGCATCAACATTTTGAACTATTGTTCAAAATTTTTAATTTTAGCCATTCTGCTGGGTGTATAGTGATTTCACTGTATAACCTTAACATACGTATCTAATGATTAATGATATTTTCAAGACATTTATGAATTTTTGGCTGTTTTGATAGCTTTTGTTATGAAGCATTTCTTCAGGTGTGTTGACCACCCTGGTTCCCTTTCCCCCCACAGTACATTGATGGTCTAAATCATACTTAATTTAACAGTTTGGCAATTTGTTTTACAAATTACTGATATCAGTACTCATATGTGTATCAGAAGTGTTCTCTCAGGATTTTATTTTATCTCTTCTGTGGTGTCTATTGATATTTTGATAAATACAAATTTTTATTTTGGATACAGTGCTATTCTATATAATAAAGAGGTAATATACAAACTGACCATCACTCCAACACACAAGATGGTCGCCCCCAGGTGGTCAAAGATGGCCACCACAAGATGGCCGGCAGGGGCGGGCAGTTGTGGGCAATCAGGCCAGCAGGGAAGGGCAGTTGGGGGTGATCAGGCCTGCAGGGGAGGGTAGTTGGGGGCGATCAAGCCTGCAGGGGAGGGCAGTTGGGGAGAACAAGGCATGCAAGAGAGGGCAGTTCGGGATGACCAGGCCTACAGGTGAAGGCAGTTGGGAGGGACAAGGCCTGCAGGGGAGGGCAGTTAGGGGTGACCAGGCCATCAGGGAAGGACAGTTAGGGGAGACCAGGCCAGCAGGGGAGGGCAATTAGGGGCAATCAGGCCGGCAGGGGAGCAGTTAGGCGTCAATCAGGCTGGCAGGGGAGTGGTTAGGGGCAATCAGGCAGGCAAGCGCATGGGAGCCAGCAGTCATGGATTGTGAGAGGGATATCCGACTGCCCATTGAGGCCCGATCCTGGAGATTGGGCCTCAATGGGCAGTTGGACCTCCCTCGAGGGGTCCCAGATTGGAGAGGGTGCAGGCTGGGCTGAGGGACAAGCCCCCCCTTTCATGAATTTCGTGCACCGGGCCTCTAGTATATGTATATTTCAGTGTTATAATTTTTGTACTTTATAAAGAAATCTTTGCTTATTCCAAGTCATGAAGATATTCTTTCTTGAAAAGACTTTGTGCTTTAGATTTCTTTATTTTTTATGAATATAAAATATTCATAATTAATTTTATATTTGATGCAACCAAATTACTAAGTTTTATGATTTACATAGGAAACCTAAATGAGCTAGGTCAGTTTACTATGAAACCCTCCTTTCCTTATTACATAGCATGCATTTTTTATTTAAATCAAGTGAAATTACATGTGTGAGTCACCTATTGGACAAATTATTTTCATTTATTTTATTGGTCTTTCTACATGCACTGATGGCACAGTTTTTTAAATATGATTTTGGAGAGGAGGGCATGGTTGGATGGAGTGAGGAAAGGAAAGAGGGAGGAAGGAAGGGAGACAGACAGAGGGGCATCCATTGGAGAGAGATATATCATCAATAGATTGGTTGCCTCCCATAAACACCTGGACCATGGATCAAACCCTCAATCCCAGCATGTGCCAGACTTGGAATTAATCCTGCGACCTTCTGGTGCCTAGGATGATGCTCCAACTACCCAACTTCCACTGTCAGGGCCTGATGGCCCAATTTTCAAATAACCTGGTTTTATTAAAGATATTGATATCTGTAATTATAAGCGCTTTGTATTCTTCCTTCTTTTAATATATTTCCCTGACTACCCTAAAAGTTTTGCATTTACACAGAAATTTAATATGAACTTGAGCAGTAAAAAATACTATTGGACTTTTCATTGCTAGTGCATTAAATCTATAGAACAATTGCGGGAGCATTGATCTCATCACATTTGTTATTTCCAATCAATGGACATGGTATATTGCTACATTTATGTCTCCTTTAATAACCCAGTAATAATTTTGTAGCTTATAGCAGTGAAGTAATGCAAAGAATTCATTAGGATGTTCTTTAAGTATTTTACAAATTTTATTGTTGTGTAATCAATACTTTAAAATTTTATTTTCATCTCCTTTTTACTAGTGTAGAGGAAATTAATCTTTTATATGCTTGGTTACCTTATATCCACCAATCTTGCAATATGCTTTTATTATTTCTCATATTTCAAGTTGACAATTCCTTTACAATTTTAATGTACACAATAATATCACTTGAAAATAATTACACTATTATTTCTGCTACCCCAAGCATATACATGTTCATGTATGCTTTAAAGGGAATCTGATATGCCACCAAGCCAAAGGAAAATATAGTTAAACTGTCATTAAGGCAAATTGTTTATGTATTATTCATTGCTGTATATATGTTCACCACTGATAACAGTAACTGCCATCATCTGTATGTCACTATGCCAGTATGATGGGCACCTGTCTTTAAATGTTGTGGAAGATACAAGTAACATAAGTACTTGGCAATGTGAAAACAGTTATTGGGGCTTTTATCTCACAGTAAAACCTGAGGACAAATCAGAGTTGAAACCAGAGGATAATCACTACTTCAACATCTATAAGGTGAAAGCAACAAAATAATATTTCTACTCTCCCATGCCTCTTACAGATCACTGCTTTCTAAGTCCTATCATATATCACAAACAGGTTTTACACCTAATTTATTGCTTACACAGTCTATATAAAACGTCATCTGGGGCGTTTGCTCAGGTTTTCCCATATCCTTTGCAGGGCACCTTTCACTTCTTTGTTTCTTAAGCTGTAGATCATGGGGTTCAGCATGGGTATGATCAAAGTGTAAAACACAGAGGCTATTTTATCACTATCAAAGGAATGACTTGACTTGGGCTGCACATACCTGAAGAATAGAGTCACATACAATATAACCACTACTGTCAGGTGAGATCCACAGGTGGAGAAGGCCTTGTGCCCTCTGCAGAGTGCATCTTGAAGATGGCCAGGAGGATCCGTATGTAGGACACAAGGACTACCTGGCCAGGAGGATCCGTATGTAGGACACAAGGACTACCAGAAGAGATGAAACCAAATTAAACACTGAAAAGATCAGTATTATCAACTCAATTTCACGTGTGCTTGAGCATGGCAGTGTCAGCAATGGAAGACTGTCACAATAGAAATGATTAATGATATTATGGCCACAGAAAGATGAAATAAAAATCTTTATAGTGATTATCAGAGAGAGAAAGGCACTGTGGAGATAGAGTACTGCTACCAATGCCCAGAAAGCCCTTGGTGACATGATGACTGTGTAGAGTAGGGGGTTACAGATGGCTACATAAGGGTCATAGGCCATTGCTGACAGAATACAAATTTCACCAATGATGAATAAGATGAAGAATGCTAGCTGGGCTGCACAACATTTGTAGGGAATAGTCTTTTGTTTTGTTACAATGTTTGCCAACATTTTTGGTCCCACAGCTGTTGAATAACCAAGATCAGTGAAAGCCAGGTGTCTGAGAAAGAAGTACATGGGTGTCTGAAGCCTGGAGTCCATCTTGGTGAGGATGATCATGCCCATGTTGCCCACCACGGAGACTGCATAGATGATGAGGAACACCCCAAAGAAGGTGGCCTGCAGCTCAGGGTGGTCTGTGATTCCCATTAGAATGAATTCTTTTAGCACTGTTAGGTTTTGTAGGTCCATCCAGGTTTATCAGAAAACCTATTCTGGATAAAGACATTCACATATTCAATAGCTTTTATGTAGTATCATCTAGCAATTTTTTTTTTGTATACAAAGTTGGTATAAATAAAATAAATCCTAGTATACCAGTTAGGCTATATTAATATAATCCACTTCCCACAAATAAAAACAGAGACAAGAATAAAGTTGGAGATAGAGTTTTGTGTTTTCCAAGGGGGGAAATTTGTCCCCCTCTAACATTTGATAATATTAGAAGCATTTCGGTTGTCACACCTGAAGGATCTGTGCTACTGGAACACGTGGTTGGCGTCTAGTGAGGTTGCTAATTATCCTACTGTGTTAGTGTATACCCCCAACAAAGAATTTTACAGCCCCAAATGCCAGTAAGTCCAATGGTGGCAAACACTGTTATATGTAATGATATAGATATAAACATAGAAAAAGGCAGTAAATATAAAAAATGTTGAAAACTGTAGGCATTAGGTTTGTAGATCATTAAGCTTTTCTGTTGTCTTTTATGCAATGATAATTACATAATTGCACTTATCAAATTATAATCACACTATGTGACATGAACCTATGTTAATTACCTAATAGAATTTTATAAATCCAAATTCCAATTATTTGTAGAAACATTTGGAATCCCCTCATTTTATACATAGTCCTTTCATTTAATTTACTAAAAGTCATATTGATTTGTCATGCTAAAGTATCATCTATAACAATTTCAGATGCCATTTATTAATGTTTAAGTTTCATAATCATATATTCAAATATTTGTAAGTATTCGATAATATAGACGCAATTTTTTATAATACACAAATATTAATTTTAAAATGTTCAAAATAAATATTATTATATTTTATGTTAGAATTAAAAAAAACATATTCTTTTTAAGCCATTATGTCTATAGTTGATACAGGATGACAAATTTAGCACACAACTGATATTGGACGAATGTGTATCTTATGGAAACGCTTAAAGATCATAGTAGATATTATGTGTATAGGAAAATATACACAGGTAGTTAAAGTCTCTGTTATACTTACATTTGTTGGATATACTAAGGAGTCCTTAGGGCTAATGATTAAGTGTTCTTAATTTCTATACACATCAACAAAATCAATTATTCTTCATAATATAGTTGGGAAGATAAATAGGAATTAAGTGTTTCAATGTACTTATGGTACCTGGAAATATCTCTCTAATAGCAAATACATGTCATTTTTATTTTGTGTGTCCACTTTTATTTTTAAGTATAGACAGTATGTTGCTGAAATAGGTTACCTTTACATATGTCTACATACATTCTTTTTGTGTGACATAACTTCTTTGTCTGGAGTATGCTGATAAAGAGCCCAAGTAGTCTCTTATCCAGGTAACTGTTCCTAGTGCACTCCTGCCTCTTTCCACCAGGACCCAACTCCCTGACTGCAAGTAGAACATAAATGTGTTGTTATTGTGAATAATTGATCTTCTTCCTTACTTACAATATTTAATAAAAATTCACATAAAACCTGACATATCTTCTTTTCTCTGGGTGCATTATAACTAACATACGTTATTATTTTGTTGACATAAAATATATATTTTGTCATAGTGGAACCTAAGCTAGTATGAGGAAACTGAGCAAATTGAGAGAAAGGAAGATCACTGGAATGGGTCTTACGTAATGAACTTTTGTAAACATTCCCTTTGGATAAAGACATTCTCTACTGAAAAAAAAAAGTAGGTATAAAATCGCTATATTACACAACAGTATATTGGCAAGATAAAGTTCAAAGATATATATATGGATTCCATGATGTTAAAGTCTGGCCACAAAGGACTCCTCCATAGTATAAAAAAGCTTTTAATGTAGACATAAATAATTATCATTAAAAATATATTTAGAAATATCCATGACATGCCACCAGTTTAAAAAAATACTAGAGTAATGCCAAAGTAAAATAAGGATGGCTTCTAAGATCCAATAAATAATGGATAAAACATGTTATATACATTTTCTATGAAAACAATACAATTGATTCTGGCTACAAGGAAAATATAAATAAGAGTCAGTGAATTAGGTATAAGAAAGCATATAAAAATACAAAATTTAAAGCATTACATTTTAAATGTGTTTAAGGGAAATCCACATTTTTCACATAAAACATTGCTTCTATTGGTGTGAGCTTCTGATATACTATCCTGTTCCCAAGTACCTACCATTTTAAGTCAGAAATACTGTTAAGAAAAATGTAAATGAATGGAATAAGAAACAATATAATTTTTTTTAGGTGCAATGAAAGGCTAATGAAAAAAATACATCGTTAGATGATGGTTTTCCTGTAAGATAAGGGAAGGAAGAAGGGCTTTCTCTCACCAGCTTTAGGTTTCTACAGGAAGCATCAAATTAGGTTTGTATAGTTTACTATCTCTGTCGACTATCAGATTATCATTGTTAAAGATATACTCGCTGAGAAATTATATGTGATTTCTGACAGATTTCACTGGAAATTGAACACAGTGTACTTGTATCATCACCATAACACAAATCTTCTACCCTCCAAAAATTGCTTTTCACATCTCAATGTAAGGTGAAAACACCCTTTTTGCCCATCAAGTTTATCAGAAAAAATTCAAATTCATACATTGATTTAAATATCCAATAATTATTACAATATTTTTAAGAAGAAGAGCCTAGAGGCACTAAATGACTCAGGGTTTGGAAGGACATAACACTGGAAATTGAATACGTTCAGCTTGATAATTCTGTCGGTATTTTTAGTTTTCCATTCCTGACTCTTTGTTTGGCTTTCTTTTCTCTTGATTTTGTCTTCTGTTATTCTTATGATTAAGTATTTATATGATACATACATTTCACATGAGCAATATGACACTAGCATTTCAAAGATGCTTTTTAGCATTTGTGAAAATATTTGAACAATTCATCTGAATTGAAAGGAGAGCAGTTCTATTTTTCTCATGCATTATCAATAGCATACTATGCACTGAAGCCAATCAGAAGTCCTGATATTTTAATTTGGTTTTCCATAGAAAAAGTTGTTATCTTGCAAATGTCACCAACACTATTCAGATATTGGTATAATACAGCATCACATAAAATATCTATCTGCTTACCTGTGATGAACCCTCTCATGCTCTCCTGGTATGCTTCATGACATGAAATAGTGAGAACAATTTATAGATTATTCCCACTGTCTGATACACTCCCTGAAGGCATGCCAAGCAATTTCTTAATTGTCCCAGGAGAATTTGAAAGTTTAACAAAGTTCAAGGAGGGGAATTTATTGATTGTATTCATCAGTGAATTAGATTTGTTTGTTTTTGCATTCAATTCTTACATTTTACTCGGGATTAAATTTCCCTCTCTTTTTCTACTTTGATGATTACTTTTTATGTCTAATGGCTAGGTTATGGTGGCTGGTTCTTTGCTCAAAAATCAGTATAGGGTTGCTGTGAAGATTTTCTTTAGATGTGATTATCACTTAAATCAATATACTTTGAGTATAGCCAATTACCCTCCAGAATGTGGGTGGGCCTCATTCAATCAGTTGAAGGTTTTTAAATA
The DNA here is from genome assembly GCF_963455305.1 of Plecotus auritus. Classification (NCBI taxonomy): domain Eukaryota; kingdom Metazoa; phylum Chordata; class Mammalia; order Chiroptera; family Vespertilionidae; genus Plecotus; species Plecotus auritus. The sequence continues at coordinate 136,640,342 of NC_137783.1, forward strand.
GTAAAGCCTGATGTTTATATGTTGTGTATTTGTGTGTGCATATATATACTAATATATATATATATATATATATATATATATATATATATATATATATATAAATCTCTTTCTATCTATCTATCTATCTATCTATCTATCATCTATCTATCTATCTATCATCTATCTACTTTCAGATGTTGCTTTTATAACTTTTTAAAATCACAAAACAATGTTCAGTTTAGGCTAATTATTCTCCTTTACCAGAGTAAGACCTTCTTGTGTATTCTACAAAAACCCCATGAATTATGAATTTTTCTACTCTGTGTAACAAATTGTCACACTTCCTGCCTCAGTTTGAGTTCTGAGTACTGTTGTCTTTATTTTTTTTCATATTGAAACAGGAATTTTAGGGGGATATAGGCAAGTATGGGGAATTTTTAGAATTGGGGTCCAAGGAAAAAAAACATAGGGAGAAGGTACATTTCCATAACACAATGAAGCCAGGTGCAGTTACATTTTCATAAGACAAGGAAGCAGCAACAGATACATCTTCATAACACAAGGAAGCCTGGTACAGTTACATTTGCATAAGACAAGGAAGCAGCAACAGGTATATTTCCTTAAGACAAGGGAACTGGTAGTAGCCAAAAAAGGTCTATAATTACAAAATAAAGAAGGAAGAATGCCCAGAAGGAACAGGAGGACAATGAGGGAGGAGGTCCTCAGAAATCACTATAGTAACCAATTCCAAAGGGAATATTGACCAATCAGAGGGGATATCAAGGCACCAAGATCTGCAGCCTTTATAAGCCTTAGGGAAAAGGAGCTCAGTGGGACCCTTTCCCCCTTCCTACATGGGAGTCCATTCTGTGGGATTCTTTCCCTCTCCCCTTGTGGGAGTCTGTACTTGTTCTTCAATAAATCTCCACCTTTGCTATACCACTTTCTATCCGTGGATTCATTCTTCGACTCCAGTGGACAAAGAATCCTGGTTCTAGTCCAAAAATTCCATATCAATATGATTCTTTCTGTAGCCTTGGGTGGTTTCCACTTGCATGTGCTGATCAGTCATCCCTTGAATAACTGAGAAGGATTATCTGCAGATGCCCACTTTCCTTTCCCTGTGAAACCGCTGGACTTTAGTACTCTGTCTTATGAACTCTATCTGCCTGGTCTCACTGGACTGTCAACTCTGCCTCATCAGCTGTAGTTTTCTTCTAGGTTTTGACCTTGATAGGGAGGCCTAGAAACTCTCTTAAGAAAGGAGAGATGGGTAATCATAGTTCACCTCCCTTATTCTTCATCTCTCAGGGAAACTGTTTTGTTGCCTAATATCATTGTTTTGAAAATTATTGTTTCTTACATCTTGTGTTTGTTCTTGTTTTACTAGAAAGGTAAGTCCAGTCCCTATTATCTTCATTAGTTGGAAACAAAAAAGAGTATTCAACATATCTTAGGTGAGCTCGGGAACCAGTTTTTCTATTCTTTAAAAGTAATTAATATTTTTTCAAGCCTATAAAAAACCCCATCAATATGTAGAAATATTATTGACCTTTTCTTAAAAAATGTGTTAAGAATCTACTCATTTCTTATCCTCTGACTCTTTCTGCCGTGGCTTAAGTTTCTGTCCTCTCCCAATTATCACAATTAAATGAACTCCCTCAGGATTTCCCACTTCCTTTTTTAGTATCCTACAACTTATTATTTGTACAGAGTCTATGGTAGCAACCATACTCGGGTAAAAACTGCTGTTTGAATTTTAACCCTGTTATTCTGTCTTCTACACACACTTACTTGCTTAAACAATAGGGTAGTTACCTCAGCACATAAATCCATCCCACATCACAAAGGTTATTTTCCTGTGCCTGTGGACCAGAACCACAGGAGATTGATTCCCACTGACTCAGTAGCTCCAGGAGTTGAAACTGCAGACAACTTTTAGAGATTATTAACTTTGCTTAATTCTGCTTCTGTACAATCTGCTTTCGCAAGATAGGTCCATATTCCAATCCGATGTCCAGCAGGATGCGGCTGGGGGCTCGTTTAGAAAAAGGAAAATTTTTGTGGCTTAGACCTTTAAAAGGACTGCCCACACCTGAAACGGTGCGGTCGTGAGGGTGGACTCCACCTGCTTGTGGTGCTCTCACGGAAGTCCTGGCCAGCTCAATAAATCCTTGCCTGCTTTTTTAAATCAATCAGCAGCCTCCGGTGGTCTTATTCTGACTCCATTGTCGACCCTACAACAATGTCATTTAATAGACTTTTACGCATGCATATAAGCATAACCAATGGATAAAAGACACTGCGGAGGGGGGCAGGTAAAGGCATGTACTGGGGGGAAGGGGAGGCCGGGGGGAGGTCAATGGGGGGAAAAAAAAGAGACATATGTACTACTATTTGTAATACTTCAAACAATTAAAAAAAAAGATGCTGAAATGGCAAAAAAAAAAAAAAAGATTAATTTAATCACTGTTGGCTCAAAATCCTCAGGGTCCTTTTATCAATCAGAAGAAAGGGCAAGTTTTACAATGGTCTATATAGTCCTACAAGGTCAACTTCAGTTACAATTTTATTATCACCTCTTCTATTCACTAATCACATTTTATTCTTCAACCATATTTGATTCTGATGTTCCATAATACAACAACAATATTGTCATTTAAGAACTCTTGCATTTACACTTCTCTCTCTGTGATATGGTCTTCTCCTAGATAGCCACATAGTCCACTCACTCATATCTTCAAGTGTTTATTCAAATGTCACCCTTAGGGACAACATTAAAATTTAAACTCTATTCTGGCTGCTTGTTCTATTACATTTTTATATTGCTCAATACCATCCATCATATTATATAGCTTACTTCTCATTCTGCCTATATTCTGATTGTGTCTTAGCTCCATAAATAGATAAATTTTTTTTATTACTCTTAACAATGTAAGTATATTTCCTTCAATTAATCTATTTATATAATCAGGTAATTTTTATATATATCAGGTATTTTTTTGTGTGCCTATACCATGTAATTTTGAATATAATATAGAAGCTACTTTTATAAAAATAAATATTTAATGTAAGCAAAAAAAAAAGGCTACATGTGAAAACATATAGAAATGATACCTAGTCTGACTTTGAATATTTACAGGTTAATATCTGATGTATAAGCAGAAAGTAGTCATTTATTAGTGATATCTTTTGTTTGAAAATAATAAATACTTTTCTTATTTCTATACTATCACACATTGATTCTTGCCAATTTCATGAAGGTAACAACACAAGATTAAAGCATTGACACTCAGTATACATTAGCTAATACATAATTAATTGCTACCATATCTTACAGGGAATTTTCAATAGAATGTTTGCATAAATGTTCCAGGTTCTAGTTAGGGCATTCTTCACGTCCTTGTTCCTCAAACTGTAAATCAAGGGATTCAGCATGGGTATGACCAAAGTGTAAAATAAAGAGGCCATTTTATCAGTATCCAATGAATGACTGGACTTGGGCTGCACATACATAAAGAATAGGGTCCCATAGAAAATGACTATGACCGTCAGGTGAGATCCACAGGTAGAGAAAGCCTTGTGCCGGCCCTCTGCAGAATTCATCCTTAGGATAGCAACCAGGATCAGAATGTAGGACCCAAGGACTATCAGAAGAGATGAAACTAGATTAAAAGCTGCAAAACTCAGAATGATCAATTTGATTTTATGTGTGTCTGAGCAGAGCAAAGATATCAATGGCACACTATCACAGTAGAAATGCCTGATGACATTACAGCCACAAAATGATGAAATGAAAATTTTAATGACTGCTAGCAAAGACAAAAAGACACTGTATAGATAGGGCATTGCGACCAGCAAGTGACATAATCTTTGTGACATGATGACTGTGTAGAGCAGAGGGTTACAGATGGCCACATAGCGGTCATAGGCCATTGCTGACAAAATAAAAATTTCACTGGTGATAAACATACTGAAGAAAGTGAGTTGGGTAGCACACCAATTATAGGAGATTGTATGTTGATTGACAGCTAAATTTACTAGCATTTTAGGTCCTACAGTTGTTGAGTAACCAAGATCAGTGAAAGCCAAGTGTCTCAGGAAAAAGTACATGGGTGTTTGTAGCCTGGAGTCTGTCTTGGTGAGAATAATCAAGCCCAGGTTACCCATCAAGGAGACTAGGTAAACAATGAGGAAGAGCCCAAATAATGGAGCCTGCAGCTCTGGGAGGTCCGTGATCCCCATTAGAATGAATTCGTTCAACATTGTTAGATTGTGGTTGTCCATCAGGCCATTCAGGAAACCAACCTATAATGGGAATACATACAAAGCTAATCAATAAATGCCATGAGCTATGATTAGAGATTTCCATTGTAATAAGTGATTAAAGGTTTCATTATTTCATTCATGGCTTGTTGCTTTAATTGGCTTTCTAACAATTGACAGCTCAATTCTCTCTCTCCCAGCTTAACAAAGCTCTTGACAGGTTTCTTAGATTTGACACAAAAGCACAAACAACAAAAGTAAATATGCAGAATTAGGTGCTTTATCAAAGTTATAAAACAGACTTTTGTGCACTGAAGTACATTGTCAAATAATTAAAATGTGACCCACACAAAGTAAAAAAAAAAATGCAAGTAATGTATCTGTGAAGGTTCTAGTATATACAATATACAAAGGATTTGTACAACTCAACAACAAATGTAAATAACCCACATATATTTTAAAAAGGCAAAAGACCTGAACAGACATTTATTACAGAAAACATACAAGTGACCAATAAGTACATGAAAAGTGGCTTACAACATTAGTCATTAGGAAAATGCAAGTTAAAACTACACTGAGGTACTGTTTTACACCCTCTGGGATGGTTATTTAAAAACACACACACAGAAAAGTACAAATGTGGACAACAGTGTGGAGATATTAGAACCTTTGAACACTTTTTTACGTTATTTAAACTGGAAAAAGCCACTATGAAAACATTTTGATAGTTAATCAATAAGCTAATCATAGAATTATCTTTATGACCTAACAATTCCACTCTTAGATATATACCCAGACGTTAGAAAAACCTTTGTTAAGTTTACACAAAAACTTACAGGTAAGTCTTCGTAGCATTATTCATAATAGTTAAAAATAGATATAATCCAAAAGTACATCAACTTAAAAAAATATAGACAGTATGGTATATCCATACAAGGAAATATTAATAATTCATAAAAGAAAAAATTATTGATACATGCTACTACATGAATGAGCCTTTAAGACATTATGCAAAGTGAAAGAAACCAACTAGGAAAGGTCACATGCTGTACAATTACATTATATGAAATATCCAGAATAAGGATATTGATAGAGGCAGAAACCAGAATATTTGTGGCTTGTTCAGGAACACAGAATTAATTCTCAAGAGGTAATACACTTAGTGTATATAAATAGCATTATAAGTGTCATGGAATAAATGAGAGTTTAAAACCTGGACACTTTTCTGTATCTATGCTAGTAAATACCAGTCTCTCTACATGTGAGAAAATATATGAGATAGTGAAACACTAACCTCTTTTTTTACATGAATTTCTATTTCCATTTAGATTATTTTATGTGATAATTGAGGATGACCTGGTTCTGACCTCTTAAATGTGTTTTTACTCAATACTCTCAAAATATGTAACAAATGCAAGGGGAAGAGCTTAGCATTGGACCTTCACTATAAAATTGCACTAAGAGTTCAGATCAGTTAAACTATTCCCCAGCTCTGTGTCCCTTCCTCTGCCAGATACTGCTTTCAGCTCTAACATAAGTGACAATAAATGAATTCTACATTGAGAGATCAATAAAATATTCATAATGTACATATTACAACACCCAAGTCATTTTTGAGTGAAAATATAGATAATTTTAGAAAGAGCTACTAAATAAATAGAGTGGAGTCTGGCTGGCATGGCTCAGTGGTTGAACATCTACTTATGAACCAGGAGGTCACAGTTTGATTCTAGGTCAGGGCACATGCCCAGGTTTCTGGCTCGATCACCAGTGTGGGGCAAGCAGGAGGCAGCTGATCAATGATTCTCTCTCATCATTGATGTTTCTATCTCATTCTCTCTGCCTCTCCCTTCCTCTCTGAAATCAACAAAAATATATTTAAATAAATAAATACTAGTAAATAGAGTGGAAAAGAAACCTTAATTTTAGGCATAATGCATATTCTTGCTTTATAATTTTGCAAAGACTGTTCTTTACTTAAGTCTGTATTTGTGTATATTTTAAATTTATTCTCAATTTCTGTTAGATGTGCATTTAGTAATTCAAGATACAACTTTTTTTTCAGTTTTTATGATCTTCTTCTTTATTTGTCACTCTATTTGCTAAACCTTTTTAAAATATTTTTTTCAAACTTTTATTAAGGTATTATATGTGTACATATCTTACCATTGCCCCCCCCCCACACCACTCCCATACCTGCCCTCACCCCCCAATGTTTTGCATCCATTGGTTACTCTTATATGCATGCATACAAGTCCTTCAGTTGATCTCTTATTTCCCCCACCTCTCCCTAACCTTACCGCTGTAATTAGACACTCTGTTTGATGCTTTACTGCCTCTGTAACTATCTTTTGGTTCATCAGTTTATAATGTTTTTCATTATCCCTAAATGAGTGAGATCATGTGGTATTTTTCTTTCATTGACTGGCTTATTTCACTTAGCATAATGTTCTCTAATTCCATCCAGGTGTCTACAAATGGTAGTAATTCCTTCTTTTTTATGGCAGCATAGTATTCCATTGTGTAGATGTACCATAGTTTTCTGATCCAGTCATCTGCTGACGGGCACCTAGGCTGTTTCCAAATCTTAGCTATTGTAAATTGTGCTGCTATGAACATAGGGGTGCATATATCCTTTCTGATTGGTGTTTCTGGTTTCTTGAAACTAGATCACCAACTTACACCATACACAAAAATAAACTCAAAATGGATACAGGACTTAAATATAAGACGGGAAACCATAAAAATACTAGAGGAATCCACAGGCAGCAAAATCTCAGACATATGCCAAAAGAACTTTTTCAGTGATACTGCCCCTAGGGCAATGGAAGCCAAAGAGAAAATAAACAAATGGGACTACATCAAAATAAAAAGCTTTTGCACAGCAAAAGAAACCATCAACAAAACAACAAGAAACCCCACTGTATGGGAGAACATATTTGCAAATGGTATCACTGATAAAGGTTTAATTTCCAACATCTACAGGCAGCTTATACAACTTAATAAAAGGAAGATAAATGATCCAATAAAAAAAATGGGCAACGGACCTAAATAGAATCTTTTCGAAAGAAGACAGAAGGAAGGCCAAGAGACACATGAAAACATGCTCAAAGTCACTTATTATCCGAGAGATGCAAATCAAAACGACAATGCGATACCATCTCACACCTGTCAGAATGGCTATCATCAACAAATCAACAAACGACAAGTGTTGGTGAGGATGCGGAGAAAAAGGAACCCTCGTGCACTGCTGGTGGGAATGCAGACTGGTGCAGCCACTGTGGAGAACTGTATGGAGTTTCCTCAAAAAACTGAAAATGGAACTCCCATTTGACCCAGTAATCCCACTCAAGATACAACTTGATGGCATTTCAAAGACCCTTCCAAGGCTTGCATGTGAGAGGGAGGGGATGACCTCTTATCAGACATGGTGGGACGGAGGTGCAGTGTAGTGCAATTTATGCTTTAATATTTTGCTTTGGCCTCACCTCCCAGTAAAAGTGGTGACTTTCAAATAACATTGATCCTTTCAATGATATTTGTAAAGTTTGGATATATGTGGAAAATTTTAAACTGAGAAATGACATGGTTTATAAAAATATTGATAAAATCCTTTTAATTTAGAGGTAACTGAAAAACATTATGAATATACCTTACTATTTGAGGTTAATAATTCTGAAACACATCCAATTAGCTACAAATAACTATATCATATTTGACATCTATATTAAGGGTCCAAGTTAAAACAAATCTTATGATCTAGGGATTTGAGATTTTTAATGCTTCCTCACTCCTCAGAGGTGTCCTATTTACTACATCAATGTAAATGTCTAGCTTTCATCAAAAATCATAATAAAGTAGTTGTTGAAACTTCATTTATTAAAGCAGGTTGATAAAGCTATTGCTAAATCACTAGTTGGAGTATTAGAGACTCACAGTTAAATAGGAGATGGGCCATGAAGGGTCCCCGGACCTCAGAACAGGTCAGAGAAGCAGGTACAGACTACTCACCTCCAAGAAGGAATCTCACTGTGCTTCCCCATGATGTGTCCCTAAGATAACCCAATAAGAAGAATTTACGGGTTTCCTTGGTCCTTTGAGATTGTCCCTGAGGGGAAAGGATACAATTTGTTAATTATGCTTAAAGCGTTTGAAAACTTCAAACAAAGCCGATGGGATATCTGCTAATTGTACAGGACATCTTTCTAGTCCCACACAAATAAAGTTATATTAAGTACCTTTCCTTGGGTTCTCTTGGTTATTGTTTCTTTAGGAGAGCATTTTAGTTTTTTTGCAAGTGTTAATTGTCTCCTCTAAAAGGAGTGTCTGCTGTGGATGGGTGGATAAAAAAGCTGTGATATTTTTACACAATGTAGTACTACTGGGCCATAAGAAGGACGGAAATCTTACCTTAGGCACTAGCATGGAGGGACCTGGAGATTATTATGCTAAGTGAAATAAGCCAGTCAGAGAAAGCCAAGTACCATATGATCTCAATTACATGTGGAATCTAATGAACAAAATAAACTCACGAACAAAATGTAAACAGAGGCATGGATACACTGAACAGACTGACAGTTGTCAGAGCAACAGGGGGGAGTGGAGGACTGGGTGAAAGAATTAGCCAAAGAACATATATGGATAACCCAAGATACTGACAAAAGTGAGTGAAGGTGGGCAAAGTTGTGTGTGGAGGTGGGCAAAGGTGTGTGTATATGGTGCGGGGGTAGGCGGGAGGAGGGAAGGGGCACATTTGTAATAAAAATAAAGTTGAAAAAATAAAAAATAAATAAAATGAGTATCTGCTTATGATTTTACCACTGAGGACATAATGGAGAAATGTTTGCACAATGTTTTACATTTTTTTGAAATTCATAAGGGAAAATAGGTATGTGTAGCTATTTTCCCCTTAGTTGTGGTTTATTTAACTTATTAAAGTATAATACACATAGTAACAAATACATACATTATCCTTCTAATAAAAGAGTAATATGCAAATTGACCAGCACTCCAACACACAAGATGGCCGCCCCCATGTGGTCAAAGATGGCTGCCCCCATGTGGACACAAGATGGCCACCATAAGATGGCCAGTAGGGAAGGGAAGTTGGGAGGGACCAGTCCTGCAAGGGAGGGCAGTTGTGGGTGATCAGACCAGCAGGGGAGGGCAGTTGGGAGGGACCAGACCTGCAAGGCAGGGCAGTTGGGGCAATGAAGCCTGCAGGGGAGGGCAGTTATGGGTGACCAGGCTGGCAGAGGAGGGTAGTTGGGGGTGACTAAGCCTGCAGGGAAGGGCAGTTGTGGGGGGACCCAAGCCTGCAGGGGAGAGCAGTTGGAGGTGACCAGGCCTGCAGGGGAGAGAGGTTGGGGGGGACCAGTCCCAAGGGAAGGCAGTTAGGGGAGACTGGGCCGACAGGGGAGGGCAGTTGAGGGGGATCAGGCCAGCAGGAGAGGACAGTTGGGGGGAACCAGGCCTGCAGGGGAGGGCAGTTAGGGGCAAACAGGCTGGCAGGGGAGCAGTTAGGCATCAATCAGGCTGGCAGGGGAGTGATTAGGGGGTGATCAGACTGGCAGGCAGAAACGTTTAGGGGCAATCAGGCAGGCAGGCAGGCAAGTGGTTAGAAGCCAGCAGTCCAGGATTGCCAGAGGGATGTCTGATTGCCCTTTTAGACATCCCTCAAGGGGTCCCAGATTGGAGAGGGTGCAGGCTGGCTGAGGCCCCGCCCCCTGGCCCCCGTTGCCGAATTTCATGCACTGGGCCTCTAATAAATGTATATTTATAAAATTAATACAACTGTGGAGTCAGGATCCAGATTATAGCAATTATAACCACTTAAAAAACAAAATGTTATCAGAACTCCAAAATAATCCTTCATTCTCCTTTCTATTATGCATTGTTGTCTTACACACACACACAGTTCTGACTTCTAATAGCATAGATTATTTTCACCTATGTTTTTTACTTTATACAGTATATAAGAAATCCTGTACATTGTTTTTTGTGTTCTGGGCTCTTTCACTTGATATATTGCCATAGGTGTTTCTAGAGTGCGCATCCTTATTTTTATGTGTAGTTTCATTTTATCACAAATTATTTATCCATTATTCTATTTTTTAATATTATAATTGGTTCCAATTTCAAGGTTTTATGATTGCTGATATTATTAACATTGTATTCCATTTCATGCTTTGAAAATAAAACTATTTCCACTTCTTTAGGTATTTATAAAATGTTAAATTTGGATTTATTATAGATAATCACATATTATTTATAAAAATATTGCCCTGATATATACAATTCCCTGATAATTGTTATTAAAATAAAATAAGAATGAAGTTTTTTGCGTAGTCACAACTTTAAAGTTACTTTTCCCAACCCTGTAAATGTACCACCCCTTGTACCCTTGATAAGCATTTAACACCTATGATGGACACATCTGCCAAACACATTATCCTCCAGTGGGCATAATTACTCAAGAATGGAATGGCTGCCTCATAGAGAATACACATACTAAAATTTAGTCATTTCTACTCTTAGCTTTTCAAAGTTTTTATAACAATGTACATGTCCTCAAGCAAGTAAAATAATATTTGCTTTCCACATTGGCATCAACGTTTTGAACTATTGTTCAAATTTTTTAATTTTAGCCATCCTGCTGGGTGTGTAGTGATTTCATAGTATAACCTTAACATACTTATCTAATGATTAATGATATTTTGAAGACATTTATGAATTTTGGCTGTTTTGATAGCTTTTGTTATGAAGCATTTCTTCAGGTGTGTTGACCACCCTGGTTCCCCTTCCCGCCATAGTACATTGATGGTCTAAATCATACTTAATTTAACAGTTAGGCAATTTCTTTTACAAATTACTGATATCAGTATTCTGTGTAGAGCATATGTGTTTCAGAAGTGTTCTCTCAGGAATTTATTTTATCTCTTCTGTGGTGTCTGTTGATATTTTGATAAATACAAATTTTTATTTTGTATATAGTGCTATATATGCATCTTTTTCAGTGTTATAATTTTTGAGCTTTATAAAGAAATCTTTGTGCCGAAACCGGTTTGGCTCAGTGGATAGAGCGTTGGCCTGCGGACTGAAGGGTCCCAGGTTCGATTCCGGTCAAGGGCATGTACCTTGGCTGCAGGCACATCCCCAGTGCGGGGTATGCAGGGGCAGCTGATCGATGTTTCTCTCTTATCGATGTTTCTAGCTTTCTATCCCTCTCTCTTCCTCTCTGTAAAAATATCAATAAAATATATATAAAAAAAGAAATCTTTGTTTATTCCAAGTCATGAAGATATTCTTTTTTCAAGAAACTTTGTGCTTTTAGTTTGCACATTTATATTCATAATTAATCTTATATTTGATTCAAGTAAATGAATAAGATTCATGTTTTACCCAGGAAACCTAAATGAACTAGGTCAGTTTACTAAGACACCCTCCTTTCCTTATTACATAGCAGTGCATCTTATGTTTGAATAAAGTGAAGTCTCTTACGTAAGTCACTTATTGGACGAATTACTTTCATTTATTTTATTGGTCTTTATACTTGCACTGATGGAACAGTTTTTTAAATATGATTTTGGAGAGGGAGGCAGGTTTGGAGGGAGTGAGGGGAGGCAAGAGGGACAGAGGGAGGAAGACAGAGAGAGGGGCATCCAAGGGAGAGATATATCATCAATAGATCGGTTGCCACCGAAACCGGTTTGGCTCAGTGGATAGAGCGTCGGCCTGTGGACTGAAGGGTCCCGGGTTTGATTCCAGTCAAGGGCATGTACCTTGGTTGCGGGCACATCCCCAGTGGGAGGTGTGCAGGAGGCAGCTGATCGATGTTTCTCTCTCATCGATGTTTCTAGCTCTCTATCCCTCTCCCTTCCTCTCTGTAAAAATATCAATAAAATATATTTAAAAAAAAATAGATTGGTTGCCTCCCATAAACACCTGGACCAGGGTTCGAACCCTCAACCCCAGCAAGTGCCCTGACTTGGAATTAATCCTGCACTCTTCCAGTGCCTGGGCCCGATGGCACAATTTTCAAATAACCTAGTTTTATTTAAGATATTGATATCTGTAATTAAAAGCGCTTTGTATTCTTCCTTCTTTTAAGATATTGCTCTGACTAACATAGATATTTTGCATTTACACATCAATTTGATATCAACTTGAGTATTAAAAATAGTATTGGACTTTTAACTGTTAGTGCATTAAATCTACAAAAAAATTTAGGGAGCATTGATCTCATCACATTTGTTATTTCCAATCAATGGACATGGCATATTGCTACATTTATGTCTTTTTTAATAACTCCATAATGATTTTGTAGCTTCCAGCAACTAAGTGATTCAAATAATTCATTAGGATGTTCTTTATTTTATAAATTTTTGTTGTATAATAATAGTTTAAAATTTTATTTTCATCTCCTTTTTACTAGTATATAGGAAATTGATCTTTTATATGCTTTCTTACCTTATATCCACAAATCTTGCAATATTCACTTATTGTTTCTCATGTTTCAGGTTGATAATTCTTTTGGATTTTTAATGTACGCAATAATGTCACTTGAAAATCATTACAGTATTATTTCTACTTCCCCAAACATATAATTGTTCATGTATGCTTTAAAAGGAATTTGCAATGCTACTGAGCAAAAGGAAGATATAGTTAAACTGTCATTAGGGCAAATTGTTTATGTATTATTCATTGCTGTATATATGTTCACCACTGATAACAGTAACTGCCATCGTTTGTATGTCACTATGCCAGTATGATGGGAACCTGTCTTTAAATGTTGTGGAAGATACAAGTAACATAAGTACTTGGCAATGTGAAAACAGTTATTGGGGCTTTTATCTCACAGTAAAACCTGAGGACAAATCAGAGTTGAAACCAGAGGATAATCACTACTTCAACATCTATAAGGTGAAAGCAACAAAATAATATTTCTACTCTCCCATGCCTCTTACAGATCACTGCTTTCTAAGTCCTATCATATATCACAAACAGGTTCTACACCTAATTTATTGCTTACACAGTCTATATAAAACGTCATCTGGGGCGTTTGCTCAGGTTTTCCCATATCCTTTGCAGGGCACCTTTCACTTCTTTGTTTCTCAAGCTGTAGATCAAGGGGTTCAGCATGGGTATGATCAAAGTGTAAAATACAGAGGCCATTTTATCACTGTCAAAGGAATGACTGGACTTGGGCTGCACATACATGAAGAATAGAGTTGCATACAATATAACCACCACTGTCAGATGAGATCCACAGGTGGAGAAGGCCTTGTGCCTGCCCTCTGCAGAGTGCATCTTGAGGATGGCCTGGAGGATCAGTACGTAGGACACAAGGACTACCAGAAGAGATGAAACCAAATTAAACACTGAAAAGATCAGTATTATCAACTCAATTTCACGTGTGCTTGAGCATGGCAGTGTCAGCAATGGAAGACTGTCACAATAGAAATGATTAATGATATTATGGCCACAGAAAGATGAAATAAAAATCTTTATGGTGGTTATCAGAGAGAGAAAAGCACTGTGGAGATATGGGACTACTACCAGAGCCCAGCATACCCGTGGTGACATGATGACTGTGTAGAGTAGAGGGTTACAGATGGCCACATAGCGGTCATAGGCCATTGCTGACAGAATGAAAAGTTCACTAATAATGAACAAGATGAAGAATGCTAGCTGGGCTGCACAACAGTTGTAGGGAATAGTATTTTGTTTTGTTACAATGTTTGCCAACATTTTTGGTCCCACAGCTGTTGAATAACCAAGATCAGTGAAAGCCAGGTGTCTGAGAAAGAAGTACATGGGTGTCTGAAGCCTGGAGTCCATCTTGGTGAGAATGATCATGCCCATGTTGCCCACCACAGAGACGGCATAGATGATGAGGAACACCCCAAAGAAGGTGGCCTGCAGCTCAGGGTGGTCTGTGATTCCCACTAGAATGAATTCTTTTAGCACTGTTAGGTTTTGTTGGTCCCTGTAGGCCATGACAGAAAATGACTGTTGGGAAGAGCCATCAGAAGAGTCATTAGGTTTCTGAAGATATCATCTGGTAACCTTTTGTAGGCAAAGCCAGTATGTGTAACCAAAATCCCAGCCTTTAGATGTAATAATTCAAAGTATGACCCAGCCCCATCATTAAACCTAGAACCAAATATTGAAATCATTACAACCTTACTGCTATAGAAGCCATTTTATTTTTTGTTTCACATATTGGTTATCATTACAAGGTATACACAATCTATAGCCTGTCACCTATGGATCTTTAGAAAAGTTTGGCCTACAATTTTCAAAATTGCTTTTTCGATTTTAAAATATATAGCCCAGCTGGCGTGGCTCAGTGGTTGAGGGCCAACCTATGAACCAGGAGGTCAGTGCTGCATTCCTGGTCAGGGCACATACCCAAGTTTGGGGCTCGACCTCCAGTGTGAGACATGCAAAAAGCAGCCAATCAATGATTCTTTCTCATCACTGATGTTTCTATCTCTGTCTCTCTCTCCCTTCCTCTCTGAAATATATATGTGTGTGTGTTTGTTTGTGTGTGTGTGTGTGTGTGTGCACATGTAAATAGGTAAACATATCAGTTTTTAGCAGGTATTTTTATAATAAGTAACATAGCTGTGTGCTTTTTGACCCTGCAACTTCACTGTCAATCTCTAAAGAAAACCATTACTTACTCATTTCATTGACTTTGTTTCTGTTCCTTATAACCCTCATATTAAAATAGTATTCTTTTTTTTTTTTTTTTTTTTTTTTTTTTTTCAAATTTTTATTAAGGTATTACATGTGTACATATCTTATCATTGCCCCCGACCCCCACCCCACTCCCATATATGCCCTCACCCCCCAATGTTTTGCATCCGTTGGTTACTCTTATATACATGCATATAAGTCCTTCAGTTGATCTCTTATTTCCCCCACCTCTCCCTAACCTTACCACTGTAATTTGACAGTCTGTTTGATGCTTTACTGCCTCTGTAACTATCTTTTTGTTCATCAGTTTATAATGTTTTTCATTATCCCCAAATGAGTGGGATCATGTGGTATTTTTCTTTCATTGACTGGCTTATTTCACTTAGCATAATGTTCTCTAATTCCATCCAAGTGCCTACAAATGGTAGTAATTCCTTCTTTTTTACGGCAGCATAGTATTCCATTGTGTAGATGTACCATAGTTTTCTGATCCAGTCATCTGCTGATGGGCATTTAGGCTGTTTCCAAATCTTAGCTATTGTAAATTGTGCTGCTATGAACATAGGGGTGCATATATCCTTTCTGATTGGTGTTTCTGGTTTCTTAGGATATATTCCTAGGAGTGGGATTACTGGGTCAAATGGGAGTTCCATTTTCAGTTTTTTGAGGAAACTCCATACTGTTCTCCACAGTGGCTGCACCAGTCTGCATTCCCACCAGCAGTGCACGAGGGTTCCTTTTTCTCCGCATCCTCGCCAACACTTGTCGTTTGTTGATTTGTTGATGATAGCCATTCTGACAGGTGTGAGATGGTATCGCATTGTTGTTTTGATTTGCATCTCTCGGATAATTAGTGACTTTGAGCATGTTTTCATGTGTCTCTTGGCCTTCCTTCTGTCTTCTTTCGAAAAGCTTCTATTTAGGTCCGTTGCCCATTTTTTTATTGGATCATTTATCTTCCTTTTATTAAGTTGTATAAGCTGCCTGTAGATGTTGGAAATTAAACCTTTATCAGTGATACCATTTGCAAATATGTTCTCCCATACAGTGGGGTTTCTTGTTGTTTTGTTGATGGTTTCTTTTGCTGTGCAAAAGCTTTTTATTTTGATGTAGTCCCATTTGTTTATTTTCTGTTTGGCTTCCATTACCCTAGGGGCAGTATCACTGAAAAAGTTCTTTTGGCATATGTCTGAGATTTTGCTGCCTGTGGATTCCTCTAGTATTTTTATGGTTTCCCGTCTTATATTTAAGTCCTGTACCCATTTTGAGTTTATTTTTGTGTATGGTGTAAGTTGGTGATCTAGTTTCATTTTTTTGCATGTATCTGTCCAATTTTCCCAACACCATTTATTAAAGAGACTGTCTTGACTCCATTGTATGCTCATGCCTCCTTTGTCAAATATTAAATGCGCATATTGGTTTGGGTCGATATCTGGATTCTCTATTCTGTTCCATTGATCTATATGTCTGTTCTTGTGCCAGTACCAGGCTGTTTTGAGGACAGTGGCTTTGTAATACAGCTTGAAATCTGGTATTGAGATCCCTCCTACTTTATTCTTCTTTCTCAGGATTGCTGTGGCTATTCGGGGTCTTTTTTTATTCCAGATGAATTTTTGGAGAGTTCTTTCTAGGTCTGTGAAATACGCCGTTGGTATTTTAATGGGGAGTGCATTGAATCTATAGATTGCTTTGGGTAGTATGGACATTTTAATGATGTTGATTCTACCAATCCATGAACATGGTATGTTCTTCCATCTGTTTACATCTTCCTCTATCTCTTTTTTCAGTGTCCTGTAGTTTTCCGCATATAGGTCTTTTACCTCCTTGGTTAGGTTTATTCCTAAGTATCTTAATTTTTTTGGTGCGATGGAAAATGGGATTGCTTTTTTAGTCTCTCTTTCTGTAAGTTCATTGTTGGTGTATAGAAATGCCATAGATTTCTTGGTGTTAATTTTGTATCCTGCTACATTGCCGAATTCATTTATTAAGTCTGTTAGTTTTTTGATGGAGTCTTTCGGGTTTTTTATGTACAATATCATGTCATCTGCAAATAAGGACAGCTTTACTTCTTCTTTTCCAATTTGGATGCCTTTTATTTCTTCTTCTTGTCTAATTGCAGTGGCTAATACTTCCAGTACTATGTCAAACAGGAGTGGTGAGAGTGGGCATCCCTGTCTTGTTCCTGTTCTTAGGGGAAATGGTTTTAGTTTTTGCCCATTGAGTATGATGTTAGCTGTGGGTTTATCATATATAGCTTTTATGATGTTGAGGTATGATCCTTCTATTCCCACCTTGTTGAGAGTTTTTATCAAGAAAGGGTGTTGGATTTTGTCAAATGCTTTTTCTGCATCAATTGATATGACTATGTGATTTTTATCTCTCAATTTGTTTATGTGATGTATCACATTTATTGATTTGCGGATATTGAACCATCCTTGCATTCCTGGGATAAATCCTACTTGGTCATGGTGTATGATCTTTCTGATGTACTGCTGGATCCTATTTGCTAGAATTTTATTGAGGATTTTGGCATCTACATTCATGAGAGATATTGGCCTGTAATTCTCCTTCATTGTGTTGTCTTTATCTGGTTTTTGTATTAGGGTGATGCTGGCTTCATAGAAGGAGCTGGGAAGTGTTCCTTCCTCTTGAATTTTTTGGAATAGTCTGAGGAGGATAGGTTTTAGTTCTTCCTTGAATGTTTGGTAGAACTCTCCTGTGAAGCCGTCTGGCCCCGGGCTTTTGTTTGCCGGAAGCTCTTTGATGACTGCTTCAATTTCTTCCATAGTTACTGGCATGTTGAGCTGTTTAGATTCTTCCTGATTGAGTTTTGGAAGGTTATATTTTTCTAGGAATATGTCCATTTCCTCCAGGTTGTCCAGTTTGTTGGAATAGAGTTGTTCGTAGTAATTTTTAACAATCCTTTGTATTTCGGCGGGATCTGTTGTTATTTCACCTCTTTCATTTCTGATCTTGTTTATTTGGGTCCTCTCCCTTTGCTTCTTGGTGAGCCTGGCTAGAGGTTCATCAATCTTGTTTATCCTTTCAAAGAACCAGCTCTTGGTTTTGTTGATCTTTTGTATTGTTTCTTTGGTCTCTATGTCGTTTATCTGTGCTCTGATCTTTATTATTTCCTTCCTTCTGCTTACACTGGGCTTTTCTTGTTGCTCTTTTTCTAACTCTTTGAGTTGTTGGGTTAGGTAATTTATTACCCCTGTTTCTTGTTTTTTGCAGTAGGCTTGTAGAGCTATGAACTTCCCTCTCAAGACTGCTTTCGCTGTGTCCCATAGATTTTGGATTGTAGTGTTTTCATTGTCATTTGTTGTCATGATGTTTTTTATTTCTTCTTTGATCTCTCTGGTAACCCAGTCATGGTTTAATAGCATGCTGTTTAGTCTCCATGTGTTTGATTTCTTTGGGTTGTTTTTATTGTAGTTGATTTCCAGTTTTATGCCACTGTGGTCTGAGAAGATGCTTGATATGATTTCTATCTTCTTGAATTTGAAGAGACTTTGCCTATGTCCCAACATATGGTCTATCTTTGAAAATGACCCATGTGCACTTGAGAAGAATGTATATTCTGTGGCTTTGGGGTGAAATGTTCTGAAGATGTCAATTAATTCCATCTGGTCTAGTGAGTCATTTAGGATTGATGTTTCTTTGCTGATGTTTTGTTTAGAGGATTTGTCCAGTGGTGATAGTGGGGTATTAAAGTCTCCTACTATGATTGTATTGCTGTCAATGTCTCCCTTAATATCCTCCAGGAGTGTTTTTATGTATTTGGGTGCTCCTGTATTGGGTGCATATATGTTTACCAGAGTTATTTCTTCTTGTTGGATTGCTCCCTTTAGTATTATGAAATGGCCTTCCTTATCTCTTGTTATGTCCTTCAGTTTGAGATCTAATTTGTCAGAAATAAGTATTGCTACCCCAGCTTTTTTTTCAGTTCCATTTGCCTGGAAAACCTTTTTCCATCCCTTCACCCTCAGTCTGTGTGCGTCTTTTTTTCTGAGGTGGGTTTCTTGTAGACAGCAGATATATGGGTCGTGTTTTCTTATCCAATCTGTTACCCTATGTCTTTTGATTGGGGCATTTAATCCATTTACATTTAAAGTTATTATTGATAGGTACTTATTTG
The DNA here is from genome assembly GCF_963455305.1 of Plecotus auritus. Lineage (NCBI taxonomy): Eukaryota > Metazoa > Chordata > Mammalia > Chiroptera > Vespertilionidae > Plecotus > Plecotus auritus. The sequence goes on from NC_137783.1 coordinate 136,659,429, forward strand.
TCGCCATTCCTATTCTTTACCCCTGTGTTACTTCTTCGCTTCCTGTTTCTTTCTTTCTTTCTTTTTTTTTTACAGTAGACCCTTTAGCATTTCTTGCATTGCTGGTTTGGTGGTAATAAATTCCCTTAGTCCTTTTTTGTCTGTGAAGCTCCTGATTTCACCTTCAATTTTGATTGACAGCCTTGCTGGGTACAGTATTCTTGGATTCAGCCCCTTCCTTTGCATGACTTTGTATATTTCATTCCATTCCCTTCTGGCCTGATGAGTTTCTGTTGAGAAATCAGTTGCTAGTCTGATGGGGGTTCCTTTGTATGTAACTTTCTGTCTCTCTCTTGCTGCTTTTAAGATTCTTACTTTGTCGTTGGTGTTTGCCAATTTAATTATAATGTGCCTTGGCGTCGGTCTTTTGGGGTTCATTTTGCTTGGGACTCTGTGAGCTTCTTGGATTTGTGTGGGTTTTTTCTTCCCTATATCTGGGAAATTTTCTGTCATTATTTCTTCAAAGAGGTTTTCTATTCCTTGCTCAGCTTCCTTTCCTTCTGGAACCCCTATTATGCGGATGTTGTTTTGTTTCGTGTTGTCCCAAAGTTCCCTTAGACTCTCCTCCTGCCTTTTAATTTTTTTTTCTAGAAGTTGCTTTTCTTGGGTATTTTTTTCCATCTTGTCTTCTAGCTCACTGATGCGGTCCTCTGCTTCTTCTAGTCTACTCTTGATGCTTTCTATTGAGTTCTTTACAGCAGCGATGTCATTTTTCATTTCTTCTTGGTTCTTCTTCATTTCCTCTTGGTTCTTGCTCATATTGTCGAATTTGTCTTCCATTCTTTTCAGCCACCTTATGACCATTTCTCTGAATTCTTTTTCTGGAAGGTTGCTTGCCTCCATTTCGTTTACTTCCTTTTCTGGTGATGCCTGCTTTTCTTTCATATGCGGGCTGCTTCTTTGTCTCCCCATGGTCTCTCTTCTCTGGGTGTCTGGTTATGTAGTTCTCTCTCTCCTGGGTTGATTTAAAGGCACAAAATACAGCACTACCAGGTACAACTCACAAGGCACTGAACAGAAATGTATTCACGATATTAATAACCTCCAATAAAGGTGACCACCAGAGAAAGGCAAATTAGGTGATAGGAGAGAAAGAAGAAGAGGAAAAAAGAAAGAAAGAAAGAAAAAAAGAAGAAAGGAGTGTGAAAATGAAATTGGGAAAAGGGAAAGTAAAGAGAAAAAAAAAAGTAAGAGAGACAAGAAAGTGACTAAGAGAGAAAGGGGAACAGACTATATATATTGGGGATAAAACTCCAATAGAACAATCACTAATCCCGGCAAATGCCAGCAACAAGTGCCTGGGGATTAATACAAACTACAACACCAACTAATATGGATTGAGGCAAGGGAAAGCTGAAGCACAAAACAAACAAAAAAATAAACAAAAGAAGAATAAGCAAAACAATCTCACAAAAACAGCATAAAAATTGGATATAATCTACATTCAAGCAAACAACAACAAAAGGACAGAGAGAAGGACAAGTTTATGGATAGCTCAGACAGCGAAGGGAGAGGTGTATGTGGACTTGGAGCAGGGGATTAGAGATTAGATATGTAAGTAGGGTGAAATTTTAACAAGGGGTAAACAGAAAGAATAGGGAAAATCTAAAGCAGTAAAAGGGTAAGACAAACAGGACACTGAAAAGGGGGAGGTTAGGAAGAGAGTGATGGCCTAAAGGTAGAGTTGAGATAGAGTAAAACGATGCTAAAGGAAAGATAAAAAATAGAATGTAGAACCCTAATCCCAAAATAAAATGAAGAGAAAATAAAATGACACTTTAAAAAAAAAAAGATAAAATAGCAGTAGTAATAATACGGATTGAAAATAAAAATGTAATCATTAAAAAGGTAAAATCAAGTGATGAAAAAAGAAAAAAAAGTTTCTTGATTAAAGGATGCAAAAAATGAAAATAAAAAAAAATAAAAAAATAAAAAAATAAAAGGTAAAAATAAAATGTGAAGTAGTGAAGGTCATTCACTTCCTCTGTTTTTCTGTTTGGCACGCCTGTTTCTCAGTCCAGACAGTATTGCAGTTCCCTGCGATCCACTGCTCTTCGGTGTTGTAAGCCAGTCCTGATTTTAAGCAGGCGGTGTGTCTTAATTTCTCGTATTCCTTTATTTTTGATTACGCAAGAGTCAATTTGTGATTCAGCCCCTGGGTGGCAGTGTTTCTGGATTGACTTCCGGGTCTATCTATGGCCTCTCTAGGCAGTGTTAGAGCCTTTTTTCTCTGTGGCACTGCCACCGGCCTGTGGGCGTGGTCTGCCTCAGAGCTGACTCTCTGATGGTCACTCCCCGCTCCGATCCCCAGGTTCCAGAAAAACAACTTTCCCCTGCAGTCTCCCAGGGTGTCCCCAACTGGGTGATCCTATGTATTGGGCTTAGTAATCAGAAGCAAGGATTTGAAGAGGAAAAAGCCCAAGTGTGCGAACTCCAGGACTGCGAGTAAACCCAGGCACAAAGGGAGCGCACGGGCTGCGCGTAAGTCTGGACAGCCTGAAATTCTTAGGGTGTCCCTGCACTTCAGATCAAAATGGGTTGCTTTTTAGAGTGCCCTTCTCTTAGCAGCTCTGAGGACCCCTTTCCACAATCACAGATCACGCCAGCCCCTACAGCCACGGATTTTTCTAGGCACAGACTTCCCTGGTCCTCCAGCTCCCGCAAAACGCGCGTTCCTCTCTCCCGCCGGGACCAGAGACCTCACCTTATCCCAGGCGAAATCTGACCTTTCCGTGGTGGAGTGTAGAGCTCCTCTGAACCCGTGTGCTTGCGCCAGTTGGGGAGCGTTGTTCTGGGGCTCGCAGCTGTTCCTGGGGTGCCGCAGTTGTGGATTCTCAGGCTTCAGGTAAGCTCCACTTTCCGGATCAAGATGGCGCAGACTCCGCGTCCAAGCCCGCAGCTCCGGGAGGGGACCCAGCCGCAGTTGGTGCTGCCAGGTCAGGGGAACCCCGTTCAGCAGTCCCCCACCTCCTTCTGGAATTCAGCTGTCTCCCAACCAGCCAACAAACACTCCTTGTGCGTCCCTCAGCTGTTCTTTCTTTCTGCTCCGGGACAAGGCTCGGAACACGTCTGTCTATTCCGCCGCCATTATTCCCTCTCTAAAATAGTATTCTCATTCCCAACTCTGTTTGACTTTTTAAAAATTGTATTCTTATTCCACTATGCTTCTATGCATTTTAAACATTATTTAATTGTTTTTACAATGATAGAAAATAATTTTGTCACCTTGGAGAAGTGCCCAACATGTTCACTTTAACGCACATAAATAATTTTTAGTTTTTTTTAGAAAAGTACATCTAAAATGTCAACAATTATGTGCTGATTTTTGAAGTTTCTGATATTTTCTTGTGTTCCACACCAAATAAGCCCTGCATCTGTGATTTATTTAACCTGAGCAAAAACAATTTTCAGGCATTTATGCACTCGCGTTGACCTTAGAACTAATATCTCCGAAATGATAGATTTAATATTGTAGTTACATTTTCTAGCACATTTAGACAAGTAAAAATATTATTAGAGCACATTTGGTGATATGGCACCTAAAGTTGTTTCGTAAGTACCATTAATATAATTATCCACAAAGAGAACCATCATTCTAGAGAATGCTATCTCAAATGCCTCAGGGGCTGGCAGGCAATATTGCATGAAGTATAACAGGGGGAACTAGGTATTGCATGATTTTTTTTAAGTATTCAAATTTTACTTATTTAAATGTACGTGGACAAGATAAATAATTATTTGATCCAAATAAAACCAGCTGGACATGGTATTGAAAGGAGTGGAGTATATTTTTATATTTTGAGTATTATTCTTATTCCTTCATTTCATCTTCCATCAAGTATACATCAAATGTTTTGATTTAACACATTTTAATAGAAATATTACATTTTCTCTACCTATATTTTCCAAACTTCTTTTACCTTCAGATTGTTTTTAAGACAGGTGCTTCCAAACTTTCATGAAAAAAAAATACCATCTAAAATTTGTGCAAGCTCTTCCAGAGTCTAAAAAATGAGCACTACACTGCAACTCATCCAGGAGTCCAGCAAATCCCTGCTTTAAAAGATAGACAGTAAACAGCAAGATATCCATGACTACCATTCTATTTTCAGAGATGTAAATATCCTAAGCAGTATTAACATATCATTGACATCAACTCTAAAAAATCTTTAACAATACAGGTCACCATAATCAAGTCAGGTTGATCCCAAATTTGGCTGAATGGTTGAGTTTAGGAATATCTATAAATATCATTTGCCACATTATTAGATAGATTTAGAAAAATATGAACATTTGAATAGATAAGTAATAATGTTTAGAATGGACAAAACAATGAAATTGAGAATAAAAGAGAAAAACCATCACTTGATATGTTATGAAAACTAGATTGAATCTGTTCTTAAAAGGAGGAAAATTAAAACTTTATTATTGAGACATATTATGGGAGTCCTATATATACTGATAGAAATACTATGTTCCTGGCTTGCACCACTCAGTGTTATAAAATACAAATTCATGCACCAGTGGGGTCCCTTGGCCTGGCCTGCAGGATGGGGCTGAAACCGGCTCTCCGAAATCCCCTGAGAAGTCCCAGATTGCCAGAGTATGCAGTCCAGGCTGAGGGATCCCACTGGTGTACAATCAGGGGCTGGAAAGGGACGCGGGAGGTTGGCCAGCAGGGGAGGGACCTCAGCAGGGCTCCAGGGCATGTCTGGCTTGTCTCACTCAGTCCCAATTGGCTGGACCTCAGCAGCAAGCTAACCTACCGATCAGAGCATCTTCCCCCTGGTGGTCAGTGCACATCAGAGTTAGTGGTTGAGCAGCCTTAGCATATTATGATTGGTTGAACAGATGACCAGACACTTAGCATATTAGGCTTTTATTATATAGGATTGATTCCATTCAAATTAGTCAGTTTGCTCCATGGTCTTCAATTAGAATCTCACTAGGAGATTTTGGAGAATTTGACACATTTAAAATGTATTTATAATATGTAAATAAGAAAAAATAAGTAAGAGGGTTCTGAAAAGACCTACACTGACTGATATTAAAACTTATAAAATTAGACTTGTTGAGACAATGTGAATTGGTACAACAATGGGCAAATAAAATATACTAATGGATCAAAATAGAAAACTCAGGGGGAAAAATATGAATGTATACTGCTATGGTGTGAGGACAGTGAGACAAAATGGTCTTTTCAATAAATTGAGCTGGATAAAATGATCATCTCTATAGAAGGTGATGAAATTGGATGTTTAGTTCATCCAAATAAAAATTAATTCTATACTGGTCAAGAACTTAATGTCAAAAGAAAATGTTTAAGCTCTTGTGTTCTTAAAAACTACAAGTTCTAAATATCAGAAAAGGTACATTTCAAGAAAATCAGAATAGACATTCAAGATGAATTTGGCAGATTAAATCAGCCTCACAAAACTTATGTATCCAATGATTTATTGACAATATTAACAAAAAATTTACCATAAAAGTAAAAATAAACATTCATTAGCAGCAATAGAACAAGGAAAATGGCGAACTCTAATGCCTTAAACAACAAAAAGTTATACCCAAAGAAAGGAAGAGTCCACAACAGTTTGTATGGTTTGGCAAACCCCTTCATGCCAACATCTACCTTATTTTACAAATCCCTGGAGTTCTGAAACTGCTATTTTTATCTGACCCATCCCTACCAATCCTGCTCAAGCCTTGATTAAAAACAACAACAACAAAAACAAAAACAAAAACAAAAACAAAAACAGAGAAACTGAGCAATAAGCATGACTTTTTTCCTGATGAAAGCATAGTCTTCAAGTTGCACCAGGACTAAGGATGTCCACTTTTGCAAATGCAGACACCCAATCTCAACTATTTTATAAAAATGTGCAAATGATTTCAACTGTATTTAACTGGGTTAGCAAATTGTGAACATTGTATTACCATTCAAAAGTGGGAGAGAAAGTAAAAATGGAGATTACAAAAAGGGAAGAATCTTGAATAGTTTTAAAAATATGTCAGGCTCAGCAGTCCTTGGATAAGTTAACATCAGCAGAAATATGCACACATATTATTTTAAAATTATAAGAGAGTATGAACACCATACGTTTCTCACCCAAAACAACTAATAAAGACATAGACTTTATACACATTTCCACTCCTTATTGTGTAAACTATACTGTATTTTCTCAATAAGGGAACATAAACTGCAGTTACAAGCCATTTGTGAGGGATCTCAAGTCCATATAAATCTTTTCTAATCACACCTTTGGAATCTGACAAAATGTGCTGTTTGACAAATCTTACTTAGAAAATACCAACATTTTTTTGTAACTTGAGGTGAACAGTATTATACTCACCAGGTGTGGGATTCAATCTCCAAACCACTATTATGTAAGGTTTGTCATAGTTGTTGAAGATTGAAATAAAATTGTAATTCTTATAACTATATCCCATTATGCTAGATTCTCAAACTTGTTGGCAAAATTCTATGACCTGGGTAGCAAGGTTGGTGCTGTACCTGTGCCATATAACTGGGACCTGTGGAGGTATGGGGAGGACTCCTATCCTCTTCTGTCTACCCTTCAAAAAATAATTTTTCCTATTTTTATAGTTTTCCTATTTTTTATTCACTTGTGATTTGTGTAATTTATAATAAAGAACAACAGATCAAGAAGAAAACTTCCCTTAATGCATATAGGTATATTATGAGAGGAAAAAAAGTAACCAAGCCCAGGACTCTGAAATGTTTAAGGAGTCACCAATACTGATAGTAGGATACTTAAAATATTAGTATGTGAGGCATATACACTCATTTAGTAGCCATAACCCTGACCTGACCATCAGCATCTTTGCTTAGACAACATCCTAGGTGAAACTTTGAAAAAATTATTTGTTCTTTCTTCAGAAAAAAAGCATTTTTTGGTTTAGAAAATGTTTATGGTTTTGAATCCTAGTATAAACATAGAAGTCATAACAAATAGAAATGAAGACCCTGACTACTCTCAAAGAACATAAGATAGAGGCAAAAACATATCATTATTCCATACAACATAGTTATAAAAAGAGCTTAGTGATATGTATGCTATAAGGTACTGAGCCTGGCCTTGGTGATTATACTCAGATCTAAAATTTAAATTAAAGACAGGAATAAAAAATCATCGCTGGAACTAATCTGGCAATCAGAGATTAAGTGTCATCTACTCACCTCAAATGGGGAATGGGTTCTCATTCCCCGAGTGGTTACAAACCTCACTGAAGTTGGAAGGATTTATGATTGCCTCTCTCCTCTGAGACACTCACCTGGGAGATTGATTGCATTTTCTTGGTTATCCCCAAAGCATCAGAAAAGAGGAAATTATGCGCGGTCTCTGTTAATTATCCAGGGTACCTTTGATAATTTTATTGAAGAATTTATTTTTACCTGCTTTCCTTTGTTATTATCTTTTATTTTTACTGCATCTACTCAAACATCTGGATATAAATGTGTTACAAATTACTTTAATATTCAGTATTTTCCACAATGAATTCTTCTCAATTTTATGTCTGAGGATGAAGACAAAACTCTTTAAATGTGCCCTGTAGTGTTGTAAAAGATTCAGAACAAAACAAAAATAAAGAATATGTGTGTGACTTTTACTTTTTAATATAAAGGACTACATTGAGTTAATACTCTCATTCTATACCCATAATCATCAACAGTTTTCATTTTCTATCTCCGTTTCCCTTTCCTACACAGGAACTTCTTCTACACAAGTTGATACATGTCCTTAAAAATAATTACAGCCTTCTAAAGTAAATATAATGTACATTTTAATGTGCACATCTTTTGTTATATAACTCATTTTATACCTAAAAGTTTTCACTCGATTATATATTTTTAAGTACATTCATTTACTGCACACACACACACACACACACATACACACACACCAATATTTGACTCACTTCTGTTTAATGAAATTATTGTAATCTGTGTCTACCCTCATTAAATATATATTTGTTTCCAATAGGCATTTAGTAATTGATCAACTCCTGACTTATGCATGTATCATTGCATTTCACAACTTTGTTTGTGTGGTCCCCACTGATCCATAAATGAATATCTCAGTAAAATATCTCCTGAAGTGAGTGCTTGATTTGGGAAAAATAAGCACATTTAATTTATTTAAATAAAGACAGATGTATTTCAAGATTTCAATATATATTCCACCATCAATACAGTTTCATACTCTGGACATTTATAAATAAGTACTGCTTGTACATATGGCAAAGGATTTCAGTAAATAATTAAATCAGATTTACCTAGAGAGCTAATTAATTTTAGCTTTAAAACTAAAATTGTTTTACTTGTCTTAATACATAATCCAAATAGTGGTTTGGGTTTGAAATAGAAATATGCACTAAGCACAATCTATGTCAATAAAAAGTTCAGAGATTATAACACAGATAAATAGACACAACATTTTAATATAGTTTTACTATATGAACGTCTATAATTGTGATAAGATTGAAAATTTGGGATAATGCTGATGAAGCAGTTATGCACCCCTATGTTCATAGCAGCACAATTTACAATAGCTAAGATTTGGAAAGAGCCTAAGTGCCCATCAGCAGATGAGTGGATTAAAAATGGTGGTACATCTACACAGTGGAATACTACACTGCTGTAAAAAAGAAGGAATTTTTACCGTTTGCAACAGAATGGATGGAACTGGAGAGCATTATGCTAAGCAAAATAAGCCAGTCAGAGAAAGATAAACATCACATGATCTCACTCATATGTGGGATATAATGAATACCATAATTTGATGAACAAGAATAGAACCAGAGACAAATGGCAGGGGAGGGGGGCGAGGTTAGAGAGCAACCAAAGGACTTGTATGCATGCATATTAGCATAACCAATGGACACAGACACTGGGGTGGTGGGGGCTTGCTCAGGGTGGGAATGGCTGGGGGAGGTCAATGGGGGAAAAGGAGACATATGTTAAACTTTAGACAATAAAAAAATTATAAAACACACATACAAAACAAACAAACAAACAAAACAACAACACTGACACCCAGTAGCAGAGATGGCCACCAGATCTTTGTCCTTTCTCTCCTGGGCATGCAGCTGGACTATTGCCCGTCTTCCTTGCAGTTAGGTATGATGCAGTGGCTAGGTTCTAACTCAAGGATGTCACAGTGCCTTCCTCTCTGTAAGTCTCGCAGTATACTTATTCTGAGTGGCTTTTCAGAACGATTTCTATCTTAGAGTTGTAGTTTCCTGTTGTTGAATAATAAAATATTGGTAAATTAATGAACCATTATGTGGAAGGAAGTAAAAAATGAGAAAAATGATTCCAACAGAATGAAGATGCCACCACAATCAAGGCAGTATTGGCAGCTATTTTGATTATTCGGTGATTAAGAAACAATATTTTGAGCATTCCTAACTTAACATAAAAGTTTCTTACTTAGATATTTCATGACTAGTTTTAAATTAATATAGCATAATCTCATGAGTCCATGTCTTAAAATAATGACATTTTATGACTGTGGAAACATTAATAACCTTTATCATTTAGTAATATATTCTATTGAATCTTCGAGCTATACAATTTATAAATGGTGGTTGTTTTTTATCATTAGCAGCCTCCTCAGACCATTATAACTCAAAATGCTTTTGTGATTAGAATCACTTTATAAAAAATATAGACAGATAAATATCGTGTTTCCCCGAAAATAAAACATCCTCTGAAAATAAGACCTACTTACAGGTTTCCTTCTGAGTGAAATATAAGGCATCCCCCGAAAATAAGGCCCCAGGCTCTGTCTCAGAATGAAAATTAATTTACCGTAAACTGGTCGCTAGGGCCGCCCTGACTGGCGTCTAGCAACCAGTGACGTTACGAGGAGTCCTGACGTCACTGCTGTGTGGAGGCAGAGCGGAAGTCAGAGTGAGGGGTGAGCGCGGGGCAGGAGAGAGGAGGAGACTTCGCAGATGTGTGTAGAAAAACAGGAGGATTAGAGCGGATGGGATGCGGCGAAGGTGGTGAGTGCTAGTCTGTCTCTGGTGACACTACCTGATGCTCACGGCTGCCTTCATGATGACTGAAGGTTCTCAGTCAGTGGCAGACCCTGCTCCAGCCCAGATCCAGGCCCCAGCAAGCCCAGTGACAGTCCCCAGGCAGGCCCCAGGGGGTAAATGTCTGATAAAGGGGTAGGGGGGGATGTCTGGTGAAGGTGTTCAGTGGCACAGGGGTGGGGGGAGGGGGATCACTTAAAATGACACAGGAGGATCAGAGGGGGCAATCAAAATGACACAGGAGGATCAGAGGGGACAATCAAAATGACACAGGAGGATCAAAAGGGGTTACTAAAATGGTAATCCCCCCTCTGATTCTCCTGTGCCATTTTGATTCCCCCCTCTGATCCTCCCTGTGTCATTTTGAGTGATCCCCCTCCCCCTACCTTGATACCCCAATTCCTTTTTTTTTACCCCTAGAAATGAGCGCAAAAAGAAAAAACTACTTCGTGGAGTATAAGAAAGGAATCATGGAAGACTCTTGGGGCCAAAATCTTACTGCTTTCTGCAAAGAGAAGATGTTGAGTACCCAATTGGTCCGAAAATGGCGAGCAGAGTATGGTAACCTCATTGAACAAGTGGACAAGGGAAATGCTAAAAAGCGCAAGTGTGGATCAGGTCGGCAACCATTATTTTCCGAGCTGGAAGACCTGATCTGTGAATGGGTTGTTGACAGGAGAGCAAAGGCTTTGGTTGTGAATAGGGCTCAGATTCAAGAATTTGCCCTTGCAATGGCACTACAGTTTGACATAGCCCCTGAAGACTTCGAAGCATCACAACACTGGCTGGATAATTTCCTTCAGCGAAGTGAACTGTCTTTAAGAAGATCTACAACATTGTTTAGGTTGGAAGATACTCAAGTTATTAAGCCAGCACTTGCATTCAAGTCCTTTATTGATGATGCTGACTTCTCTAAATACAGTCTTTCCAACATGATTGCTATGGATGAAACTGCAGTGTTTATGGGCCAATCATCTCAAACAACAATTGAACAGCGGGGTGCCTCCTTAGCGTACATTCCCTCCACTGCTTACGAAAGTGCACGTGTTTCCTGTATTTTGGCAATTCGTCTGGATGGCACTAAAATCCCACCTTTAATCATTTCTAAGGGCAATAAGGAAAAGATTGAACGTGTTTTGGGCGTTTTTATTCTTGAAACTGAAAAAGCCTGGGCCACACAAGCAGTTATAAGGAAGTGGGTCAGTTTAATGCTGCCGCTTGTTATGCGAGGGAGCCAAAGAGGTCTGCTAGTCTGGGATGCAGCCAGCACTCAACGCGCTAAAGACATGAAGACATTTCTTCACGAAAGAAAAATAGATCAGATAATGATTCCCGCAGGAATGACGGCCTATCTCCAGACTCTTGATATTGCAATAAACAGGCCATTCAAAGACAATTTGCACATGGAAATTAATGACCACATTGAAAATAGAATGGAGAGAAATCAGCGTGGAAACTTTGTGAAACCTAAACTGCAAGAAGTTGTGACTTGAATGAAGAATTCATGGGAGAAAATCACTGACAGTTGCATTGCAAATGCACTGTGAGCAGGCTACCTTGACAAGAAGTACTCATTTAAAGACAGTGCTATTGCTAAACATGAGAGATTTGGTCCACTGATTCTGAAAGAAATGGAGTCACAAGAAATTCACCAGGAAATTCAGGAATTGGATTGTTATGATGATGTTCCAGAATATGATGACATGATTGTCATTGAATAAATGAGTAAATTCTTGATACTGTAGGATTCACAGTTTGTCTGGTTTGTGTTGACAACTACCGTACTACCGTACCGTATACAGGTAATAAATTTCCTTTATTTTCATTTAACAATAAATGTATACCATATTCTTCTTCATGGAAAAATAAGACATCCCCTGAAAATAAGACCTAGAGTGTCTTTGTTTTTTTTTAAATATATTTTATTGATTTTTTACAGAGAGGAAAGGAGAGGGATAGAGAGTTAGAAACATCGATGAGAGAGAAACATCCATCAGCTGCCTCCTGCACACCTCCTACTGGGGATGTGCCCGCAACCAAGTTACATGCCCTTGACCGGAATTGAACCCGGGACCTTTCAGTCCGCAGGCCGACGCTCTATCCACTGAGCCAAACCGGTTTTGGCATTTGGGGGCAAAAATTAATATAAGACACTGTATTATTTTCGGGGAAACATGGTAGATAGATAAATAGGTATTTAGCTAATATATATATATATATATATATATATATATATATATATATATATATATAATGCTTAATTTGATATTTCAGTTAACCTCAAAACATGTACATTTTGTGAGATGAAGTAAAGAGTTTGTTTTCACAGCTCTTTTTGTCAAAATTGCTCTAACTCAGATAATATAAAAATATCTTTCTAAGTATTAAAATAATAAAAACCAACCTTGTACAGAAGCTTGGAATAGAAGGTGACAACTGGGGGCATAATTTATACAAGTATCTCAAGCTTCATAAAGTAAGAGCTCTGTTTATAAGAAGAAAAGAAAAAAATATATATAGCCTTTAATTAAAACACAGGGAGAAAAGAAAGGAGGGGCAAGAAGAAGGAGTAGAAGGAGTAAGGCTGGGGAATATAGAGAAAAGCAAGTGGGAAATTCAGTAGTTAAGTTACTCTAAGAAGGAGGCTTGGTGCTATAAAAACCTCTTTTTGGCCTCTTTCCAGCCATATCTGCAGTGAGTTTACTTCATTTTCAAATGATCTATTTAAACGGGCTTTTTCATGTTTGTGGAAGCTGATAGCAGAAGTAGCCTTCAGAAAGCAGGGAAGATAGATATGACCTATGACAAGTTAACAACTGGTGTGAAGGCCTGTGGACTTCCAGTGAGAGAGCATTAATGTTAGTAATGTTTTACACTTACAGACAAAGATATTGCTGGGGCTGACCAGCAGACCCTGAGTGACTGATGGATGATTATTCTGACACAACTATTGCTGTGAAAGATAGGGCTAAGGGACTGCCCAGCTAAAGGAAACAGACAGCCTCGATTGCCTGCCTTTTTAGGCTTTTATTGTAGCAGCAGTTTGAGATAAAGTGTATCTTTTAGATACAATCAGTAGGGTAAGTAATATTGGGAGGACACATGTGTTTGTAGTGTCTTTTAAGCAAAGATACCTAAAAATTAAGCATAAGGATTCCAGTAAACACCCGGGGGTCTGCACGTGCACAGACTTGTTTGGAAAGGTCAAGGAATAATTAGGGGCACTGCCATCAGCACTCCCCTAAGTCAGAATTCTGATAAACAGGGTGGGTGGCCTTCCGCACCCTTCCCTTTTCTCTGAATGCCCTCCTTACAAACTTTCCAACCAAGTCTCATGCTTCTCCACGAGATATGGCACATAATGACTGTCAACTTTTTTTTGGGTGGTGGTGGTGATGAGTTCCCTTCAGAATTACTGTCACTTTGAGGACAACAGCATTCTTGTCTAATAACATGTCACTTCAAAACCCAATAATAAAAATGCTAAAGCAAGTTTTTATTGTTATGATTGCATAACAAAGACACCAAAGTTTTTAGTATAAGACTATAATTGAAAAAGTTGAATATACATTATATTTGGATGAATAGCAATGCTTTGCTTTGTGTACATACACCATGTGAAATGCATAATGTGAGAGGGATAAAAAGTAGACTCCCTTTTTTTACACATTTTTTTTCAATCCGTTTTGCCACATGACCTCTTTCTTCTTTTCATGACTAAGCATTTTTTTGTTTAGTTTTTATTTTCCTCTAAAGGTTCATTTTCCCCCCTCTGTGATATAAATATATTTTAAGCTCAAGATAAAAGTGGGTCCAAAAGATTGAGAAATTGATGGACAAAATGCTACAAAAAAATAACACAACTTTTACTAGCTGAACAAAAGTATCTGTGGCAAGGTAGATGATCTCACTCAACCACTTTGCAAGAAATGAATCATGCATACCTTAACCACCAGCCATCAGGTTTTATCATCCTTGTTTAGAAATTATAAAAACCCTTCAGTAACTCTGGCTTTGTTTTAAAATGTGTTTATCTTAAAATTATTGTTTATTACTTATGTAACTGGTGTTTCCTTTGATCAATTAATGCATTTTTCTAAAGGGAAAATTGGGTATTTGAGGTTGGGTAAAAAGAATTAAGATTTCTCGCCAAAACTGGTTTGGCTCAGTGGATAGAACGTTGGCCTGTGGACTGAAAGGTCCCGGGTTTGATTCCGGTCAAGGGCACATAACTTGGTTGCGGGCACATCCCCAGTAGGAGGTGTGCAGGAGGCAGCTGATCAATGTTTCTCTCTCATCGATGTTTCTAACTCTCTATCCCTCTCCTTTCCTCTCTGTAAAAAATCAATAAAATATATTTAAAAAAAAGAATTAAGATTTCTCCCCTTGAAATCAATAGAATTTTAAACTATTGCTTCTTTTTTTTTTTCAGAAGCAAAAGAAAACCCATAAATGAAGATAGTTGTTATTTTTTACTTTAGTTTGAATGACTGACATGCGTTATCCCAGAAGCTCTTCAATGCCTCCTTCACATCCTTATTCCTTAGACTGTAAATTAGGGGATTCAGCATTGGTATCACGAGGGTGTAGAAGACTGAGGCCATTTTATCCGTATCTAATGAGTGGTTGGTCCTTGGTTGCAAATACATGAAGAGAAGGGTCCCATAGAAGATAGTGACAACCATCATGTGAGAAGCGCAAGTGGAAAAGGCTTTTTGTCGCCCCTCTGAGGAACGTATCCTCAAGATGGCAAGGATGATGTTAAAGTAGGATATTAAAACAATGATCATAGAGAAAATCAAATTAATTCCTGAAAAGGTAAACACAGCTGTTTCTGGAATATAGGTATCAGAACACGACAATTCTAACAAAGGGATATTATCACAGTAAAAGTGGTTGATGATGTTGGAAGAGCAATAGGACACAGAGAACACACAGGAAGAGACAGTCAGTGCTGTGGTCAGACTGAAGAAGTATGCAAGGGACACCAGCAAAAGACAGATCTGTGGAGACACTCTCACCATGTAGAGCAGGGGACTACAAATAGCCACGTAGCGATCATAGGCCATTGCAGCCAGCATTAAAATCTCAGCAGCGGTAAAACCTATGAATGCACCCATTTGCACTGCACACCCATAGTAGGATATACTTTTCTTTGAAACCAAGAAATTAACCAGCATTTTAGGGGCAATGACAGTAGAGTTGCCAAGATTGATGATAGCCAAGTGCCGGAGGAAAAAGTACATGGCGGTCTGAAGTAGAGAGTCAACACTGGTGAGAGTGATGATGCTCAGGTTCCCAGCCAAGGTCAGCCCATAGATGACCAGGAAAACAAAGAAGAGTGGAATCTGGAGCTCCGGATATTGTGAGATGCCCATGAGAATGAATTCAGTCACCTGCGAGAGATTCCCTGGGGCCATTGATTTTGTTGCTTTCATCAATTAATGAGGAAAATGAAAAGAGATTAATAGACAACAAACTTGTCTTTGTTCAATGCCATATTGTTAAATGTTTCATGTAAAATTAATTGATTTTTATTGTTCTTCATTGCTTTTGAATTATTTTTAAAATTTATTTTTATTAATTTTATTGGAGTGACATTGGTTAATTGGATTATATGTTTTGAATGTACAATTCTATGATATACCATGTGTATGTTGATCAGTTTATTTTTGTTCAGATCTTAAATATATAAAATACCCTCTCCAGCGACCAATTTCAGGATCTTAGAACTGTTTGAATAAGCTGCTAATTTATTTTTAGCAACTCCTGAATATAGTTTGTATTGGATGAATACACACAGTTTATATTATTATATGTATTAATATGTATATGTATATATTAATTATATTAACATTTGCAATTGCATGAATATATATGTACATATATGTGTGTGTATATATATGTATATATGTATGTGTATATATATATATGCATATATATATATATATAATACATGTATATATTTACTTGTATACACATGCCTCTGAGTGTGAGTGTGTGCATGTTTCCAATGATAAAACAGAGTTACCTGTAAGAAACAGATGAGCCAGAAGGACTTCCAGTTATTTTTTTCCTTAGCTGCCATAGGCCTTCTCTTCAGCCTATATCTTGTCATCATCATCCTTGCGAATTTCAGTGGGAAACAGTATACTGGGATTTTCCTTATTAATTTCCAGCACACTGCTCTGCTTCAGCTCCCCGCAGACCACACCTCAAAACTATTCCTTAGCATCATTCAAAAACTGTGTCCTCTTCACTTAATCATATTTTCTTTCTTTTACCAAATAAGCCAGTCCTGTCCTATCAATCTACCTTCTAATTGTTCAGATTTTTCTCTATTGTTTTGTTCTTTCCTTCTCTTTCCAGCTTATGCCTCCTTCCTTTAAATTGTTTAAAGCCTATTTTGATTTTTTTTAAGTTATTACTTATAGTTTTGATTTGTTAAAGCTTGATCATTGTTTTAATTGGGTAGAGAAGTAAATGGGGAACAGTGCTAACGTTATTTATCGTGTGTCCACTCTGTGCCCAGAGCTGTGGGAGGCATTTTTAAAGAGTTGATCTCATTATTCTGCAAGAGAGTCCTAAAAAATAGATGTAATTATTTCAATGTCTGACAGAACAATGAGGTCTAATGGGATTAAGTGAATCAAACACAGTTTGCATAAGATATTGGTTAATGGTATGGTTTTATGGCCTCCTTTGTATGTTTTGTTTGCTTAGTTGATAGGTTAGTTGGCTGGTTTCTTGTTAGTTCACTAATTACTAGCTGTGATTTTTTCAAGTATTGCTATTTTTGTATTGTATGAAATAAATGAGATAATGCACATGTATAGGTTAGTTGGCACAGCTTCTGGTAGCAATGAATACAAAATAATTGGTACCAGTTGTTTATGTTATTAACATGTTTTGGAATAATCTGGTTTATTATTTCAGCTCTGGTAACCCATTCAACCTTACTGAAGGCTTTATAGTTAACATAGAAATAGCAAGTGAATTATAATTCTGCATATTTAAGAAACTGGGACACAGGATATCCAGCTACATATTTAAATAAACAAATCAGGCTGTGCTCTCCCACAACCTGATTCTTTTGAAACAGTGGTGTTTTCTTGTTTTCATTTGAAGATGCTTAGTTCCATACATCAGATATGTGTCCTTAACTGCATAGATAAGCTTTTGATGGAAAACACTGTGGCAATACTCATTGATCAAAATATTCCATTTTTTTTTTTGCTACACATCAAGCAACTCTGTGCATGTTTTCCTCTGAGATAATATACTCAATAAACTCATCCCTAATAAGAACAAAATACAGAATTAACAATAGCAGTTACTGATTATCTACCATGAATTTGTACGAGTAGCTTTTGAAAAAGAGAGTATATCATTATATCCTTACCTATTATGTATTTCCTCTTCAACTGCAGTATAACTGAAGGCAAAACTAGGGTTGCTTTTTATTTCAGTTAGTATATGTCACTGAAATAAAGTTTCTGTAGAACTGCCTCAGTTTTTCTTGTTTCTTCAGAACCTTGTCTCACTTAGCATTGTTTTTAAAAAGAACAATTTTAATTTTTTTACCAATAATTTTTTCTAATTTTTTTGAATATAAATAGTTTATTGGTCTACCAAGATAATACATTCTCAGCAAATACAAATTTTAAAGTGTACCTAGTTTTAATCATTTTATATTATAATTTTAATAATACATGATAGTACAAATTAATTTTTAATTAGCTGCTGATATGATTTCAAGACTATGTTTCATTGAGATTACTCTACTCTATGTTTAATTGAGATTACATATTCTAATTGTAGAGTATGTCTTAAATTTATTTAGAGATAGGTTGTGTTAGGAACAAACACCGCATCCTAATACGAGTTCTCAGTGTTCCATCAGCAACTAATTGTTGACATCAGGGAATCTTATCATCCTAAGGTTTATCAGCCTGAGCAATGTCAAAAGAAGGAAGGGGAGAACAAGTTGTTTTTCTTGATTGTAAGTAATTTTGTAGGTCTTTCTTGAAGACATAGATCTTATATGACATAGACACTTGAGAAGCTTTCTATCTGGTGTAGAGTATCCCAAACATCCATCAATTCTGCCAGTTCTATGGTAAAAACAAAACAAAACAATATTCCTTTTTATGTTAAGGTGAAATATACTCCCTGTAATGACTATACATTATTCTGTCTAAATGCTAAAGCAGTCCAATTTACCAGTAGGGATGCTGGACACTATTTTTTAAGTCATACCACCATCACTTCCATTTAGCAATCAGTGGACGGAGCAGAGAAAAGAGAACAGAGCAGATAACATTTTGGTCCTGGGATCTGATTTGAATTACTCAGCTTCCAAGATGCTTGGTCCAACATCCAGAATTAGTAATGAGTATTTGCTTTAACCTACTTGTACACAAAGATCTGGTGAGACCTCCTCCTAAGGCTGCCCCAGGATGCATGTTAAAGAGTTTTAGTCCCTGAACACCTTCATACTGAAATACATTTGTATGTAGTCCCAGTCCCCAAACATGAGAACCAGAATTCCCAAAGCTCTAATTCCTCCCCCCGCTGGAAAAACAAATTAAATGCTCATTAATCTAGTCTCCATGCAAAAATTTCACCAAAAGAATGAAAATTGTGTAGATAGCTTAGGGACTCTCCTAGATAATCATATTGAATAACAATCACATGCATTGAGTCCATTCTTTGTTTTAAATTGCACCCCTATATTTGGGAAGTGTTGCTGGCCCTTGAGATGGAGTAAATCTAACAGAAAGCACCAGATTCTGGCCCAAATGTTCAATATTAATGTGAATGTTTTGGAGCATATTCAAGACAGCGTCTCTATTCTTACATCAAGAACAAGACTTGGTGGATGAGCAAGCATAGACCTATGAATGGGAAGGTCACAGTTTGATTCCCGGTTGGGCCATATACCTGGGTTGTGGCCCAGTGTGGGGCATGCAGGAGACAGCCAATCAATGATTCTCTCTCATCATTGATGTTTCTATTTCTCTCTCACTCTCCCTTCCTCTCTGAAATCAATAAAAAATAAAAAAAGAACAAGGCCTGGTGTATTTGTCATAAATATTAGATGATATACAACATAAATTTAAAATGTGAATGGTTGTAGGAAGATTGAATATAATTTTTTATTTAAATTAATAAGGTACCCATCAGAACCTGGTCCTATTTCTAGTTTTTAATTAAAATTATTTGATTGGAAACATGTTTTGTGTATAATCCTATGATTGTTCCTCAAGCACATATAAATATTACAATTATATATATAATATATGTAATTATGTAATATATTTATAATGTATATAAATATATTTTATTTTACTTTTTGTGTAGATTTTCTAGTCTTTAAGTTTTATAAGTGAAAAAGGCATGTCTAAATAGTTTGCCTTTGTTTTAACAGCTTCTAAAATCATACTGAGGAAAAAGTACATGTTCAAAAGATATTTCAAAAGAAAAACTGGCTGGTGAAGTAATGAATAAGTTAATGAATAAATACAATATCTCTCTTAAAAACTGTGAAATAAAATATGAGATTTTTGTTTCCAGTGTCTTAATCTACTTTTAATATAGTTTTAACTTTGATAAAGAAGCAGCGATAGCTTGCATATCACTCTCTAGAATATTCTGTACTTTAGGGCAGGACACACCTGTGCTTTCTTCATCCTGGTATAGCTAAGAAGGTTACTTCACATTTTAGGCTCCAAAATTAATGAAGAAACTGACAAATTGTGAACAATAAGGAGATTTTTTTAACAACTTCAAGTTATCAGTATAATGAATTTAAATCCTTGAGGTTCTTTCCAGAGTCCAAATAGCCCCATGAAGATTATGTGGTAGCTTCTTCTATAATGACCATTGGCTATTGAAATTCATGTGAGCAAAGACACAGTCTGTACTATGCTCAGTTAATATTTTCATTCCCTCATCGGCTCTGCCAACTCCATCTATTTAGCATTCCTACAACATTATAAAGATTTTTTAAAAACTCTTTTATACTCTCTACTGGTATTGATGTTTAATTTTACAACTTGATCTCTCATTTGAGTCATATTATTATTGTACAAGAATTATTTTCCATTTCTTATTTCTTGATTAGGCTACTTAATAAACTTGCCCTGGTCAAGGTCAAGTACACAAAACTAAGCATCATCAGTGCATCACAAGATTTCACTTTTCAACATATTTGTAAGAAACGCACACATATGTCTACATGCACACACACATAAGTATGCAGAAAAATGACAGGAGAAATACCATATTTTTATCATTTACATCATACAACAGTTTTAGCTTATAAGATTCACTATTTTAAAGCAACACATAATTAAATATAAGCTAAATTTCCATTGATTCAACCTCTCTCATTCCCATTCCCTCTACTCATCTAGAGAAAACAACTACCAGTGTTAACTATTTCAACTTTTTTTCTGTTTTCCAAATACTTTTATTTAGTTTTATTGTGGTAAAGACACTTAACAGGAGATATAACCTCTTAACAAATGTTTAAGTGAACAATACAGTGATACTAACTATAGGCACAGTGTTGCATATTGTGGCTCTAGAACGTAACCATCTTTCATAGCTAAAATTTTATACGTATTGAATAACAATGACCATTTCCCCTTCCCCCAGTCCCTGACAACTACCATTCTACTCTCTGCCTTTATGTTTAACTATTTTATATACCTCATATAAATGATATTATGTATTAGTTGTCCTTCTGTGACTAGCTTATTTCACTTAGTATTCTTATTCTTTACCCATATTCATTTTTTAAAATAAAATGCATTTACTCTAATGTTCTTAGACACATTTTTATACCTATATGTACACATTTTTATGTACACATAGTATATATACTTTGTAAATATGTATATATAATGTATATACAATCTATAATAATAAAAGCATAATATGCTAATTAGACCAGACATCATTCTGGATGTGACCAGGATGAAGCTGGCGGCCAGAGCAAAGCCAGGGTCCCGGATGCCAGAGGGAAGCCAGTGCCACGAGCCGGGGTAAAGAAGGCCTCTCTTGCACAAATTTTGTGCATGGGCCTTTAGTCTATAATAATAAAAGTATAATATGCTAATTAGACTGGACAGCCTAACGACCTTCTAGACATCCTTCCAGACGACCTTCTAGATGAGCTCCTTGCACGAATTTCATGCATCAAGCCTCTAGTAATATATAATTTCTAGTTATGTGGTTTTAAAGTTTATGTAGTTGAATTTTTAAATTTATATAAGTGGATTTAAAATGTTTACATCATTCTGTGCTTGGTATATATATTCCTTAACCATCATATTTTGAGATTTAGTAATCTTGATTATGAATTTTGTTCATAGAGTACAAGGGAATTTCAATTGCTTCTAAATCTTCTCTGTAACAAACAATAATAAAGTTTACTCACAGGATAGTCCTAGACTTTTCAATTTTTGCCAATGTTATATAATTTTACATTCACATTTTCCAGATCATTGTTAATGTTAATTGTATTCATTGGCCTAAAGGTTGCTTTTTGTGAATTGTCCATGTGAATTCTTGGCCCATAGTTCTATGAAATTTTAGCCTATTATTAAATTTAACAGATGCATAATTGTATCTATTTTCTCTTGTCCATGGCTAGTTCTTTTGCTATATTTGTGATTATTTTTTTCATTCAGACCTTTAAATTTTAGAGGATAAAATTTATCCATCTTTGTGATTTTAGCTGTTTTTGAAGATGCCTTCAATGCTAAATCATACACACACACACACACACACACACACACACACACACACACAGAGAGAGGGTCAGTCCTTGTTCTCATTTGCTTTATTTGGATATATAAAGATAATGAATATAAGTGATCATGGTTTAGTTTTGACATTTTAAGGACAGATTCATGGTGGGGTGAGCTTTCTAAAGAAGAGAAAATAAATGCAGAGGCACTGTGGTAGGAATATATGACAGTAAGAGGTGTTCTGCATAATTGTTGAGAAGTTATTTAAACATAATAAACCCAATTTATGAAATATTCTTAGGTTGGACTCTAATTCTAAGGAGATTATCTTGTTGAATTAAAAAACAAGGACTTTATGAACATAGGCAGGGGCCCATCAGTAGATGAGTAAATAAAAAAGCTGTGGTACAATTATATCATGGAATACTATGTAGCAATTAAAAAAAAAAAGGCTCACTTACCCTTTTTGACATTATTGAGGGACCTGGAAAGTAACATGCCATAGGCAAAATAAGCCAGTCAGAGAAAGACAAGTGTCGCATGATGTCACTCATATGTGGAATCTAATGAACAAAATAGATCCAGAGATATAGAAACATGGAACAGGCTGATGATCTCTGAGGGAAGGCATAGGTAGGTGGCTGGAAAGAGATTAACCAAAGAATTTATATGCACAGACAATAGTTTGGTCAAGGCGTGGGACAAGGGGAGGTATGGGCTAGTAGGGGTCAGTGAGACAAAAAAGGGGACAACTGTATACTTTCAACAATAAAGATAAATTAAAAATAATAATATAGAATAAAATAAAGTAAAAACAAGGAAAAGAATAAGATTTAATAAGATAATAATTAAAATTTAATGTAAATGTTTTTGAAAAGGAAAGAAGGGAGAACATTCCAACTTTTTTTTTTTTTTATGTAGTCAGACCTTTGCAGTGAAATGAAGTCTGCTGGAAGCTAGGCTAAACATGAGCATAGGAGAGACTCTCTTCTGTATGTTGCTTCTTGAGCCTGGACACTGACCATTGGTGGCATGTGCAAGGACATTACAAAGGGGCAGAGGTCAAAGAAAAAGAGAGCTAAATACTGAGTCAGAACCAGGCCTACAGGAAATCCTATAAAGATGGATTTGCCAGCCAGTGTACCTTTCTCTGAATTGTGCTTTTCCTTTGTCATTCTTGAATTTAATTTAAGTATGATCGTGATAAATGTTAATGCATAGACTTTGTTTTTTGTATATTAAAGATGGGTTTGATCTCCATGCTCTGGGTTAAAAAAATGAGGAGAAATGCACCTTCACAACAGCATAGTAATGGCACTAGGAATTTGAAAACATTTTCTGTGGTCCCAGAAACATAGGCTATGATTATCTTGCTACCATTGCATGGACCTAAGGATGGAGAAGAATACTTTGAACTAGACTCAGATACCAATGGCTTCATGGAAAGCAATCTGGGCTAATGTGAGTTGTGGCTTTGTTATTGATTAGGTAGTATGTGATCAAGGTAGTCAGATAAAATTGTTATAATATTATTTATACTTGCAACTATTAGATCCTATATATTACATGGAGATAAAAAGAAACAATATACAACATTCTAAAGTAATAATTACATACACATAAGTCTGTGTGTATGTGCATTTGTGTTATATCAATCAGTATAAGGACCTATCCTATCTAATAAAAGAGTAATATGCAAATTAGCCATCACTCCGCTACAAAAATGGCGGCGCCCATAGCCACAAGATGGCGGCGCCCAGTGCTCTCAGCCCTGCCGGAGGCCCACAGTCTAGCTGGGAGGCACTCGCGCCCCCACACGCCGATCCCCGCTGCCAGCGGAGGCAGCGCGGGGTGTGCGGCTGGGAGGCACTCGCGCCCCCATGCACCGATCCCTGACGCCAGCGGAGGCAGCATGGGGTGTGCGGCTGGGAGGCACTCGCGCCCCCGTGCACTGATCCCTGCCACTAGTGGAGACAGCACAGGGAGTCTGGCTGGGAGGCGCCTGGGGTGTGCAGCCAAGGGTCGCATGGGATGCTCCCACTCAGGTAGCGGATCAAGCCTGGCTGCTCTGCAGCCTCTGGAGTGTCTGGGGCTGAGCAGCGAGGCTGGAGTGTTTGGGCCTATGTGCTTGGCCAGGGGTCGTGGGGACAAAGTGGACAGGCGGGATCGGCCCACTCCAGTGGCAGATCCAGCCTCACTGCTCCCCAGCCTCTGGCATGTCTGGGCCTGTCAGCCTCTCCATGAGGCTGGATGTTGAGTCCAGGGGATGCACAAGTGGGTCTCTGGCACAGGGGGACTTGATGCTGTGTCCCAGTTAGTGCTGGCCCAGACTCTGACAGTAGGGAGGTGGAAGTCCCACCCCCACAGAATCAGCCAGAATCAGCCATTGGTGAGACAGCTCTCAGTGGCCTGACAGCCATCTGACAGCAGGGAGGAGGAAGTTCCACCCCCACAGAATCAGCCAGAATCAGCCATTGGTGAGACAGCTCTCAGTGGCCTGACAGCCATCTGACAGCAGGGAGGAGGAAGTTCCACCCCCACAGAATCAGCCAGAATCAGCCATTGGTGAGACAGCTCTCAGTGGCCTGACAGCCATCTGACAGCAGGGAGGAGGAAGTCCCACCCCTAGAGAATTGGCAGTTGGTCAGCCAGCTCCCTGCCACCTGACACCAGGACTCTCATTCACCTGTCTAAACATCTACTATTGATACAAGGTAGCTCTGCAGCGGAAAGAAGCCGGCATTATCGACAGAAAATGTCTGAAGACCAACATGCTTCTGATCTTGAAAGAAGGCGGCACCTGCGACAGAATGTATCTGAAGAGCAGCTATTGGGAAAACGTCACTCTGAAGCTGAAAGAAGCCAGCGTCATCAACAGAAAATGTCTAAAGATCAAAGTGCCTCTGAACTTGAAAGAAGGCGGCAGTGTCGACAGAATATGTCCAAAGAACAGTCATCAACAAGTACTACAATATTGGTAGGAACTGCCTTCTCATAGAAAATGGAGTACATGAGGATGTGCACGAATTTCATGCACCGGGCCACTGTGTGATCCCTGTGGGATTGGGCCTAAACAGGCAATCGGACATCCCCCGATGGGTCCCAGATCAGAGAGGGTGCAGGTTGGGCTGAGGGACACCCCCCCCCAATGCATGAATTTCGTGCACCAGGCCTCTAGTATACTATATACATATGTCAGTAAGAATGTACTAAGAATCAAGTTGATAATAACTTTTTTACATGTAAAAACATCAGAGGTAGAGGGTTGACTATGATCTTTATTTTAAAATATCCTGAAAAACACAAATACATTAATAAATTAAAAATGTTAATCATATATTTTTTTTATATTGAGGCACAGAACATCACTCTCAACTTTTTAATTTAGTTTTAACTGTAAAAAGACTTTTTTGATAAACCCATTTTTCCCAAACATTATCTTCATTGCCTCTTTCACATCTTTGTTCCTCAAACTGTAGATGATGGGATTCAGCATGGGAATCACAATGGTGTAAAATGTTGACACTATCATGTCATGGTCCAAAGCATAACTGGAACTCGGTCTCACATACATGAAGAGGATGGTTCCATGATAAATTGACACTCCAGTTAGGTGAGAGCCACATGTAGAGAAGACTTTTCTCCTCCCTTCAGCAGAATGCATCCTCAGAATCGCCAACAGAATAAAACCATAGGAGATCAGGACAATCAGGATGGTGACTATTTCAATAGAGCCCACAAAGCAGAAGAGTAGAAGCTGGTTTGTGTGTGTGTCAGAACAAGAAATGGCAAGGAGAGGAGGGATGTCACAAAAGACATGTCTAATTTCGTTGGATGCACAGAAGGATAGGCTAAAGGTGGCCACTGTGTGTATAGAAGCATGCAAAATGCCACCAACATAAGAAGCAATGATGAGTGATACATAGACCCTGGGTGACATGCTGACTGAATACAGGAGAGGGTTATAGATTGCTACATAGCGGTCATATGCCATTGCAGCCAAGAGGAAGCATTCTGTGGTCCCAAAAGTAACAGCAAGAAACATCTGTGTTGCACATCCAAGGAATGAAATGACTTTATTCTTTGATAGGAAATTCAATAACATATTTGGTGTAATTACTGAGGAAAAGCAGGCATCCACAGATGATAACACACTCAGAAAATAGTACATGGGGTTGTGGAGTCGGGAATCTCCAATGACCAACACAAGCAGCCCTAAATTTCCCATCAGAGTAAACAGGTAAATTGCTAGAAACAGGAAGAATAAGATAATTTGCAGTTCAATATTGTTTGTGAAACCCTTCAATACAAACATAGTAACTTCAGTGACATTCTTCATGTTGAAACCTCATGGAAAAACTTAAATATATTTGTAAAAATTACAATTCATTTACTACAAAAAGAATAAAAAGAACTCTGACTCAATATTGTGAAATAGGGGGACATGAGCTATATCCTCACATTTATTTTTTGGCAATATAAGATTTCCCAGCTGCAGGTCACAGACAGCGACAAGACAGTGGGTGAAGTGTCCATGCCACTCCCTGTAAAATCAAATGAAAATGATGGGTGTCCACTCACTTGGTGAATTCATATCATTTATAAAACTATCAGGTCAACTCATTAATTTACAACTGCATTCTATTAGCTGTTTTTCTATTAAAACACCAATTGATTGGTTAAAAAATAATTTTCTTTTGACATAGACACACATGAGATAGTATATCAGTGTATGGAGCATTGGAATAGAATTTCAGCATTCTAGACCTTTCAGTAATGGTATAAAATGATTTTCTATAATCTACTCACCTGTAGGATGAGAGCATTAATATTTATTCTACAATATTAGAATGAGTATTAAAAGGCAAAATGTGTTAATAAAGTTGAATCTTGACAATTCTGTTCAATAGAGAGTGTACTGAATCAGGTTGGTTCTACAGAGTAGTGGTGAACATTTTACGAGCTAATCTCTAAAATTTTTCTAACACTATTAGATCTTCTTGGGTATCTATAGGAACAAATTAACATTTTTTCAAGGATGATGGGCCACCATTGAGTTAAGCCAAATTAAAAAATAAAATGCAAACTTTGATTAATATGATGAAATCTATTTTTTAAAATGTGAACAAGATTCACAAGAAAAAGATCAGCTTCAATTCAATTCTTGACATCAGTTCAATGACATACCTGTTCAAGACAAATAATATAGTATTTAGATCTGAAAGTATGTGTTTATTGCCCAGGTTCATGATTAAATGCCATGTGTGAGATTAGAATTTTCCTTCACAGTTTAGTCTTTTTTTAAATAGTAGTATGTTTGAATGACCAACCAGATGTAATAGCATATAGCCATGCAGACTAATCAAATATATAAAGCAATAAATATATAAAGCAATTTCCTTTAAATATATCAATTTTTGGTTACAAATTTAAGATGACTATATAATTGAACTTCTTTTATCAGATGTACTTATTTTTAAAACATTAGCAAATATTGAGTGACAAAAACTATTGCAACTAATCATTTAAAAATATATGTGACTAGAGCCTTAAGCCATATATTTCATTCTTTAGCTACATTTAAATTTTGTTTTGTGATTACTAATACATACTGAAACATTATTCTATCATAGTTATGATTTTTTCCCTCTATCACACAGAACTCACCATGATTCCATTTGCTACATTACTGTGGGCTTAATTTACTCAGGTCAGATAGTGAAAGACTACAATGTTAAACAATTCAGCAAAATTTTAATTGAATCAGATATTTCTACTAGAAGCCAAAATAAAATTTATACTGGGTAAAGCTGAGTCAATATTGAAATAACTCAGTCACAATAAGAAAATGTCTATGATTCTTGAAGAATTTAATAATACTCCACCAGCTTTTAAAATCAATGCAAAACCAGTTCTATAAATACAGTTTTAATAGAAGTTACAAAATTTAAAAATATCTTTGCCTCAACATAGAAACACCAAGTTGGCAAAGGAGGAGAAAAATAATAACAGCCATGCATTGAGCACATGCAGCAGAAATAGACTTTTATGCACGTTGCTTTATTTTACCTTTCCAGCAACTCTCCACAGCTAATAAGAACCAGAGCCAAGATTCAATCCTAGGTCTCCTTCAGAGTGCATGCACTTTTCATAATTTTACAGTCCCCTATAATACCATGCTCTCATTCTGAAACTGACCTCCCCACTTACCACTCCCACTGAAATAAAACATGGTTCTTGATATTTATTTAGATAAAGTTTAAGCATTAAGATTAGAGAAACATTATGAAATAGCATGAACTGGAAGGGGCTTCTATATCACAAAGCTAGCAAAATAAAGGATAATTGATTGTTTACTCATTAGAGCAAAATAGTTGATTTGGCCCAAAGTTTTCTTGCTTTCTACTGATGAATTTTCTGTGTGTTCTTGTTTAAACTGATCTTTCTTGTTCAATGAGAAAAATAAAAGCATACAATTGATTTGTAAAAATCTTACTTAATTCTACAAACCTAAAATAAATAGTTTATATTTTTTTTGTTATATTTATTTACCTATGTGATAGGCAGCAACTAAAGGGTTTAATACTGGGGACTTCATAATATTTGATCTTAACATTTTAGGTCCCACCTCATAAAATATTTTGTAAATAACTGGCATTTTCTCTTCTTACCTGTGTATCAAGAAAAGCAGGTTTAAGTACACTATAGGTATGATTAATTTAGGTTATTTATATCTGCTTACTCAACTGTTGATGAAAAATACAAGAGTTGCCCCAAGGGGAACATGCCCCAATTATCTTCTGGTTTAAAATAGCAACATGATGATTTACTCAATAACAAAAAGTAAATGGTTGTGGAATAATTTACTACATGTTGATATTTATTAAATAATCAGTCCTCAGTCCTCTGATTATACTGATACTTTATAATTTACAAATGATTATTTGTATTTTCCTGATAATAGCAATGTTAAGTATTTTTTGCATCTATACTTATTGTACTTGTTTTTATGTTTTAATTAAATTTATTGGGGTAACATTGGTTAATAATATTATATAGGCTTCAAGTGTACAATTCTATGATACATGATACATTGTGTGCTTACCACCCAAAGTCAAAGCATCTTCTGTCTCCATATATTTAGCCCACTTTACCATTTACTATGTCCCCCCCCCTTCCCTTCAGTAACCACAATATTATTGTCTCTGTCTATGAGTTTTAGCTTTGTATTCCACATATGAGTGAAACCATAAGGTTCTTAGATTTTTCTGGCTGACTTATTTTGCTTAACATGATATTCTCAAGTTCCATCCAAGTTGTCGCAAACGGCAATACTACATTTCTTCTTATGGCTAAGAAGTATTCCATTGTATACATGTAGCACTTCTTCTGTTTTACCCTTACCTGAGGATACGTTTGCTGATTTTAGAGAGTTGAAGGGAAAGAAGAGAGGGGAGAGAGATTTGAGAGAGAAACATTGATAGGGTGCCTCCTATACACGACCCAACCTAGGATGAAACCTGCAATGCAGATATGTGCCCTGACTGGGAATCAATCCCACAACCTTTTGGTATATGAGATGATGCTCCAACCAACAGAGCCACCCGGCCATGGCTGTATCACATCTTCTTTATCCACGCATCTACTAAAGGACACTTTGGTTGTTTGCATGTCTTGGCCACCGTGAATAGTGCTGCATTGAACACAGGGGTCTGTATGGCTTTGCAAATAAATGTTTTTTGGTAGATACCCAGAAGAGGGATTACTGAGTCATGGTAACTCTATGCTTAATTTTTTGAGGAACCTCTATCCTGTTATCTATACCAGTTTACATTCCCACTGGCAATGAATTAGGATATGTGGCAACTTAAAACACAGTTAAGGAAAGAGAAGATAAAAAAGAGAGATAAGGGGAAAATTTTTTGAAATGAAGGAAGTTAAGAGTCTGAGAGAAACTGAGAAAAATCATAAACTATAATATTCAAAATTTCAAAAACATTCATACCAATATAAAATGACATGTAGAAAAATTTGTAAACTTTCCTAATAATAGGATAATCAATAAGAAGATAAGACATTTAAAGAACATTTAAATTATTGAGGGCTTATTAAGTTGACTAGAAAATTTACAACAAAATAAGGATTTGATTCATTCTTTAATTTTTAATGAAGAAAAAATATATACAGAAATGTACTTGTATGAAGTATACAGCTTCATAAATTTCCACAATCTTACCATAATCCCATAAATAAAACTAAAACTAAGAAGTAAAATATTGACAGTACCAGATGCCTCCCTTATACTTTTTTCTAGTCATATCTCCCCTACTAAGGAAATCCCTATTATGAAGCAAAAATTAATTTATGTAATATCTAGGTTTTGAAGTTAGGGTTAAGTTTAATAAAACCCCACTACATATAGCTGCCAGTTATATGAATGTCAAACACATAGAATTGTGTAAGTATGTCAAGTTATATAACATTTTCATCATTCTAAAAAATCCCATTATACCACTATGTAGTCTATCTGGCAACCACAGATGTGTTCTCCATTTTTAGAATTTTGCATTTTGCAGAATGTGATATCAGTAGAATCACATTGTCTGTCACCTTTTGAATTTGCCTTCTTCCAACAGGCACAAGATATTTAAGATTCATCCATGTACTTGTATATATCAGTGGTATTATTTCTATTAAATTGCTGAGCGGTATTTCACTTTATGGATACAACACAGTTAGTTAGTTATTCTATCGTTGATGGACATTTGAATTGCTTTCAGTTTGGAAATATGGTGAATATAGGCACTATAAAAATTGGAACCCAGATCTTTGCATCCATCTATGTTTTCATTTTTCTTGGACAAATGGCAGAATCAGATCATGAAGTCATATGGTAAGTGTACTAGTATGTTTCACTTCATAAGAGACTGTGAGATTGTTTGCTAAAGTGGCTGCACCATCGGAAATCCTACCTGGAATGGATGCAAGTTCCAGGTGCTCTGCATCCTCAATAAACCACTTTATACTATCAGTTACTATTATACTTTTAATTTCACTCATTCTAATAGGTGTATAGGATCATGTTGTTTTTAAGTTGTATTTCTTTCCCTCACATAAGATAGTACTTAGCACTTTTTCATGGACTTATTAACCATCTTTGTATCTTCTATGGTGAAATATTTGTTCAAGTTTATGCCCATTTATTACTGTTTTGTTATATTTTGTTTTAGGGTTCTTTATATAATCTAGATACATATTTTCTATTGGATAGCTCTTTAGCAAGTATGTTGTACAAGTCTGTGTTGTTTTTATTCATAAAGATGGGCTGGGGCTCAGGTGTGGAAAGACCCCAAACTCCCACCCCAAAAACTGACTCTCCGAATTATGCTTGCCTTTGTCATTTTTGAGTTTAAGTATAATCTTCATAAAAGCTAATGTATAGTCTCTGTATTCTATGAGAAATTAAAGAATAGGTTTTGTATTTATGCTCTGGATGGAATAATAAAAAGGAGAGAAATACATCCTCATAAATCAGCACAGAAATTAAACATATCTGTGGTCTCCACAGACATAGATCTCAGAATGGAGCACAGTGCTTTGGACTGGAGTGTAAATCAATGATTCCATGGAAAGTGATCTGGGAATATGTGAACTGTGATTTTGTTATTGATTGGGTGGTATATGCTTAAGGTAGTGGGGTATAATTTATAAAGTTGCTAATAATTTTGATCATTGGAACCTATCCAATTTATACATTACATATTTTAAAGCAAAGATTAAGTGCATCAGTGACTGTATGTAAATATATATGTACTATATACCAATATTCATATGTCAATATTCTGACCTCAAAATGTGCCTGTATTTGGTGATAGAGTCTTTGTAGAAATAATTAAATTAAAATGAGGTCTTTGGTTTGGCCTATAATCCAATATGACTGGGGTCCTTGTAAGAAGAGGTGCCAAGACACAGAAATACTCAGAGAAGTGATGATGTGAAGACAGAGAGAGAAGATAACTATCAGCAAATGAAGAGAAGAAGCCCCAGAAAAGATCATCCAAGCCTTTAATTTGATAAAAGATTCCTAGATTCTAGAACAGTGAAAAATAAATTTTTGATGTTTAAGTCACAAGTCTGTGGTGTTTTGCTATGGCAGCCCTGACAATTAATACAATCACTGTGAGCATATATTTATAAATGTGTGTGTGTTTATCTGAGAATTAATTAAGTAGGAAGCAAATGGATGACAGTTTTCCTGCATGTGTGGAAACAGTACAGGTGGAGGTGTGACTATGTTCTTTATATAAAAAGGTCTACACAAAAACAAATTATTATTTTGATATTGAGACAATGAACATATCTTAATTTGTTTTCATTTAACGACTGGTGTCAAAATATACTGTATTCATACAGCCATTTTTCCCAAACACTCTTTTCATTGCTTCTTTCACATCTTTGTTCCTCAAACTGTAGATGATGGGATTCAGCATGGGAATCACAATGGTATAAAATGTTGACACTATCATGTCATGGTCCAAAGCATAACTGGAACTTGGTCTCACATACATGAAGAGGATGGTTCCATGATAAATTGACACTCCAGTTAGGTGAGAGCCACATGTAGAGAAGACTTTTCTCCTCCCTTCAGCAGAATGCATCCGCAGAATCGCCAACAGAATAAAACCATAGGAGATCAGGACAATCAGGATGGTGACTATCTCAATAGAGCCCACAAAGTAGAAGAGTAGAAGCTGGTTTGTGTGTGTGTCAGAACAAGAAATGGCAAGGAGAGGAGGGATGTCACAAAAGACGTGTCTAATTTCGTTGGATGCACAGAAGGATAGGCTAAAGGTGGCCACTGTGTGTATAGAAGCATGCAAAATGCCACCAACATAGGAAGCAATGATGAGTGACACATAGACCCTGGGTGACATGCTGACTGAATACAGGAGAGGGTTATAGATTGCTACATAGCGGTCATATGCCATTGCAGCCAAGAGGAAGCATTCTGTGGTCCCAAAAGTAACAAAGAGAAACATTTGTGCTACACAGCCAAGATAAGAAATGGCTTTATTTTCTTTCAGGAAATTGACCAACATCTTTGGGGTGACAACTGAAGAATAACAAGCATCCAAGAATGATAATACACTAATAAAATAGTACATGGGGTTGTGGAGCCGAGAATCCCTAGTGACCAATAAAACCATCCCCAAATTTCCTATGAGAGTAAAAAGATAGATTTCTAGAAATAGTAAAAACAAGAAGACTTGTATCTCAAAATTATTTGTGAAGCCCATCAATATAAACATAGTGACTTCAGTCACATTTTTCATCTGAATGCTACATAAATCTAAATCTGATGTCAAGTGTGCCATTTTTATTTTTATTTATCGTTTTTAAAACAACATTTTTGAAAATAGAATCCACCCTATTATATCCTCTTACTTATTTCTTAGAAGGATATATTGAAATCCCTTGGAGGGAATAGGCAGTGATGAACAAGCTGGAGCCAATGAACGCATTATCCTGTTAAATTAAAGAATTTTTATTAGATGGTTAGCTAAATGTGTCATGTAAAAAAATACATCAATTTATGTGGTTTAATTTTCATTTTATTTTCTGTTCAATTTACTACCATATAGTTTCACATCTCATCGTCTTAAAGCTACAAAGATAAATAAATATTGAAATTTTGGCCCAAAAATATTATAATAGAAAGTATACATCTAAATACTAATTCTAGATTTTCTACAGTGTGCATGAAATGCCCTTCCTCTATGTTTACAATTGTTAAAATGAAAGCAACCACACATATCACAGGATTGTGTAAAAGTAAGAATTGTATTTAAGTGAGAAAAACAATGTAAAAGATATTTGTTTTTAAATTGTTCCCAGATGACTAGAAAATGGGCTAACTTTCAACTTGTATGGCGTAACCCTTTCCAACCAAACCATGTATATCCTCCTTTTGGCTAGTATCCCTTTCCATTAGCACTTCTAGAACACTGGTGAACAGAAACAGATATATTTCTGGAGGTGGACTCACCTTGTATGTAAATCATAATAAAACATTGGTTTGGTTTGTTTTTTTTTTTTAGTTTTCCTTTTTGATACGTCTATCACCAATTTGTCCATTTAGGCCTACAGAATTTATTACACTGTTAATGATTTTCCAAATTTAATTTAATGCCAATGTAAGGTTGTTTTTCTATTTATCCTTGCAAAATCCTTGGACATATTTTTAAGACTCATGTATGTCAAAAATAAATCGTGGCCATTTCTTTAATATATTATAGTTTCTTAAGGAATAATTACAATTATTATTAAAATTACCCAATAATAGATTATATAATTTCTAGATGCTATTGCTAAAAGAGTAAAATTACAATATAAGCCACCAAGTGGTGTTTTATTTTTGGTATATTTCCCTGTGACTTCAGACTGTTTCTTATTTAGTGAAATGTAAATAAAGAAAAGTATATTTTTTTAGAAAAGTTGAAGAGTCACCTGTATCTAGACTCAAAGTCTTCATGATTTAAACAAAATGAAAAATTGCATCCACCATATTTAGGAGCCAGATTTCAGGACTGTAATTCTTTTCTAAAAAATGTATTTTTTTATTGATTTCAGAAAGGAAGGGAGAGGGAGAGAGAGATAGAAACATCAATGGTAAGAGAATCATTGATTGGCTGCCTTATGATTGAGTCTGTAACCTGGGCGTGTGCCCCCAACCCAAACTGAACCCAGGCCAAGACTATCCAACTGAGCCAAATCGGCTCGGGCCAGGACTGTAACTCTTGTTTTTTCTTCAGTGTGCAACAGGCTGAAGGAGTGAAAAATCTGCAGTGTACAGGGCCAGGGACATACCAAGGATTTATATTTGTGACATGAAACACACTACATGTTTGTCATATTGAGATGTTCCTATATCAAGAAGAAATAAGAAAAATCTGCTGAAAATTATTCTTAGAAGAAGAAAATTACATGTCTTTATTTTCCCGGAAAGGTCTTCCCAGATCTATGTGGAAGACTTTTTAAATACAGACAATAAATAGCTTTTCAAATGTGGGGTTAGCTTTTCAAATGTGGGGATACCAACCCCCACAAACAAAATGCTCATTTAAATTTTTAGAGAATTCTAGAGTAAAAAATACATAATTGCATTAAGTTTCAACTTCTGTGAAAATACAGGCAACTCAGAATAGCCTTGAGAACACACACACAAATATCTTACAATAATTCTCAGTTTAGTTTGAATAGTTAATAAAATAACATAAAATAATCAATTGATACTATAAATATGCATTAATGTATTTGGGGGGCATCATAATGTATTTCTATTTTAAAATTTTCTCATTTTCTCTCTCTGTCTCTTCTCTCTCTCTCTCTCTCTCTCTCTCTCTCTCTCTCTCTCTCTCTCTCTCTCTCTCTTTCTCATCCATGGGTTATATATATTTTAAAAATATTTATGAAAGGGATTCATGGACAAAAGAAGAATTAGGCAGATTAGAAGAAGCACAGTGAAAAAAATATGCAGCAACTTTAGAAAAATATACCAATATGTAGTGTACTAAAGGTATCCATTACAAACTACACATTGACTGTTATATACAGGAGAAATTTCAGCAACGTTATAGTTCTAACTTTTACTCAATTGATGTGTCTGAGATAATATAATAGTGGAAAATTAAGGACATTATATTTGTACTCTAAAATCCTGAATTAATATCTCAGATTTAGCACCTATGACAATGTAATCTTGAAAAAGTAACTTTATCTTTCCAAACCAAAGAATAACTTAGATTAACCAAATTTTCAGGCATATCTTATTGAACAATATGAACATGGTATGATTTCAGAGTGCTTATTTATGGGATGTATTTAGATGTTTATTAAAGTGTTTTAATTATATGTGAAGGATACATCTATATGATATATGACTTCAAATTTTTATTTAACTACAAAATATGAATAGGGGGTTGTAAAATCAGATTTTCTCAAAGCATTGAGTAATAAATGAGCACCGAACCAGAAGCTAAGTACTCTTTTTATAGTTATATGTGTTTGTTATATACACTTAAGATATATTTAAATACCTTTCCCATGAGATTAAACCCAGGGAATCCCAATATTCTATGGTATCAAGAACCTTTAAAAAATAACCTTAAGAATACATTTCTGTCATTGCATTTTGACTCTGGGCATAACAATAAAATAATAATACGTTTGCTTAAATTCTTCTGATAATTTTGACCATAATAACTTTCTCATAGCTCTTGATTTCTCTGATTTTACCGGAAGTACAAAAAGATGGTTTATGAATGATGGTATACTTTAATTCAAATTATGTCCCATTTGAGCAATTATCTACTTCACTGGAGGGAGCTGGAGGAATGATAGACAAAATATATGGGGTTCATCTTCTTCATTGAAGATGCTCTTTAAACAGACATTTCTGTTGTCTCACATTTAAGGACATTAGGACTGATTGTGTTACATCTAACTAATTTCAATTTAAGAAATAGCTGTTAGAAAGCAAATATTAGATTTAAATATTTAACAAAACATGATCATTCTGGAACTCTAAAGTCCCATGAGTCCCTAAACCCTCACACAGTCAGAAAACAGAAAGCACCAGACATTCCTGAGAACAGTAACGCAAGCACTAAGCTTGAAGGGAAGGAAAGCCCTAAGGGCAGCTGCCACATGTTGTTAAATGGCTACTCAGTGTTGCAAACGTTGTGTAAATTATCTCATGTAACCTACATAGCGACCTGCAAAGTAATTCAGCACTCTTTTATAGATGAGGAAACTGAGAACCACCCTGACCTGTAACTTGATCCAGGTCACTATCAGAGCAAGGGTTAAAGTCCAGGGTGCTCTCTCTCCAAACTAAGCTCTTTGCACTTGCCCATATCACACACTCACTGTGATAAGCCATGCATTTGGAAATGCTATCCACTAGAAGCAACACAAAATAACATCTTCATGTATCTGAATTCTTTTACAAAGCCACAAGTTTAAGCAGGCCATAATAGAAAAAAAAACAAATTGAAGTAGCTTCTAGATCAATTAGCTACCAAGTAAAATAAACTTAAAATTTGTTTATATACTTTTATGAGAAAAAAATGATTTCAGTATGACATATACTCAATGGATGACTAGTAGTTAATTTTCTCTTAATTTAATAATTTTCCTAAATTTGAAATATAGTCTATTATTTCTACTACTTTTATTCTGTTATCTTTCAGCAAAGGAATTAAGTCACATTTCTCATTTACTAATCTATCTACATATGTAATATGTTATCTTTCTTATTATCCCTGCTTTTTCCCTGGAATTCTCTCATTCAATTTTTAATTCAACTCTAAATTAACTAGAAATTTCTATCTCAGATTTAAATATTAAAGCACATAATCTAAGTTGAGATTCAAGATTATAATATCTGATTTTTTTAATCGATGAAAAAACTTTCCTCTTACCTGTGGAAATGAACTGCTCACTCAATTAAGGTATGCTATGAATACTAAGCACTTGGATTCTTATACCAGGTTCCCAAGCTCTTCTGGAAGTCCACAGGGATACTCCAAGAAGAAAACACTAATTCTCTTCTGGGACAGAAAAAGTAGCAAGGTTATTTTTATGTGTTTTTTTCCATAATAAATGAGGGAGTGATTCTGGAGCAATAAACAATATGATAAAAATGATTACATGAATTCCCTTTGTTCTCTGGTATAAAATGAGAAAAAAAAATTGGTCAAGTCTGAAAAAGAAATTTAATGACACAGAACATATACTGAGTGGCCAGATTATTATGATCTCTGAATGCATAATAATCTGGCCACTCAGTGTATATCCTATACAAATTGTCCCCTTGATCAGGAGTTCGACCAGCAGGCAGGCCGGCCAACCACCCATGTCCCCTCCCTGTGGCCAGGCTGGCCAGACCCCACCTATGCACGAATTCATTCACCGGGCCTCTAATGATTATTATGCATTCAGAGATCATAATAATCTGGTCACTCAGTGTAGACCTAGCTCTGATACTGAATAACTATGTGCAACGGTTGCTAACTTGAGTGAGAAATTCTCTAAAATCCAGTTTCGTCTTCCTGGGAATTTAACCTGTTTATGTGTCTCAAAATCCTCTAACCATGTATATAATGAAATAATCTCAAAGCATAAGCTATGACAGAATTGATAATAATCTTATATAACAAAGAGGTGATATGCAAATTGACCCTCACACCCTCACACAAGATGGCTGCCACAAGATGGCCAGCAGGGGAGGGTAGTTAGGAGGGATCAGGCCAGCAAGGGAGGGCAGTTGGGGGCGACCAGGCCAGCAGGGAATGGCAGTTAGGGGTGACCAGGCCTGCAGGGGAGGGCAGTTGGGGGCCACCAGGTGGGCAGGGGAGGGCAGTTAGGGGCAACCAGGCCAGCAGGAGAAGGCAGTTGGGGGGAACCAGGCCTGCAAGGGAGGGCAGTTGGGGGTGACCAAGCCAGCAGGGGAGGGCAATTAGGGGTGACCAGGCCTGCAGGGGAGGGCAGTTGGGTGCGATCAGGCCGGTAGGGGAGCAGTTAGGCATCCATCAGGCTGTCAGTGGAATGATTAGGTGGTGATCCGGCTGACAGGCAGAAGCGTTTAGGGGCAATCAGGAAGGCAGGCAGGTGAATGGTTGGGAGCCAGCAGGCCCTGTCAGATCGGGCCTAAATGGGCAGTCGGACATCCCCCAAGGGGTCCCAAATTGGAGAGGGTGCAGGCTGGGCTGAGAGACACCCTCCCCCCCGCCCACAGTGCACGAATTTCATGCACCAGGCCTCTAGTTAATTATAAAAGTCGATTCTATATTACTAAATTTTTTTTAATATATATTTTTATTGATTTCAGAGAGGAAGGAAGAGGGAGAGAGAGATAGAAACATCCACAATGAGAAAGAATCATGGATCCACTGCCTCCTGCAAGTCCCCCACTGGGGATTGAGTCCACAACCCAGGCATGTGCCCTTGACCGGAATCAAACCTGGGACCTTTCAGTACCCAGGCCGACACTCTAGCCACTGAGCCAAACCGGCTAGGGCTATTACTAAATTCTTTACAATACATAGTCATTTTATCTTTATAACTCTGAGTCTTTTCAATATATTCTGATACATTTTAGTTATACTCATCTAAATGAAATGACAGTTTTAAGAGAAATTTAACCAAAATGTTTAACATAGTAATTTTTCATTATCTTACTTAAACAAAGCAAAATTAAGCCCACTACTATGTGGCCAATGGGATTGTATTGATGTGTGTCATTTTTTTTAAATAACAGGTTATGCAACTCACAAAGCTTCTTTATTTTCCAACCCAGACACGTAAAAAGTGCACAGAGGAAAAATGAGAATCATAATATAATTCATTTGATTTAATCTGATAGAAAAATGTTTAAGTGCAGATTAATTATCACAAAAATAAATATTTCACATGTTGCTAAAGAAAGATATCTAGTGTAAGGCACCCAACTATGTCTTTTAATTGTATAGTTACTAGAGGCCTGATGCATGAAGATTTGTTCAAGAATGGGCCTTCCTTTCCCTGGCTGCTGGCATCACCTTTGCTCTGGCCCGGAGCTGCGTTTCTGCCTTCACTCTGCCCGGATCCGTCTTTCCGCCTTCCCACGCTGCCCAGAGGTCCCTGGCTGCTCAGCACCTGTGTATGCAAATTAACCACCATCTTTGTTGGGATAATTTGCATACTCACTCCTGATTGGCTGGTGGGCATCGTGGAGGTATGGTCAATTTAAATCTTTTTCTTTTATTAGTGTAGATAACTTAGTGTTGTAGTCCAATATGTGCTAATTTTTAAAAAATAAACACATGTAATGACAAAAGTTCACTTATGAGGGCATCCTAAATTTATAACAAAATTTAACATATTTAAAATAAGTTGCTTTAAATATTTATTGTTTTTTATATTTAATTAATCTGCCTAGCTGTGCATTATTGTGTCTGCTTTGTCATTTAAGTTTACTGCTCTTTGAAAGAAGAGTAAATTTTGGAGGGCAAACCTAACATCACATATGACTTAATTATGGAGCTGAGCACACACTTTCAGATACCAAATATTATGTAATTTTCCTTGTACCAGGTGTATTATTGAA
Source organism: Plecotus auritus (assembly GCF_963455305.1). Lineage (NCBI taxonomy): Eukaryota > Metazoa > Chordata > Mammalia > Chiroptera > Vespertilionidae > Plecotus > Plecotus auritus. The sequence goes on from NC_137783.1 coordinate 136,699,440, forward strand.
CTGATGGCAAGAACTGTATTGGGGTTGAGCTTTTTTTGTGATTCCTAATTGCAATAAAACACAGATTGATTTCTTCACATTTATAAAAGTTTATTCTGCTTTTTCTTTCATTTTTGTCTTGACCTCATCTACATAAATTCTTTCCTCTAAACCTCCCCTTCATTAATTGTCATGTCATCATTTTCCATGCCATTTTTAAAATTGTATATGTATATATATTTGGGGTTTCTCCAATCAATTTGTTAAGATTTTTTTAATGAAATGATATATATATATATATATATTTAAAGTATTTTATTATGCTAGAGCAGTTAAAAAATGCAGAGTTAATTAGAATAAGTGGTTCAAGTGTCCTAATTTGTTTTGTGTAACTTTTATTTCCAATACATAGGATTCAACCTAAATTCTACCTTCCTGGACATGTCATTTGAGTTGTTCCTGTTTTCTCTGCCTTTAGTCTTCCCAATAATTCTATGAAAATGTTTGCTCCTGATAGTGACAATTCTTCTAGGTAATCCTGACTTTGTCCTTCCCATAAGATTGTTCATATATACTTTATTCTCTATTTCAAATCCAAATGGTTCTCTCTCACACTGATGAAATCATGCTCAAGTACTGAAACTGGAGCTTGACTTACATTATGAGTTAAAATAATGTACAAAATATTATTTGCAGCAGATTATGTGCCCTAAGACCAACTCAAATTTTCTGTGGGTGGATATATTAAAAAATTAAATAAATGACTATGATAACTAACTTGAGTAAACTCTTTATCCTTCCAACTAGTGTTATATTACTGGCTAATAATAAAACTTTGAATTCAGGTTCAGATATCACTTTGACTCCTAATTTAAATAACCATGCCCCTATGCAGGAAATATTTTTTTCTATTACTTCTAACTGATTTGTTACCGTTTATTTACTCTTAATTGTGAAGTTTATGTCTAGGTGCAATTATTATTTCTTCCATAGTCACCACATAATTTTGAGAAAGTAGAAAATTATATATTTTCAGGAACTTAGATTTCCAAAAATATTACAAATGACCAAATATTTGCCCAAAAGGACAATCTAATGCAGATCATTTCAATAACAAATTTAGTAGAACATAAACTATCATAAAATAATATATAAAATCCTAATTCATGTTCTTCAAAAAAATCTTGATTAGCTTTTTTTCAATAACTTAACAGAGTTGGAAAATTTTTAGAGATTAACTCATAGAAATTATAATTCATTAGGCTGTTAGTCTATCAAACAAACCTAATTTAACACATTCTATAAAGTTATTTTAAAGATATAATTTTATTAATATATTTTTTGTTCAATATTTATTCTGTTTTGAGATAAAAATTGTCTTGATTATGTAAGGGAATGGTATTTAGATGTTTACTTGTGTTTAATGTGACTTAATAGAAAAACAACTAATAGAATTCAGTGGTAAAGTAACCATTTGACTTTATGGTTTTGTAACTAAAATGAGTTGAGCCTGTGAGTTAAAACCAAAATTTTCCATTTGATTCTGTAGTGATTGGCATCAACCTTTGATCCATGGTCATGTTCCTGCTCCTGAACTACAGCTGAGAAATAATTCATTGAAAAGAAATATATATGAAGACATAATTCACTTTAACTTAGTCACAATATTGCTTCTTTTAGTCAGAGCAATATAAATTATTTTATGAATATCTTCAAGTGTGTTTCAATATGAAGAATGTTGCTGAAGTTACTATGTTTGTACTGAAAGGCTTCACAGACAAGTTTGAACTATAGATCCTCTTATTCTTCTTGTTTCTAACAATTTACGTGTTTACTCTGAGGGGAAATTTAGGGCTGCTTAAATTGGTCATTGGAGATTTCCGGCTCCACAACCCCATGTATTATTTTCTGAGTGTGTTATCATCTGTGGATGCCTGCTTTTCCTCAGTACTTACACCAAATATGTTATAGGTTTTCTGTCAAAGAATAAAGTCATTTCATTCCTTGGATGTGCAATACAGATGTTTCTTGGTGTTACTTTTGGGACCACAGAATGCTTCTTCTTGGCTGCAATGGCATATGACCGCTATGTAGCAATCTATAACCCTCTCCTGTATTCAGTCAGCATGTCACCCAGGGTCTATGTGTCACTCATCATTGCTTCCTATGTTGGTGGCATTTTGCATGCTTCTATACACACAGTAGCCACCTTTAGCCTATCCTTCTGCACATCCAACTAAATTAGACATGTCTTTTGTGACATCCCTCTTCTCCTTGCTATTTCTTATTCTGACACACACACAAACCAGCTTCTACTCTTCTACTTTGTGGGCTCTATTGAAATAGGCACCATCCTGATTGTCCTGATCTCCCGTGGTTTTATTCTTTTGGCAATTCTGAGGATGCATTCTGCTGAAGGAAGGAGAAAAGTCTTTTTTACATGTGGCTCTCACCTAACTGGAGTGACTATTTTTCATGGGACAGTCCTCTTCATGCATGTGAGACGGAGTTCCAGCTATGCTTATGGAGCATGACATGACAGTGTCAATATGTTACACCATTGTGATTCCCATGCTGAATCCCATCATCTACAGTTTGAGGAACAAAGATGTGAAAGAAGCAATGAAAAGAGTGTTTGGGAAAAATGGGTGTATGAATAAAATATATTTTCTTCCTAAACATTAAAAGTTAAGATGATGTTTGTTGTCTCTATATTTAAAAGGTATAATAAAAATGTTTGGTTTTAGTGTATCTGTGTATTTCTGTTCTTCCTGGAACTTTTTATATAAAGATTGTAGTCACACCTCCACCTGTGCAGTTTCCACACATGCAGGAAAGCTGTGTCATCCATTTACTCCTCACTTAATTTATTCTCAGATACACACACCACACAATCACACACCTGTATATTTACATATATGCTGATGGTGATTGTATTAGTTTGTCAGGGCTACCATAACAAAGTACAACAGAGTATTAGTGGCTTATACATTTATTACTCAGTGTTCTATAATCTAGAAGACTGAGGTCAAGTTAATGGCAGGGTTGATTTTTTCTGAGGTCTCTCTTCTTGGTATTACCCCTATGTCTTCACCAGTTTTTTTCTAAGTGTCTGTGTCCTAATATCCTCTTCTTATAAAAACACCAGTCATATTGGATTAGGGCCCACCCAAAATACCTCATTTTAACTTAATTACCTTCACAACGCCATTATTCCAAATATATTCACATTCTGCAGTACTGGCATTAGGATTTCAACATGAATACTGGTATATATTATATATACATGTAAACACACACTATATACATATAGTCACATACACATGTAATCTTTTCTTTAAAATGTATAGTGTTCATTTTCATATCAATGTGACTAGAATTAGATAGAGTTCCAGGTTGCAGTTACAAGTATCTTTATGATTATATCTGACACGCTTGAACAAATACTACTTAATTAATACCAAAACTAGAGCTCACATATTCCCACACTTGACAATGGTACCTGACTCCATTTCAAAGCACTATGCTCCTTCCTTAGGTCTATACATTGGCAGCAATCTAAGTATAACCTGTGGTTTGAAGTCCCCAGACAATGTTTCCAAATTCTTGGTGTCATTACCAGGTTGTCTGTGATGGTGCATTTCAACTAGAGCACAACTTTTATTATTCTTTACTAGAGGCCTGGTGCACGGAATTTGTGCACTGGTGGGGGGGTTCCTCAGCCCAGCCTGCCCATCTCACAGTCTGGGAGCCTTCAGAGGATGTCCTACTGACGGTCTGGCCTCCCTCTGTGGCAGGTGACCAGCTGATCAGGGGAAGGCACCACCCCTATCACCCCATTGCTGCTGCCACTGCCAGCCGCTGCAGCCACCAAGGTGTTTTCATCAACACAAATGCCAGTCCCTTCACCATGAAAAAAAAATGACAACTTTCTTTAGGCATTTTCAAGATGTCTCTTTCATAGGATATGACATTTCTTTCTCTTTTTTTTATCCTCACCTGAGGATATTTTTTCATTGATTTTTAAAGAGTGTGGAAGAGAGAGGGAAAGACAGAGAGAAATATCAATGTGAGAGGGACACTTTGATTGGTTTCCTTCTGCATGAGCCCTGACCTGGGCCCCAGCTAGGGAGTAGTCTGCAACCTAGGTACATGAATTGAACCCGGAACCTGTGGTCCGCAGGCCAAGGCTCTATCCACTGAGCCAAACCGGCTAGGGCAGGATATGACATTGCTTAGCCCCTCCAGCAGCGGACCTTCGTTTTTTCCTACAGGAGTGAGGTGGGAAAACCTTAGATCACCTTCTTAGATTCTTATTACCCAAGTTACCAAGAACACTACGAGTGGCGTACCAGGAGCTTAGCCAATGAGAGGTTAGAAAAGGTGTTTCCTCTGCAGCTCATGCGCAGAGGTGAAACTGCTGGTGTGCCGTGGCTAGAGCACCCCCAGGTCCCCCTGTGTCCACTCCCACAGCCCCCCATCTCTGTCTCCTTCTCCGCTCTGAGCCTCACCTGTGGGCGAAGTCTCCTCCTGACCAGTCGTGACTATTATGGCATCCCGGCTAATTTGCATATTACCTCTTTATATAGAGAGATTTTATTATTTCAACTAAGGCACAAATACAAAATCCATTCTTTAATTTCTTACAATACACAGAAAGTAGGCATTGATGTTTATAAAGGTCATACTTACACTCAAGAATGACAAAAAACAAGCACAATTTGAAGAGTAAGGTACAACTGGCAGGCAGATTGGACTCTTCCCACAACTGAGCTGCAGCTCATCTTTATGCTTTTCCCTTGAGGCCTGGTCCTGACTCAACTTTGGTTGTTTCACTTTGACACCTACCACTCTGTGATGAACTTGCAGATGCTACTACTCCTCAGTCCCAAGGCCCAAAACCAAGGTACAGAAAAGCATATCTACTATGCTCATGTTTAGCCCTGCTTCCAACAAGCCTCATTGCCATTGTAAGTACATGTGTCTTTCAAGAGCAATTTTAAGTAGCAATGGTCCTTCCTTCTTCCCTTCCTTTCTTCTTTCTAGCCTATTATTATTATTATATTTTTTATTTTGTAAGAACCCTTTTCATTCCAACCAAAATAATCTCCTTAGAATACAGAGTACTAAGAATATTTCTCTAAAGTGGGATTGTTAATATTAAATAACACCTCAACAGTGCACATGCAGAGCATCTCTTATTACAATATATTCCACACAAAAATTTTCTGCATTTCTTTTCTCCTGTTTTGATTTCTCTCTTCACCATGATTCTCTCAATTCCTTCCTTTAAATGTCTATTCTTAGTAAGGTCTCATTTACTACATTATGATTTTTTCCACAGTTCTTTCTCGCTTTAAAGTTTATTTTATTAATTAATTTCAGTTTACATTCTATATTATTCTGTTTAGTTTCATATGTACAGCAACATGTTTAGAAAACCATGGACTTTACAGAGTGGTCCCCAACTGCTTTAAGTACCCACCTAGCCCCATACTTATTTCTCTTGATATTATTGATTATATTTCTTATGCTATAATCTACATCTCTGTGACTATTTTGTAACTAACCATTTGTACTGCTTAATCCCTTCACCTTTTTTGAAGAGCCCCCAAGCCCCTCCCCTTTGACAACTGTCAGTCTGTTGTCCTATAAGTCTGTTTCTAGCACAATTCTTTCTTGAATTTAAGCAACTCTTTTTATGAAATCTCATTTTCTGCATATAATCTTGCTTATATTTTCTGTCATGTGCAATGCATCTTAGACATTCTTAATTAGTTTGTGTGTACCTGTGTTTCCTTATGGTGTATTTTCCCAATATATTTTTATTATCAATGAATATTTATAACATATTTCTCATTTGTTTACATAGTATTTTTAAATAGGTGGGACTTCTTTGGAACCTTTTTCTCTCCCTCATACTAAATGAAATAAATACATACACTTGGCAGGATGTTTTCTTTTTTTTTAAGTTTTTAATTCTTTGGGGAGAGTTAGGGTTTCAATGTATCTTTCTTAGATCTATACCTAGAGATTTTCAATCTCCGCTGTTAACATAACTTTTGTTGTCGATGTTGTTTTTGTTGTTGTTCTTTGTATGTTTCAAGGGCATTCTTTACTCACATTCATGAGTATGCAGCACACACACACTGAAATGGGTTTTAGCCAGCAGACGTGTGCTTCCACGATATTCTAAGGAAAAGAAATATGACAACAGAAGGAAAGAAGGGTTTACACAAAAGTTAAATAAGACCAGAAATATAAATGTTAAGATAAATGTAATAAATATTGAATTTTAAATTTTAATTGGCTTAAAAATGAATGACCAAAATAAAACTATGCTGATATATTGGGGGTTTAAAACATACAAAGAAGATTTTTATGACAAAATTAGCACAAAGTTTGGGTGAGAAGAAGTTGGTCTTTATTACTCTAAGTTTCTTATATTAAAAGTTATGCTATATATTATTTTCAGTTGACAATGATACATTAAACATGTATATTATCATTCCTATGGTCACCATTAAACAGAAAAAACAACAACACATTACCAATATCAGAAATTAAAAAAAAGAAAAACACTTGGTCCCTACAAACATTATAATAAAAATAATAGAATATTATAAACATCTCTTTGACAATAATTTAATAAGGAAAAGAAATATGCAATTGCTTAAAGATGCTCACATCAGAAGAATTGGGTGACATGACTATTCCTTAATCTATTAAATAAATTACCATATTCCTAAAAGCCATACAGGAAGTCTCTCACCACTGTATGCACAAAAGTTTGGGAATTGTTTTTCCAACCTGAAAATGTCACGTCAGTCTCAGAAGGCAATGTGCAGAGTGCTGGATGAACCCTCTCCTCCCACACAGAAGAGGACAACATCTGGGAGATAACATATCAAGGCGAAAAGAAGCCTAGTTTCCATGGTGACCTCATGAAGAAGAGCCATGGACAAACCCAAGTCAGCTAAATTCTGCAAGGTTATAACCAAGGACATGCTTTCCTTTGTGGAGCCACTCTGTTTCTGAATCCCTTTGCAATACCAGGATACCCTGTTCTCTTACTAACGCAGACTCTCTTCCTGGCATCATTCCATCATGGAATTGTCTTTTCTTTACCAGGATTATTCTTCCGGTAAATAAGTCTATGCCTGTGGGTTTGAGGAGCTTGAACAAATATTGCCAAAATCACAATGTCTTCTATTAGCAGTTGTGAGAATGTTTGCCAGCCACATACACCTTTCAAAGGCTCCTGGTATTTGATTTATGCCTTCCTTAATATAATGATTAATTCTGTTTTTCACCACTCTTACAACAGAGTGATGTTGAAGAATGTGAACTCGAGACTGGGTTCAAAAGGAGCTTGTTCTTTAACTAATGGAGTGATCATGAACCAGTTATTTCATCCCTTGTGCTTCAGTTTCATCATCTGTAAGGTTTGGCTTTCAGATACATTTACTGAGGCATTGTTCCAAGTGCTGGGCATAAAACATTGAACAATGTCAGAAAAGGCCTGTGCTCGTTGAGCTTATGGGAGAGTTGGGTGTGGGTGGCAGAGCAGAAGCAAAAGGCACAAGCTACAGAAGTAAAACGTTAGGTGGAGATAACTGTTATGGAAAACAAATGAAGCATGAAAGAGGGATAGGAGGAACCAGTGCAGTTTAAAATAAGATGACATAGAATGTTCTTATTCAGAAGAGACTAGGAAATATAGTGCAGTGATCTATAAAAAGGGAGTTCCAGGATGAAGAGGAGAGAATGTTTGGTTCCAAAGCCGGTGCTCATAATCATTCTAATGCATTTCTTCTCTTTGTAACAAATAAAATAATTTCTGAAACTGTTATCAGTGTGCCAACTGGATCTCATTTTCATAATAAAATTCTTTGTCATTGGAGTATGCATGGTAATTTGTATGCCAGATGGAGTTCAAAAGATCACATCTATAAATGTTCTCATTTTGTTCATCAGTTCCCCTTAAAAACACATATATATTTGGACCATGGATTTAACACATATTCTCTAGTTTGCAATTACAATGTGGATTTGAAAAGACATATTGTGGAAAATAGCCAATATTTGATTAAGTAAAGGGTGGCTCCACAGAAATACAAAAAAATGAAAGGACTTGATGGCTTTTTAAGAGAACAAAGCAATGCCCAACAGGAAAGAGAGAACAGAAAAGTTAACAGTTTAGCATCACTGTTATTTTAATAGCCTGTAACCCTCTGTCTTCTGCATGACTCTAATGAGAGCATTTTTCACTTCTTTATTCCTCAGACTGTAAATGAGTGGGTTCAGCATGGGGATCACAATAAAAAACAGAATCTACTTGATCCTTTCCCAAGGCTTACGAGGTTTTAAATAAGTAAAAATCATAGTACCGTAAAAGATAGTGACTTCCAGGAGATGAGAGGAACATGTAGAGAAGGCTCTTTGCTTTCCTGAAGTGGAAGTAATTTTCAGGACAGTGGACAAAATTGGCAGATAAGACACACATATTGTGATAACAGATACCATTAGGGTGGAGCCAGCAAAAATGAAGATTGTGATTTCAGTGTCTTGAGTGTCAGTACAGGACAGGGCTAGAAGTGGGGAAGTGTCACAGAAAAAGTGATGGATTACATTGGAGTCACAGAAATGCAGTCTGCTCATGCAAAGTGCATTGATAATAGAATTAATAAAGCCAAGAAAATAGGACCCAAAGGTCAGGGAGCAGCAGAGTCCTTTGGACATAAGGACTGGGTAGTGTAGAGGATTGCAGATAGCTACACAGCGATCATAGGCCATTGAGGAGAGAAGAAAAGATTCAGTGGAACCCAAGAAGACAAAAAAGAACATCTGGGTGAAGCAGCTCAGGTATGAAATGTACTTGGTGGAAGTCAGTAAGTTCGCTAAGGTTTTAGGAGTGATGACATTGGAGTAAATGAGGTCAATAAATGACAGGTGGCTGAGGAAAAAATACATGGGGGTGTGAAGCTGGAGATCCAGGCGGATTATCAGTATCATCCCTGCATTTCCCAGCACACTAGTCAGGTATATCAGGAGAAATAGTATAAACAGGACCAGCTGGATCTCCTCAGAGTCTGTCAATCCCATAAGGATGAAGTGAGACACATTTGTGTTATTCCTTCCATCCATTGTGTTCAACTGCATCAAACTGTTGAGAAATAAGTGTGATATTTGGTAGAAATGAGTTCAAAAGGTTATTTATGTTAGTTTAATATTCCTAAAAATTTATAATAATGAGTGGATTGCAGAATATGATGGAAAAATTGAGTTCGATTGCCAAATATAGAAATAGGCATAAAATATCCCTTGGGCTTAATATAATAAAAAAAATAGCATATTGCATAATAAGAATGAGCTTTACACTGTTTTATCTACTCCACATGAAAATTTTAAACTATAGGTGTGACTATTGCCCATATTTTTTAAATAAAAAAGGGCACAAACAGTTTAAGTCACTTGTTTAGAGTAGATATATTAAATGTTGGCTCTGTTATTGCACCAAGATAGATAAATTCCAGAGAACATGCTTGTTATACTATATTACTATTTCTAATTTGAGCAAGCCTGAGGGAAAATGCTAAATGTGTCATAAACAATGATAGAAAAACAACTTCAATGCATCACTACTGTCCTTTTGTTTTGAGAATTATTAATTATTAACCACAAACAAATTTTAAATTTAGGGGACTAAAATTATAGACCACATATTAGTATTAATTTCCAAAAGATATGTTTTACTAAATTGACCATTCAAAATCATATTTCTTCCAAAAATTATATTTCTAAAACATATATCTTGCTTGTAAACCATAAATCCATCAACTCTATACTTCTGGTTACCAAACCTGGCATTACCTTGGGTATGGTCTAAGTGTATAAGTATACATATTTTTCTGAAAGTGCTCCTATTTTATCTGATCCTCACCAAAACTCTCTAATTTTCAGAGTAATACTTACCAAGATCCAAAGTCGGTGGAAAAACATAAAACCCTTCCTCCAATATTATCTGTCTAGAAATTTTTCAACTTCAAGTTTTTTCACAAATAAAATATGAATACCATTTCAGTCAAAATTTTCTATAATATATTCTTTGCTTTGAGATAAGTTCTTTATAAATTTTTGTGCATTTATTGTTTTATTCTGAAGTTAAAAAAAATCAGCAGAAATTTTGTTAAGGTCCTGGTGAAATGGAAAATTTGCCAGGAAGTTATGTTTAAAAGGAGTATCAGGGATCTGCTATGAACATAAGTGTCTCTCTTCCAGGGCACCTCTTATTCTGGGGATAGAGGCTAACACAACATTGGGTCATCCCCGGAGATCAATGTCATATGCTGATGGATTGAGTATAAGGTGTATGAAATAAAGAGAAAATTCCAGGAACATCCTTAAGTCTTTTCCTGAACAAGTAGAAAGATGGCTTTCCTTTATGTGAGATAAACACATGGATTTTGCTAGCACCTAACTGAAAAACTACGGTAATTATACATATAAAGCCCTTTGAATATTGTCTGGCACATGGTACATGCTCAGCAAAATATATTATTACCTTATGTCTATCAGTTATGTGGAAACACACAGCTATTCATACTTTTGGCACCCTCTACTCTTTTTCTGTATCGTGTATTTTTTAAATAATCTTCTGGCATGACATCATAGGCAGGATAATTATGTCTTAAATTACTTCAGATTGCATCTTACATAAAATACTAGAGGCCCAGTGCACGAAATTCTTGCACTTGCAGGGTGGGGGAGAGGCAGAGTGTCCCTCAGTCCAGCCTGCACCCTCTCCAATCTGGGACCACTCAGGGAATGTCCGACTGCTGGTTTAGGCCCGGTCCCAGTGGACAGACATCCCTCTCACAATCTGGGACTGCTGGCTCCCAACTGCTCGCCTGCCTGGCAGCCTGATCATCCCCTAACCACTCCCCTGCCAGCCTGATCAACAACTAACTGCTCCCCTGCTGGCCCGATTGCCCCCATTGCCCTCCCCTTCCAGCCTGGTCTCCCCAACTACCCTCCCCTGCCGGCCTTGTCACCCCCAACTGCTCTCCCCTGCCAGTCTGGTCACCCCTAACTGCCCTCCCCTGATGACCTGATTGCCCACAACTACCCTCCCCTGCTGGCCATCTTGTGGCAGCCATCTTTGGCCACATGGGGGGCCATCTTGTGTGAGGGCATGAAGGTAAATTTGAATATTACCTCTTTATTATATAGGGTGATATGCACTAATTTAACAAGGAAATTACAGGGCAAATGTGAATAGTCTAAATATTCCATGTTGCCTGTAGATTACTTTACATGTATGTAATAACTTTATATATATGTATATGTATATGTACATATACATATATATAGTTATAAACTATATTGTAAAGAGGATAAAGTAATCTTAACTTAAATTAATATTTACTCAACTTAAGTGTTACTAGTATCTACAACTCATGGAATTTGTTGGGCATTATTTTTATTAATATACTTTTATTGATTTCAGAAAGAAAGGGAGAGGGAGAGAGGGATAGAAACATTGATGATGAGAGTGAATCATTAATCTGCTCCTCCTGCACACTCCATCCTGGGGATCTAGCCTGCAACCCAATATGTGCCCTGACCAGGAATTGAACCTTGTCCTCCTTGTTCATGAGTTGATACTCAACCACTGATCCACACCAGCAGGGCTGTTGACCATTTTTGCCAACATATTTTAAGAAGATACATTTCCTAGTCATAGAAATGGACATAAATGAAAGGTGAAAACATAGTTTTAAAAAATATCTGGAAAATAAAAAGAGCCCATAAATATATGAAATGACAAAATACTTATACAAGATGAGAGATGATCCAGAAAGGCATATTATCTATACCAGGGGTCCTCAAACTTTTTAAACAGGGGGCCAGTTCACTGTCCCTCAGACCGTTGGAGGGCCAGACTATAGTTTAAAAAAAAAAAAAAACAAACTATGAACAAATTCCTATGTGCATTGTGGGTCCAAGACGAATCGGCTACTAAGCAGGACAGGCAGCGGCACCCGGCGGGCCAGATAAATGTCCTCGGCGGGCCGCATGTGGCCCGCAGGCAGTAGTTTGAGGACCCCTGATCTATACTAATAAAAGAGTAATATGCAAATTGGTCATGATGCCCTCATAGTAACAACTGAACAGCAGGCTGCATGGGGTGACCAGGCCGGCGGGGGGGCGGAGGGGGGCAGTGAGGGGCAACCAGGGCGGCAGAAGGGGGAAGTGAGGGCAATTAGGCTAGCGGGGGGGCAGTTGGGGGTGACCAGGCTGGCAGGAGGGCACTAAAGGGCAACCAGGCCAGCAGGGGGGCCAGTAAGGGGCAACCAGGACGGTGGAGGGGGGGGGGGGCAGTTGGGGCTGACCAGATCAGCAGGGGAGAAGTTAGGGGTGATCAGGCTGGCAGGCAGAGTTGATTAGGGGTGATCAGGCCTGCAGGGGGGGCAGTTAGGGGCAATCAGACAGGCAGGCAAGTGAGCAGTTAGGAGCCAGTGGTCCCGGATTGTGAGAGGGATGTCCAACTGCCGATTTTGGGCCAAATCGAGCCTGGGATCGGACCGAAACCGGCAGTCAGACATCCCCCAAGGGGTCCTAGATTGGAGAGGGTGCAGGCTGGGCTGAGGTGACCCCCTCCCCCCGTGCACAAATTTCGTGCCCCGGATCTCTAGTTAAATAATAAATGCTCCTGAAATATTTATATCTAATTGCAAACAGAAACAAATAGTGCTTTAGTCAATGGGACTCAGCTGGTGGGAGCATTGCCAGTACATGGAAATGTTGTTTGGTTCCATTCTCCCTCAGGGCACATGCCTAGGTTGTGGGTTCATTCTTGGTCCAGGCTTGTACAAGAGTCAATTGAACAATGTTTCTCTCTCACATGGATGCTTCTCTCTCTCTTCCTCTCTTTATAAAATTAATAAGTGTCATTGAGTGAGGATTATTAACAAAAATAGAAATAGCTGAACATTTAGAGCACAGGATAGACAAAATAAATATTAAAGCAAAAATAAGTCATACTTTAAAATGGCATTGATGTATAAGGCATTTTAAAATAAATTAAATAAAGGAAAATAATGTATAATTAAATGATTCAAAAAATATTAACTGAATCTTTTGAATTAGTAAAAAAAAAAAAAAAAAAAGGTAAACTTTTATCTTCGAAAAGGAGGTTGCACTTTATTTCTTAGTTTTATTTTATGTGTGTGTGCTTTTGTTTATAAACTTTATTTTTTTTAGAGCAGTTTTAGATTCACAGCAAAATGGAAAGAAAGGTACAGAGATTTCCCATATACATACACCTCCATCCCCCAACAAACATGCATATTCTCCCTTATCGTCAACATCACACACCAGAATGGAGCATTTCTTACAATTGAGTAACCTACATTGACAAATATTTATTCAAATCCATTGCTTACCTTGGGATCTATTCTTGGGACTGTTGATTTGATGACTTTTAAACATTTAAAATGTGTTTAGAAAGAATAACAAATACAATGTCATAAAGTAAACACTGAAAATTTCAATAAAAGTATAAACTTTACTTGAGCTACATATTAAGGTTGTTTTTGCATTGAGCTACTGTGGGCAATGAGGTAATGTTCCTGTAGAAAAAGAATAGACATGAATCTGCTTACCATCAAAGTGTGTCTCCCACACTCAACTGTTCTTTCCTATGATGTAGGCCACTTTATATGCCTTTATCCATCTATGCCCACCTCTTCACACTCCTGGGACTTAGGTGGGTATGAGAAACTGATGTGAATATGAACTATTGCTTTTGCTCTGAATAATAATGTCCTTTGTCACTTAACTAGAAGTCTTGTGACTTCTGCCTTCATCCCTCAAACAGCAACAGACTACCTTGCTGGTTGTTGTATTGTTTTCTAAGAGTACTTTTATTGTAATTTTGTAATTAAATGCATTAGGGTGACAATGCTTAATTAGATTATATACATTTGAAGTATACAATTCGATGATACATCATCAGTATATTGCATTGTGGATTTGAAAAGACATATTCCTGGAAATGTCCAGATTATACTTGATTAAGTAAAGGGTGTTTCAACAGAAACCCAAATAATAAAAGGAGTTCATTGTTTTGGAAGAGACCAAAGAAATGCCCAACAGGAAAGAGAACAGAGAAGTTAACAGTTTAGCAACACGGTTACTTTAATAGCCTGCAGCCCACTTGTTTTCTGCAAGACTCTAATAAGAGCATTTTTCACTTCTTTATTCCTCAGACTATAAATGAGAGGATTCAGCATGGGGATCACAATAGTATAAAATACGGAAGCCACTTGATCCTTCCCCAAAGAGTAGGACTTATGAGGTTTTAAGTAAGTAAAAATTGTAGTTCCATAAAAGATGGTGACTCCTAGGAGATGGGAGGAACATGTAGAGAAGGCTCTTTGCTTTCCTGAAGTGGAAGTAATTTTCAGGACAGTGGACAGAATTGACAGATAAGACACACATATTGTGATAACAGATACCATTAGGGTGGAGCCCGCAAAAATGAAGATCATGATTTCAATGTCTTGAGTGTCAGTACAGGACAGGGCTAGAATTGGGGAAGTGTCACAGAAAAAGTGATGGATTACATTGGAGTCACAGAAATGCAGTCTCTTCATGCAAAGCACATTGATAATGGAGTCCAAAAAGCCTTTCAAATAGCACCCAAAAATGAGGGAGCAGCAGAGTCTTTTGGACATAAGGACTGGGTAGTGTAGAGGGTTGCAGATAGCTACATAGCGATCATAGGCCATTGAGGAGAGAAGTAAACATTCAGTGGTACCCAAGAAGACAAAAAAGAACATCTGGGTGAAGCAGCTCAGGTATGAAATGTACTTGGTGGAAGTCAGTAAGTTCGCTAAGGTTTTAGGAGTGATGACATTGGAGTAAATGAGGTCAATAAATGACAGGTGGCTGAGGAAAAAATACATGGGGGTGTGAAGCTGGAGATCCAGGCGGATTATCAGTATCATCCCTGCATTTCCCAGCACACTAGTCAGGTATATCAGGAGAAATAGTGTAAACAGGACCAGCTGGATCTCCTCAGAGTCTGTCAATCCCATAAGGATGAAGTGAGACACATTTGTGCTATTCCTTCCATCCATTGTGTTCAACTGCTTCAAACTGTTGAGGAAAAAGTGAGATATTTGGTAGAAATTAGTTCAAAAGGTTATTTATATTAGTTTAATATTTCTAAAAATTGATAATAATGAATGGTTTGCAGAATATGATGGAAAACTTTTAATTTGATGTCCAAATATAGAAGTAGGCATAAATATAACAAACAACCCAAACATATTGCCTAATTTGAGTGAGCCATACACTGTTCTAAATATTTCCATATACTAATTTATTTATAGCACATGAGAATATTATACCACAGGTGCTACTATTAACCACATTTTTAAATGAGTAAAAGGACACAGACAGTTTAAGTAACTTATTCATAGTGTTGTATTGCAAATCAGCGAGCTGGACAAGACACCTTAATAAGCCAATTAGTTAGGAGTCATCTTTATTGCACGCAGGTTCAGAGCAAATTACCTCTGTCAAATTCTGAACAAACACAAGTAGGAGTATTTCCTTTTTATATCCTTCTAGTTCTTTGTGTAAGACAGCTTGTAACCTTGAGTACATATCATATCTATATAGACACCTGTAACCTTGGATGAACAAACATTTGGCAGAATATGTGAATTAATATCAGTATCAGTGTATCAGCCCCTTTAGATGGCTAGCTTGCAAGGTCAGACAGTTAAGTTTATCTTTTCTATTATTCAAGCTAAATACAAAGTTATTTTTTATAAAATAAGAGACTATCTAAAAATAACAGAGTAGTTCAAACAGCAGTTTTCCAAAGGAGGGACCACCATGTTTAATTAGTAGACCTATTAAATGTTGACTCTGTAATTTCACCAAGATAGATTGATTCCAGAGAACATGCTTATTATACTATATCCCTGTTAATAATAATAGAAGCAAACCTGAGGGAAAATGCTAAATGTGTCATAGACAATGATGAAAACAGTTTCAATGAATCAACTACTGTCATTTTGTTTTAAAATGTTTTAATAGTAACCACAAATAAATTGCAAATTTATGGGATTAAAATTATAGACCACATATTTCTTTCTAAAAGATATATTTTCCTAAATTGAATATTTTAAAATCATAGTTCTTTCAAATATTATATTTTTAAAACATGTACTTTGCTTGTTGACCATAATTTCATTAGCTCTACATTTCTGGTTTCACAAAACCTGGCATTACTTAGGGTAAGGTCTAAGTCCTATGTGTATGTATACTTTTCTAAACATACTCCCATTTTACCTGATCCTCACCAAAACTCTCTAATTTTCAGAGTAATACTTACCAAGAGCTAAAGTCGGTAGAAAAAACACACCACAAAACCCCTCCTCCAATATTATCTTACTAGAAACTTGTCAAATTCAAGGTTTTTCACATATAAAATATGAAAACCATTTGAGTCAAAATTTTCGGTAATATATTCTTTTCTTTGAGATAAGTTCTTTGTAAATTTTTGAGCATTCATGTCGTCTTATTCCAAGCTTAAAAAAAAAATCAACAGAAATTTAGTTAAGGTCCTGGTGGAATGGGAAATTTGCCAGGAAATTATGTCTAAAAGAAGTATCTGGGAGCTGCTGTGAACATAAGTGGAGCAAAGTATGTCTTATCTCTCTTCCGGGGCACCTCTTATACTGGGGATAGAGGCTAACGCAACATTGGGTCATCCCCGGAGATCAGGTTCCAAGCAAGATTGCTTGGCATGTTTCCAAGGAAAAAACACACTGGGACTAAATGCAGCTATGTTATGTTCTGAGGAAATAGTTGCCTTTCTCCCTTGATGGCTCACAATGAGGGACCTTGTTTAGTCTTCTTTTGTGATCCTCTATATTTTCAACTGAGTTGGTGGAGAAACCATTTCCAGAGACATATTTAATTACTCTATGATTGAAACCATCAAACATGGAGTAATTCATTTTTCACAAGGAAACATTTTAATGTTTAAAAGTGTGATACTGTCATTGAAATAAAATATGTTCATTAGAAAAAATTAGAATGCAACAGGAATTAAAGAACAAATTGAGAACGTCAATAATGTCACAATATTTTGATAAATTTCTACCATTTTCTTACCTTCATTAATACTTACTTGTGCATTTTTAGATTTGCATACTTATCATTATATTGTATATTTAGCATCCAATCCTCACTTCATGACCAAAACTTCACAGTACACTATGACCAATGTTACATTAGTCTTTGATAAATATTTTAAGGCAGCACAAGAAAACATGGTGTAGGCTTCCCATTCTGGTTTGACAATCACCTAATTCATCTATGTAGCAATATTTCTGTAATTTGTTTTACTATTTTAGTGTATTCTGTATACAAATATGTCAAATGCTTTCTTAAATATGAATGAAAAATTAAAATATGAAAAGATGTATAATATTTTATTGAGAATTATTTGTCCAGGATGAAGAAGCAAAGAAATAATCTATAAAGGGTTAGGGTAAGAATAAGATTAAAGTATTATTTTGAATCTTGTACTAATTCATGACAATTAAATCAATTTCCATCTAAATTTAAAAACAACTCTTTTAGGAAAGTCTGTTTATACTTCATAATTTCACAATTTTTTTTGTGGATAAAGGAGCTACATGCATGTGTTATATCATTGAACCTTTGGAAAGGCAATTCTTCTGTTCACAAAAACGTAGTACTGCTAAGACAGGCTTAATTGGAAATTGAAAAACCAGCATGAAACTACTTGACAAAAGGTAACCTTGGGAGTAAAGGCAAAAGAGAGACAAGGGGTTATCTTCAATGTCAATGCCATCTCAATAGGCATGATGATTGCAAAATTATCAGGAGCAAGTTTTTTTTTAACATTTTCCAAATATTGGAACCCATTATAGTTACTTATGATTGCAAAGCTATTCTTGTGTCACATATTGTCATGGCAGAATTCAAAGTTTGATCAGAGGTTTTTAATGTGTTTTGATTTTAATGATATAATTTTATTACTTAGCTCATCACACTTTTAACTATACTTTTTATATCTTTTTTCTCTTTTTCTCCTGGATTATTCTCTTTTGTTTTTATATTTTTTTTGAATTTTTTAAAAAATAAATCTTTATTCAGATTATTACAATTGTTTCTCCTTTTTCCCCCCCATAGCTCCCCTCCACCCAGTTTCCACTCCACCTTCTGCCCTTACCTCCCGCCACTGTCCTCATCCATAGGTGTATGATTTTTGTTCAGTCTCTTCATGAACCCCCCATACCCCTTTCCCCCTGAGAATTATCAGTCCACTCACATTCTATGCCTCTGATTCTATTATATTCACCAGATTATTCTGTTCCTCAGGTTTTTAATTCACTTGATTTTTAGGTTCACTTGTTGATAGATATGTATTTGTTGTTCATAATTTTTATCTTTACTTTTTTCTTCTTCCTCCTCTTCTTAAAGAATACCCTTCAGCATTTCATGTAATCCTGGTTTGGTGGTGATGAACTCCTTTAGCTTCTTCTTATCTGTGAAGCTCTTTATCTGCCCTTCAATTCTGAATGATAGCTTTGCTGGGTAGAGTAATCTTGGTTGTAGGTTCTTGCTATTCATCACTTTGAAAATTTCTTGCCACTCCCATCTGGCCTGCATAGTTTCTGTTGAGAAATCAGCTGACAATCATATGGGTGCTCCCTTGTAGGTAATTAACTGTTTTTCTCTTGCTGCTTTTAATATTCTCTCTTTGTCTTTTGCTCTTGGAATTTTAATTATGATGTGTCTTGGTGTGGTCCTCTTTGGATTCCTTTTGTTTGGGGTTCTGTATGCTTCCTGGGCTTGTAAGTCTATTTCTTTCACCAGGTGGGGGAAGTTTTCAGTTGTTATTTCTTCAAATAGGTTTTCAGTATCTTGCTCTCTCTCTTCTTCTGGCACCCCCATAATTCTGATGTTGGTACGCTTGAAGTTGTCCCAGAGGCTTCTTACACTATCTTCAACTTTTTGGATTTTTTTTTTCCTTTTTGCTTTTTCGGTTGAGTGTTTTTTGCTTCTTT
Organism: Plecotus auritus; assembly: GCF_963455305.1. Lineage (NCBI taxonomy): Eukaryota > Metazoa > Chordata > Mammalia > Chiroptera > Vespertilionidae > Plecotus > Plecotus auritus. The sequence goes on from NC_137783.1 coordinate 136,718,543, forward strand.
GTATTTCAATTCTTTGACTTGATTCTTGTGTTCCTCTAGTCTGCTGTTGGGTCTCTGTATAACATTTTTTATTTCAGTCAGTGTATGTTTAATTTCTAGTTGGTCCTTTTTCATATCTTTGAGGGTCTCGTTATATTTATCGGCCTTTTCTAGGATATTCTTGAAAAGCCTTATAACCGTGGTTTTGAATTCTATATCCAGTCGTTTGTTTTCCTCCATTTCTTTTGTTTGTGATCTGTTTCTTTGACGCCGCATTTTCACTACTTCCCTGAGTTGGTAGGGTAGATTTGTGTTCTAGGTTTCCTATATGGCCCAGTGGGTCGGCCTCCCCAGTTAACCTGAGGTGGACACTCTTGGTGCACCCCTTTGTGGACTGTGTGTACAGCCTTGTTGTAGTTAAGTCTTGATTTTTGTTGGTATCACTGGGAGGAATTGACCTCCAGGCCAGTTGGCTGTAAGGATCAGCTGTGTCTATGCTGGGAGAAGTTCGGTGCTGGAGACAGCCTTATAGGATTAGACTTGCCAAACTGCAATAGCCTCTGTGCTCAGCTTGGATGGGGTGGAGTCTCAGGGCAGAGCAGACAGTCTTGGCTTCCAGTCAGCCTTGCCCTTGCGTGCGCACGCACCTTCAGACCTCTGCCTTCCCTGGCTCCCGAGTCTCTGCCCGAGAGTCCAGATTCCCCCCACAAGAGCATGGATCCCCAGGGGCTCACCTGGAACTGGGGTTCAGTGCAGTCAGAACTGGGGCTCAGTGCAGTCAGGCGCTTCTGACTCCCTTCCACTAGGGAAAGCCTGTGGTAACCTGCGCACCCTTTGTGCGCACTGGCATGCGCGCGCCTGCAGACCTTTGCCTTCCCTGGCTCCTGAGTCTCCGCCCGAGAGTCCAGATTCCCCCCACAAGAGTGTAGGTCCCCAGGGGCTCGCCCGGAACTGGGGTTCAGTGTAGTCAGAACTGGGGTTCAGTGCGGTCAGGGGCTTCCTTCCCCCTTCCACCAGAGAAAGTCAGCCAGGCTCTCAGCCGCCCTTCCTCTCTGCGCGCACAAAGCCCCTTTGCCGTACCTCCAATTCTCTGTGAGCTTTTCTCTTTCCTTCTAGTTGTAGAATTTTCACTTAGCCAGCTTTCCTGTGGTTCTGGATGGTGTCCGTTCTGTCTTTTAGTTGTAGTTTTGAAATTGTTGTGCGAGGCAGCAGTTTAGGTGCTTACCTATGCTGCCATCTTGGTTTCTCTTCTGTTTTTATATTTTCTTTCTTCTTTAACTCATAAAGGAATGGCTCTGCTTGCTTTTTGAGATTGATGCTCAATTATTTATTTATTTTAATTCATTAGTTGTTTTCTAAGTTTTATCATTTTACACCATTTTTAATTTAGTGTTTTTTTCTTGAGCTCCTAGTACCAACTGCTTGTTTTATTGACTTTTTGTTACCTGTTTAATAATACAGGAATTTATTATTTGTATTATTCATCAGAGTGTCACTTACTTTTCACCTACATACAGTGATATTAATTATTCCTACTATGGTACATTATATGGATAGGAAAGTTAACTTTTTTAAAATATATTTTATTGATTTTTTACAGAGAGGAAGGAAGAGGGAGAGAGAGTTAGAAACATCGATGAGAAAGGGACATTGATCAGCTGCCTCTTGCACACCCCCCACTGGAATGTGCCCGAAACCAAGGTACATGCCCTTGACCGGAATCGAACCTGGGACCCTTGAGTCCGCAGGCCGACGCTCTTTCCACTGAGCCAAACCAGTTAGGACGGAAAGTTAATTTTTAAAATTTCTATTTAATTAATTATAACTTGAGGTTAATTTTATGTATTTAATTTTCAAGTTAAAAGTTATTTTTATTTTTCATATATTATTTTTAAATTGTGCTGCACTGCAGTCAGAAAAAGGTGACTCCTTTAAGTTAAATTTTGTAAATTTATTGACATCTACAGATTAATTTTCATCAAGTGGTATAAAGGACTCATATTCTAGGAAAGAAAGATTCAAATGTTGACATGAAAGTCTGGTCTTATTAATTGTAGTATCTATAGATTACAAATTCTAAGCAGGGGAAAACAGAAAATACAAAAATTAGTAATACATGTTAAAAGGTGAAAGTAATAAAAAATAATAAAATGTAAATTATTGTAGGGGAAAAGGTTCTGGAATAGAGGCATAAGGCAACAATAAAAAATTATGATCAAGGTAGGCTTCAAGAAAATGTTGGCATTTGGACTAATTTTCAACGAGGAAAAGAGTCATGTAGGTGCGTAAATGAGAGAAAGTTTCCAGACAGGGGGAACATCAGTACAAAGGCCTTGTGCAATGGATGGGCCATGAAGTTTGAGGAATAGCAAAAACTATGTAGTAAGAGTGTCTTTCTAGTGGGGGGAAGGGTAACAGAAGAATGAGTATCTGTATGTCAATGGTCATAAGTGCTGCAGAGAAACACGAAATCAGAAGGTGCATGAAGACAGTTGTTCTTCCTTTTTTTGTTGTTGACTCTATTGCAGATGTCCCCGATTCTCCCCCTGACCTTTGCTGACCTCCACCCAACCCTCTCCCCTTCTCCACTGGCCTTCACCACACTGTTGTCTGTGTTCATGGGCTATGCATATGTGTTCTTTGGCTAAGCTCTTCACCTTCTTTTATCCAGTCCCCGCTACCCCCACCCCTGACACCTAGCAGTCTACTTCAGGTATTCATGTCTCTGGTCCTGTTTTGTTTGTCCATTTATCTTGTTCATTTGACTCCACATATTAATGAGATCATATGGTTATTGTCTTTCTCTGAGTAGCTTATTTCACTTAGCATAATAATCTTCAGGTTCATCCATGCTGCTGCAAAGGGTAAGAGTTCTTTCTTTTTCTACAGCTTCATAGTATCCCATTGTGTCAATGTACCACAGCTTTTTAATCCACTCATCTACTGCTAAGCACTTGGGCTGTTTGCATATCTTGGAATGCCTTTCTTAAAAACAAATTTTTTTTCTGGGAAGTTTTCAGTGATAGGGTCACTTTCTCTGCTGTTAGGCAATTACTTTAATCATAATTTTTGTTTATTTTTTAAATGTAATATGGAATACACATTGATTTGGTTGCTTTTCAGGGGTCCTCAAACTATGGCCCGCGGGCCACATGCGGCCCGCCGAGGACATTTATCTGGCCGGCCGGGTGCCGCTGCCTATCCTGCTTAGCAGCCGACTCGTCCCGGGCCCGCAGTGCGCATAGAAATTTGTTCATAGTTTTTTTTTTTAAAACTATAGTCCGGCCCTCCAACTGTCTGAGGGACAGTGAACTGGCCCCCTGTTTAAAAAGTTTGAGGACCCATGCAGATAAATAACCAGAAATAATATTTGGGGACAAAACTATAACTTTCCTCTAAATATTAGTGTGAGGCACCCTAAAGCGATCTGGCAAATTTTAATTTCTATGAACATTGTCCCTGACCATCAGTTTTATCATAACCTATTCACATTGACCACTTACATCTTCTTAAACTCAAAGATTCTTTTGGGATCAAAGTTTTAATAAATTCATATACATATCATTCTCCAAAGCACTTGTTTGTGTACTATTTTAGAACACATTTGGTATAAAATTAACAAGGAAAATATTTCATTTCTATAGCCCTTATCACAGCATCCTTCACCTCCTTGTTTCTTAGGCTATAAATCAGTGGGTTTAGCATAGGAATCACCAGGGTATAAAACACAGACACCACCTTTTCTTGTTCTAAGGAATATTGGGAGCTTGGTTGAATGTAACTAAAACTTATGGAGCCATAGAATAAAGTGACAGCTGTGAGGTGTGAAGCACAAGTGGAAAAGGCTCTGTGTCTACCTGCTGCTGAGCGGATCCTCAGGATGGCAGTGACAATGCAGAAGTAGGAAATCATCACAGTTAAGAAGGTGATCAGGGCAATAATGCCAGAGAAGATTAAAAGCAACAATTCATTCATGGATGTGTCAGAACACGATAGCTTTAACAGTGGGGGAAGGTCGCAGAAGAAGTGGCTGATGACATTGGGTCCACAGAAAGACAGTTTCATCAAGCCAATTGTGTGTGTCAATGAGTTGATTAACCCTCCTACACATGATCCAATGACCAGGGCAACACAAACTATTTTAGTCATAGCCACCGTATAAAGTAAAGGATTCACAATGGCCATGTAGCGGTCATACGCCATTGCTGCCAGCAAGAAGCCCTCGGTGGTAAGGAGTGACACGAATAAAAAATATTGCACAATGCATGCAGAAAATGAGATCGTCTCCTGTTCAACAAAGAAGTTCAGCAGCATTTTGGGTGCAAAGACTGACGAGTAGCAGGCATCAACAAAAGACAGGCAGCTAAGGAAATGATACATGGGTGTTTGGAGTTTGGGAGTTATGTGGATTAGAAAGAGCATTCCTAGATTCCCCACCAAAGAAATGGTGTAGATGAGCAGAAACAACAGGAAGAGGAACACTTTCAGCTCAGCATGATCTGTCAGCCCCAAAAGTATAAACTCAGTAACCAATGTGAAATTAACATCAGCCATGTGTTTGTTTTTCTTGGAATCTGTTAATGATAAGAAGATTGGAATAAATTGAGAATAATCATTCTGCACACACCAGACTAATAACAATCTCTAACTAGCTGTATGACTTATGTTATTGCTTTTCTCCTCTGTTTCTCAAGCTATTAAATTAGAACATTTTTCACTAGAAAGTCTCTAGTCTTTTCAATCACTGTTTATTTGCCTGTTCCATAAGGAAATTCCCTGTTGAAAAATGAAAACATTAGTGTTTTAGCTTCAGGATGCATTCAAAATACTGGTCTTAGTGTGAAGGAAAAAAAAATGAGTGAATTTCATTCTAAAATATGTAAAGAAATTTAGTTTATGAAGCATAACAATAGTCAAAGTTGAAATTTTAATCTATGGTACCGTGAAACTCTTTTACACTTCTCATTTTGGATTTAACAGTAGCTAAAGTCAAATATATCAGATGTAAGAATAAACCATACTGTGGCATTTAAAGAAAGATATTTCACTTATGTCTTTATGTTTTATTGATACTCCATATTTTATTATAACTGGGATGTCATGAAAAGGAAGGCCCTAACATCCAGTCTCTAGAGCCATCCTTAGAAAATAGCCAGAGCCACTGGCTTTGGAGGAGACTGCCCACTGAGAACGGGGTTGGGGGCACTCTGAGCTGGGGTATGAAACATACTGAACAACAGTTTAGTATTGGTCTTTGGTAGCCAATAGAATTATCTTACTCAGGAAACAGAGTCTTTACCTATAAAATAAAACAAACCTATAAAACATACAGATACTTCTTCACAATATTTTTATATTGCAACACATTTCTTAGAATAAATGCATTTTCTAGTTAGTCAATGTGAATTTATTGATTATTATTACAGTTCATCTGAAAACTTTATATTTTTACATTTATATAAAAATATTTAAACTGTTCACAAGACTCTATCTTTACCTCCAGGGAATAAAGAATGATGGTTTGGGCTTCATTCTTTCACTTGGGAGACAGAGAAACTATTTTTTTGGACAGTAAGTAAAATTTAAAATGAACAGCATTACAAGATTACCACAATAATAAGAAATATAAAGATCTAGTTACTGAGTAATCCCCAGGTAAATATGTAGTTATGACTAATTACAATTATTCCTTTAGGAAAGAATATTTAAAAATGAATTAAAATAGTGATTTCTTTATTGTTCCATTAGAAATTGAATAACAAATTTTGATGTTAATTTAGGAAATGAAATGTCAGTATAGGGTAAGGAGTAAGAAAAGTGACCAAATTACAAATTGTTCCCACCCTCATAATTTGAAGTATTTATCTGATTAAAATCTGAACATTTTTTTCTTCTTTCTATTTTTTTTTTTTTTTTGGTATTTTTAACTGATGCACAGGATGTATATATATGGGATATTCAATAAGTTGATTTAACTTACCGACGGAAAAACAAGTATCCAACACCTTAGCTCATGTAGGAATCTCATGATCACACATTCCCTCTTAATCTCATGGTCTATTTCTCTGTATTACCTAGAAAAAAATAATAGTTCAATTTATGTGATGTTTACAGTCATTCATAAATTAAGTAAATGATAGAAGTTATAGGTAGCAGGATTCAAATTCCAACTTCTCCTTTATTATATGAGAACCAAAGACAATGCCTGTAGGATGTGAAAGCAAAACCGATAGGATCAAAACACAATCGTCTCAGAAAATAGGTTTGGATGAAATATTCAGTTTTATATTTTCATTTACCCAAATGGGAATAGAGTCCCTGGAGTTAATCTTCTGATTAAAAGGATATATTGAATATATTATTTAAAGTTCCTCTGTGTTTCTTGAGGGATTTAGGAGACTCTCAAGAATTTAATTACTCCCTTAAGGCATTTAATTTTTTTAATGTTATGATTAACTAGAGGCCCATTGCATGAAATTTGTGCACGGAGGGGGTGGAGGGGTATCCCTCAGCCCAGCCTGCACCCTCTCCAATCTGGGACATCCCTCTCACAATCCAGGACCGCTGGCTCTCAACTGCTCACCTGCCTGCCTTCCTAATTGCCCCTAACCACTTCTGCCTGCCAGCCTGATCACCCCCTAACCACTCCCTGCCAGCCTGATTGATGCCTAACTGCACCCCTGCCAGCCTGATTTCCCCTAACCGCCCTCCCCTGCAGGCCTGGTCACCCCTAACTGCCCTGCCCTGAAGGCCTGGTCCCCCCCAACTGCCCTTCCCTGCAGGCCCAGTCACCCCAACTTCCCTCCTCTGCCAGCCTGGTCACCCCTAACTGCCCTCCCCTGCAAGCTTGATCACCCCCAACTGCCCTCCCTTGCAAGCCTGGTCCCTCCCAACTGCCCTCCCTTGTTGGCCATCTTGTGGTGATCATCTTGTGTCCAAATGGGGGCAGCCATCTTTGACCACATGGGGGCAGCCATCTTGTGTGTTAGAGTGATGGTCAATTTGCATATTACTCTTTTATTAGATAGGATAGAAGAATATGTGGGTCAGGATAGGGAAAAACAATATGACCCAGCTGTATGGCTCAGTGGTTGAGCATTGACCAATGATCCAGGAGGTCAGAGTTTGATTCCTTGTCAAGGCACATGCCAGGGTTGAGGGCTTGATCCCAGTAGTGGGTATGGAGGAGGCAGCAGATCAATGATTCTCTATCATCTTTGATGTTTGTATCTCTCTCTTATCTTCTCTGAAATCAATAAAAATATAATTGTATAAAACAGAATATATGATCTCTGGAAAAAATGCAATAGAATTAATAGTGATGTCCACTTAGTGCTTTAGCAAGGGAAGCTTTTCAGAACAAGTTATCTGGGCCGAATTGTCAGAAATACACACATAAACACCTACACATGCAAAATCAAAACCTATGCATAAGTAGGATTTCAGGTAGTAGAGTAAGACCTGATAAAAAGCAACTCTATTCCCTTGAATTATGAGAATGGAATCAAAGAAAATTAAACTATTGCTTCTTCACAGTCCACCTTTAAATGAACCTGAGTGCCCATCTCTTGAATGTTTATTCAGTCTAGCATGTGTTCGGTGATAAAAAATTTGGGTTTTGTGTTGTTGTTGTTTTTTGCCTTTACCTAAAAATGAATTATGAGGGATTCTAGTAATATTTCACACTGTTCTATTATGTATGGATGTAAATAAGAAATTTAATTTATTCTTTATTCTAAAAACACTTAAACTTTTTCTTCTTAAATGCAAATTTCCTAAATGCTTAAATTAAAATCTAATGGGGCAGGTGATAGGAATAGAGATTAGGTGATATCCTAAACATAAATTAGGACAAAAGATAATCTATTGTTTTGGAAGGTCTAGAACATTTCAGGTATCTGATATATTCTGTTTCTTTTTAAAACATATACTTTATTTTCAGTTTATATATAAAGAATTACATGTAAAAAGGATAGAGATCAAATTTCTCAGATAAATATTTATTTTCTCCTAAGAAATTGTAAATTAAGTAAAAAATTAAATGAATAAAAAGCATTAAAACGTCTGTAGAAACTCAATTGAAAGGAAAAACAGCAAATAATACATTCAGAAAGTACCTATCAGTCTTATATCTTCTATAGACTATTAATCCTTTGAAGCTACATGCAATACCATGTTTTAAAGCACAAATTTATGAAAATGGCCTCATATCATTCATTAGATACTCAAATATATACTCAAACTAAAACCTAACAGCTTTATTAGCAATAAATCTGATATTAAGTAAAAATATTGATATTTAGAATTCTTATAGTGCTGCAATTACATTTTATATATAGAAAATTTTATTAGCATTATTTGAAATGAATTGGCATACATTTAATAAAGTTTTTTTTGTCATGAATGAGATCTTTATGTGAAAAATATTCCAAAGTTATATTAATTAATACACTACATTAATGTGTTATGTTTTAGTAAATAATTACCTTTTATCAAATAAAAGTTGAGGGACAATTATTATACTATAAGCTGTGTTCATTTTAAATATATAATAAGTTTTCACAAATATACTCCAGGGCAATTACAACACCATCAAATATAGAACATTTCCATAACCCCAAAGTCTTTTGTTCTAGTTCTAAGAAACCCCTACATGTAACCTCTACCTCCAAGGAAATCCTGATCAGCTTTATATCTCCTTCTATGAGATTTGCTTTAGTGTAGTTTCAGAAAATTGGGATAATACAGTGCATGGTTTCTTTTGTCTGGATTTTTTTCAATCAGAATAATGTTTTGAGATATATCCACATCCTATCTAATAAAAGAGTAATATGCAAATTAACCATCACTCTGCTACACCCACCAGCCATGCCCACCCGCCAATCAGGAGCAGGTATGCAAATTAACCCAACCAAAATAACTGCGGCCACAGAGCAAGCAGGCAGCTTGGCTTTCCCTGGCAATGGAGGAAGTCAAGCTTTCCGCACACCCTGGCCAGCCCAGGCATCCACTCAAGGCTACAAAGTTTCAATTATAGAAGATAAATAAATCCCAGATACCAGGGCTTCCGCTTGGGTCTCTGGGGGGCATGGCCAGCCTGCAAACCACCACAGGCCCCTTGCCCAGGCCATCCCACACCCCAAGGGAACCCCCACCCTGATCCGGGACACCCTTCAGGGCAAACCAGCCAGCCCCCACCTATGCACCAGGCCTCTATCCTATCTAATAAAAGGGTAATATGCAAATTGACCATCACTCCAACACACAAGATGGCTGCCCCCATGTGGTCAAAGATGGTTGCCCCCATGTGGACACAAGACGGCCAGCAGGGGAGGGCAGTTGGGAGGGACCAGGCCTGCAAGGGAGGGCAGTTGGGGGCGAACAAGCCTGCAGGGGAGGGCAGTTAGGGGAGACCAGGCCTGCAGGGGAGGGCAGTTATGGGCAACCAGGCCTGCTGGGGAGGGCAGTTAGGGGAGACCGGGCCTGCAGGGGAGGGCAGTTAGGGGCAAACAGGCTGGCAGGGGAGCAGTAAGGCATCAATCAGGCTGGCAGGGGAGTGGTTAGGGGGTGATCAGGCTGGCAGGTAGAAGCGGTTAGGGGCAATTAGGAAGGCAAGCAAGCGAGTAGTTGGGAGCCAGCAGTCCTGGATTGTGAGAGGGATATCCAACTGCTTGTTTAGGCCCGATCCTACCGGGATCGGGCCTCATTGGGCAGTCGGACATCCCTCAAGGGGTCCCAGATTGGAGAGGTTGCAGGCTGGGCTGAGGGACACACACCACCCAAGCACGAATTTCATGCACCAGGCCTCTAGTTGTTATATAAAGCATTAGTTGTTTGTTTTTTTATTGTTGAGTAACATTTCATTGTGTGGATATAGCACACTGTGTATTCTTTCACTTACTAATGAACTTCTGTCCCTGGAAAGACACCATTAAGAAATAAATAGGACAAGCCACAGAATATGGAAAGGCAGTCATAGTATGTGTATATGACAAGACACTCGTATCCAGAATACATTAAAAATTACTGATAATCAATAAGAAAATGACAAGCAAGAAAACTCAATATGAAAAAATTAGAAAAGGTACTTTGTAATGAAAGACATTCAAAATAGCCAATAAGAGTATGTAAAAATGTTCAATATCTTTATTCATACATTTCTAAGAGGTGTGTGTAAATAGTGCAGGCACTTTGGAGAACTGCTTGGCAGTAAGCTGAATATAAGCCTGATTTATGTCCCAGAACTTCCACTTAGAGATGAGTGTGTGTGTCTGCAAACATATGGAAGCAATAATGTTATTTTATTTTTTTCTCGACTATATGTGCTTGCTAGGATCTTCTGTATAATTTCAAATAGAAGTGGTTATTGTGACTATCTCCATCTTGCTCCCACAATTATTCATGGGTGTGGCAATGCTGGATATCTTATCATTAACATTAACTATAACATTGGCTGTAGGTACTTAAATTCTACAAATATTTTGCTGAGCCTTTATCATATATTAAAATTTATAAATATTTTTAGCGTCTCATGATAATTATATTCTTTTTCCTTAGTTAGGTTAGTTAAAACTACCTTCTTTTCCTAGAATAAGGCCCTAGTTATATTTACAATTATTTTCTGGAGAATTTTGGTTTCTCTGCTACGAGATGCACTAGCTTGTAATTATCTCTTTGTAATGTCCTTCCTAGGTTTTGAGATCAGCGTTTCAGTAGTTTCATAAAATTAATTTTTATTTATTTTTTCTTTCTTCTCCAAAAGAATCTTAAAATTATATTCTTCATTGCCTATATATTAGGAATACATCACGAGAGACACATATAGACAGGAAGTTTTCTTTCAGGATGTTTTTTTTTCTTAAAAATTTTTAATGTTGACAGTATGGCAGGTGACTCCCTTCCACCCCTCCCGCCCCCCTTTGCCAGCTCCAACCACCCACCTTCCACTCCCATGACCTTGATTACACTATTGTCCCTGTCCGTGGGTTATACATATATGTTCTTTAGCTAATCTCTTCACCCTCTTTATCTAGTCATCTCTACATCCCTCCCCTCAAGTGCTGGCCAGTCAGTTCCATGTATGCATGCTTCTGGCTCCATTTTGTTTGTGAGTTTATTTTGTTACTTAGATTCCACATGTTAGTGGGATCTTATGGTGTTTGCCTTTCTCTGGCTGGCTTATTTCACTTAGCATAATAATCTCCAGGTCCATCCATGTTGTCACAAGGGTAAGAGTTCCTTAGTTTTTACAGCCACATAGTATTCTATGTGTAAATGTACCACCGACTTTTTTTAGCCACTTGCCTACTGATGGGCACTTGGGCTGTTTCCAGATCTTAGCTATTGTAAATAGCACTGCTATGAACATAGGGGTGTATATATTCTTTCTGATTAGTGTTTCAGGATTCTTAGGATATATTCCCAAAAGTGGGATCACTGGGTCAAATAGCAGGTCCATTTTTAATTTTTTGAGGAAACTCCTTACTGTTCTGCATAGTGGTACATCAGTCTGCATTCCCACCACTTTTGCAATAAGGTTGCAGGATATCCTATATGATAACAGCCTAGTATGCAAATTGTCTCCTCGACAGGAGTTCTTCCTGGAGTTCCATCGGGGGTGGGAGTGGGGGTGGGACTAGCCAGGGGAAGGGAGGGAGGCCCTGGCCTGCAGCTGGAAGCTGCTAGGGACCCTATCAGTGTACTAATTTCATGCATTGGGCCTCTAGTGTTTTATTATTATAAATTCAGTATCTTAAACATATTTAGAGATATTTAGATAATCTAATCATTTGGATTTGTTTTGATAAGTCTTATTTCTCAAGGAACTTTTTATTTCATTTAAGATCTCACCTTAGGAATTTTTTAATAGTTATAAAACCTCTAATGGCATTTTCCTTTCTATTTATGGTATTAGTAACTTGTTTTTACTCTCATTTTTTCTTAATAATTTTGCTAATGTTTTATGTCTTATTATTTTAAAATAATTACTTTATTATTTTTCTGTTGGTAAGTAATTTCATAATTTATATATTCTATTTTTATTTATTGTTTTTCTTCTTAGTTTTTTCAACTAGATTTATTTCAAGCATATTTTAAAATTTATATTTTGATTTTTAAATGAGTATGTTGATTTACATATGAAGATTGATTTCTTGGCTTTTTCTTATTAAAATTTTACTGTCATCAGAGAATATGCTTGATAGAATTTCAATTATTAACATATAATCCATGTGTATTTTAGAGAATGAGTGGCATAGTGTTCCATGTATTTCTAGCAGCTCAATTAAATTTATTATGCTGTTATTTTTATTGGCTTGATCTGTCAATTACTCAGAGAGCTATTTAACCACTCTAGCTATATCTGTGAAATTCATTAACTCACTTTCATCAGCTATCTTATAAGTATTTTTAAGCAAATTAATAAGTAAATTCAAATTTAGAATCATTTTTATTTTACCACTAAGAAGAATCCCTTTTTAAAAATAATATTTTCCTTAGTGTTTGCTTTTTCAAATATGAATATAGTGATACAGGCTGTCCCTAAGTAACTTTTTCCATCTTTTTCCTTCTAATCTGTGTCCCTGTATCTCTTGTACACATTATATTTTGGGTTCTTCCTTTTTAAAACCTTACTCCATTGGCTTTCAATTTAGGCAATTTTGCCTCCTACCTCCACCCCAGGGCATATCTGACAATTCTAGACACCTGTTTGGTTGTCCTAATTAGGGGGGAGGAATGTTACTGACATTTACTATTAATTTACAACGAACAGGATGCCACCACCACAAAGATTCATTGAGTCCAAAATAGAAAATTGTTAAGGTTAATAACCCTGATTTATTTTGCCGATACTTGTTTTTATGTAGTAATTGGCATAGCTGATTTTTCATGGAGCATCTCACCATTAGCTTTGTTTCTCCTTCTGACCTTTATTCCTTTCATGTTTTGTACTATAGAATTAATCAACATTCACTATTAAATTTTCTCTGTACCTTTTATCCAGTTTTTTGTTTAAATTTTTATAGCTTTCAAAGAAAATTTAATATATCTTTTTTTTATTAGAATCTTTTTCATGAAAATCCAAGATGGCAGCAGAGTAGGTGGAAGTCACACTTACCTCCTTCCAGGACCAAACTGGAATTACAACTATAATATAGAACAACCAACCTGAATAATCAACTGAAGACTGGCTGGAAAGAATCTTTTTAACATCAGTAATTTACTACACCTAGCACTAGAAAAAAGTTTCAACAGTTTATTTATTATTTTCTATCATATTTTGCTTCTCTGTATTAAAATTCCTTTAGAAAATCATTTTTGATGTGACTTTAATAAGTAAGTATTCTTCTGTAAAATTTATCTATTTCTTGATTGATTTATTTTATATTTTTATTGATTTCAGACAGGAAGGGAGAGGAAGAGAGAGAGAAAAACATCAATGATGAGAAAGAATCATTGATTGGCTGGCTCCTGCACACCCCACACTGAGGATCGAGCCTGCAACCAGGACATGTGTCCTCAATGGGAACAGAACCATGACCTCCTGATTCATAGGTCAATTCAAACACTGAGCCACGTGGGCTGGGCTCTAAAATTTATTTTTAATTGTAACTAACATACAATAAGATATCAGTGTTAAATGTACAACATTGTGATTAAACATTTATATACAACAATAAGTATGGTACCCACCTGTCAACATACACAGTCATTATGGTATTACTGACTCTATTCCCCATGATGTACTTTATATCAAAGGACTTATTTTATAACTTGAAGCTTGTACCCCCATGTCCCTTACAGCACAATTAACAACAGACAAAATATGCAAACAGCTCAGATGCCCATCATGAGATGAATGGTTAAAGAAAATGTGGTATAGTCATACAATAGAGTATTATTCAGCCTTAAAAAATAGGAAAATCCTGACATCTGTGACAACATGGGTTAACCTAGAGGACATTAAGCTAAGTGAAATAAGCCAGTCACAAAAATGCAAATACTGCATCATTATACTTAGAAAGGTTTCTAAAATAGCTAATTCATAGAATCACATAATAGAATCTTTCTGTTTAAATTTATTTACCTCTTGAAATATTTAATCTTGAATAATTTTCCTAACTTTTTTCTCTATTTTCTTTAATATGTTAATCATAGTATTACTGAAGTCTCTTTCTAAATCCAGCATGTAGCTCTTCTGTGGTCCTACTTATGATTTGTGCTTTTTTTCCGCTCTCTTTTATACTTTCTGACTCTTTGTACTGTATATGAATAAAATCTGCATACAAAAAGAAGATGACAGTACTTTCCAAGGAAGAGGGTTTCACTTTTTCTCTAAAAAGGTATAAAGTATGAGAGACTGACTGTTAGTTCAATAATTAATTGGGCTGAGACTAGACCATTTTGCAATTAGATTTTATTTTTCTTCTGACTTGTCCCTGTGTCAGGGGTGTAGATTTACCAAGGTGTGAAGAGGTAAGCCTCTCTCTCTCTCTCTCTCTCTTTCTCTCTCTCTCTCTCTCTCTCTCTCTCTCTCTCTCTCTCTCTCTCTCTCTCCACCCCTTAAACACTGCAGAAAATTTAGTTTTAACTCTTGCATTACAAGTCTTCAAACCACAGCAAATACCTTGAAGGGGCCATCTTGTGTTTGATCCAAGTCTTTACTTCTGGTGGGACATAGTCAAACAAGCACCTACAGCCTGAGAGGTTTCACTGACTTTCCAGCTCAGTCTAAATCTCTACAGTGTGAATCTTCTTGTGCTTTGTAAGAAAATTCTAGACCTTCTGTGCCTGACTGAAAGCATGAAGACTGGCTGGGAAATGTTTTGAGGACGCCTACATTACATTTGCTATTGACACCCCTCTAGCAGGACTCTGTGTCTTCTAAGCACAGCAAGAGTGCAGGAACGTTCAACCTGTCTCTGTGGCACAAACTACTTTCTTACATTCTCGACTCACCCCCTTCCCTCCAATTTCCTGTGGTGAAAAACAGCTGTATGTCTAGACTTATACATAATCCAGTTCATTTCTGAGTCTTCATAAATGCTAACATAGAGCTCCAATGTCTTCTCTTCCCCCAGAGCAGTCACAGGGCACATGTACAGTAGGTCCTCCTTTTGGTAGAATACAACACTTAATATTTGTATTGTGTGGGACACCACCAAAACTTTTTTCCCTGATTTCAGAAGTTCTCCTGTCCATCTATCTATTCATCTATCTATCTACCATGTATCTGTCATCTATTGTTAGTCTACCCCAATATCTATTTACTTGTGGCTAATGATCTGAAAGGAAATACAACCATATGTGGTGAAACCTACAAAATATATATCTAAAACCACTGGTCCTCTGAGAGCTTCCCGAGTCCTCCATGCACCATAGTCCTGCATTTTCAAGAGGACCCTGAATCAGTGAGAAAAAAGTCAGCCCACCTCTCCATGTCTACAACTCTCTGATTTCTAAATCATCCAGTTCTATTTTTCAGTAATATCTCTTCTGCTTTAACAACAAATAAAGACTGTATCTGGTGTGCTTTTCTTACTTTTGCACAAATGTTCTTTTAATCACAAGCTACTCCATCCACTTACTGGTAGAAGTAAAAATACTCTATCATTTTAAGCACTTTCCCTATGTTATCCTAAGTGTTTACTTTGAACCATTTTGATCTTACAGAAGATATTCAAGAATAATACACATATGCAAGAATAGTTAACTATCATTCATGTCTCATAGTGCATGATTGTATCTTAATTGTAGTTGTTTGTAATAATATATCAATACAATTTTAAAGAAATTATCTATATGCCATTAATGTGATGTTAACAAAGCCATAGACAAGCCTGAGTAAAGTTGGAGTTTTTTCCCACCATATTAACCTTTTTGCTACATCTTTCACATCCTTATTCCTTAGGGTATAAATCAGTGTGTTTAGCATGGGGATCACCAAAGTATAAAACACAGCAGAAATCTTTTCCCGTTCCAGGGAATACTGAGAGCTTGGCTGAATCTAACTTGTCCCAAGTAGATCTTGGGAAAGGCTTTGGGGTGTTTATCTAAGGCATCCCTTTTGATAAACTTTAACCATGCAGGTGTTGGGACATTCAAGTCGTTGCTAGAGAAGAGGCTACTGTACGCAAGCAGAACCAAGGGCAGGCCCAGGACCGAAAAGACCAGAAGCTTTACTTTTAATTTTAAGTGTATGCAAAATGATTCAACTAACTGCCGGAGGAATTACATCACATGAAACATACGCAGTTGCAAATCACACAGCACTTTATTACTCATAAAAGTTCCTGATGCTGCGGGTACAGGCTTGATGAGATCCCGATGGTTGCTGTCCTCTGGGGTCTGGCAGCTGGGCTGGTCTGGTCTGGATGCAGGGGGCCGGCGTTCCTCATCCAAGAGTTCAGTAGTGTCTTGTTCGGGAGGTACAAGCCGTTCTTCTGTTGACTGGCAGAGAGAGGAGCGTGGAGAGGTGTCGCTTGCTGGACTGACAAAAGGACGTGTCTTTGTGGCTGTCTTGACAGGCGAGCACTGTTGGCTGGCCAGGACCCATTTTTAATGTCTGTTTTCGTACCTGCAGCAGTTCAGGTGGCTATCAATGAATTACGTCAATGCACACATGTTTATCTCAAATGGGGCGAGGGGCTACATGTGGTTATCTAGGGAGAGTACATTATTTACACATATGGTTATCTTAGCAAGTCACTCTGAGTCAGTAACTGTTCAAATTCTTACTTATGGGGTACACATGCTTTAGGGCTGTGGGGAATGTGGCCTTAATATCACACTTTAGGTTTCAAGAAAGTTAGTTCAAACATTTTAAAACCTTTTTAATATTTTTAGACATTTTTAAGCATTTTTAAACATTTCTATATTTTACTACAATATAACTAAATGTTCCAGACCCAAATAATAAGGTCACAGTGATCAGGTGAGAGGCACAAGTGGAGAAGGCTTTGCTTCTTCCATCAATTGAGCGAATTCTCTGGATGGCAATGATCATGCGGACATAAAAGAACATGATGATAATGAAGGTGAACATTGCAATTACCCCAGAGAATGTAAAAATCAACATCTAATTGTTATATACATCAGAGTAAGAGAGCTTCAGAAGAGGCGGAATGTCACAGAAATAATGATTTACAATGTTGGGGCCACAGAAGTCTAGTTTGAGCAGACCTATTGTATGTGTCAATGAGTTAATGAGCCCACCCAAGTAAGATGCAAGGACCATCTGAATACAAACCCTTTGGGTCATAATGACTGTATAAAACAAGGGGTTGGCTATTGCTATATAGCGATCATATGCCATCATAGAAAGGAGGAAGCTTTCTGTGGTTATATAGACTACAAAGAAGAAACTCTGTAGAAGACAGCCAGAAAAGGTGCTAGACTTGTGTTTTGATAGGAAATTGACCAGCATCTTAGGAGCACAGATAGTAGTTAGCAGATGTCACAAAAGGAGAGGTTGCTAAGAAAGAAATGCATAGGGGTATGAAGTTGGGCATTTAACTAGATCAAGGCGATCATACCCCAATTACCTACCAGAGTGACAAAATACCAGTAAATAAGGGTGAAAAACAAAAAGAGAAGAATCTGAAGATTAGGGTTTTCAGTTACACTTACAAGTATATAGCAACAGATTTAAAGTAAATGATGATTGCCTCATTCACCCAGTATCTATAATAGCAAGGAGCATTTAGGTTTTCCCTATAGTTAGGAGAAAAATATAACGTCAGCGCTGGACCTTATGTGTACTAGATAATGCATCTATAGTGATTATTTTATTCCCTACTTCCCAGTTCAACAACATAAAATTGGGTCCAGTTCCTTTTCCCTATGGCTTATAAAGGCTACAGATCCTTATGCCTTGGTATCACTCTGATTGGTCTCTATTCCCTTAGACTGGTTACGATAGTAACTCCTGAGCACAAAGGTCGAAACTCACATGGGACATGTAAGGTTCACCCCCCTCCTTCCTTACTGTTTTCTTATTCCCTTTGGGCTTTCTTCTTCTCCTTCTGGATGAAGGGCTTCCTTCTCTTTATTTTGTAAATGTAGACCTTTTGCTGTTTCCAACTCCCTCATTCTATGGAAATGTACCTGTTGCAGCTTTTCAGCTCCCCTAATCTATGGAAATATACCTTCTGCTGCTCTGCAGCCCTGTGCTTCCTCCATGGTCACCTTAATTTCTAAAATTTCCTAAAACCTGTCTTTTTCATCCCCCAAAAATCCTGTTTCAATATTACTGTAAGAGAACAAATTTAATTAGAACTAATAGCAATGTATCAATTATAAATTATGGCAAGTCTTTGCCACCCTACTTCACAGTGTTTGCAGCCAAGAAAAAGTTGGATTCTCAATCAATAGTCACTCTAATGGTTTCATTTGTCTTATGGTCAAAGAAGTAGTGTTGAGCAAGTTTAGTGATTCTCTTCTAGAGGTAATTCTACCTTTGAGGGACATTTGGCAATGTGTGGATACATTTTGGTTGTCATAAATAGGTAGAATGCTACTAGCATCTAGTAAGTAGAGACTAGGGATGCTGCTAAACACCCTAAAATGTGCAGGGTAGGCTTCTCCTCACCCTATCCCCACCCACAAAGGAAACATTAGCTCAAACAGACAATAGTGTTGTTTTTAGAAACTCAGAGCTTAATCAACTCATAGAAGAGCAGGGTTGGGGGCTGGGTAAGAAAGGTGAAGGCATTAAGTAAAACAACTAAGATAAAGACCTCATAGACACAGACAATACTATGGTGATTGCCAGAGGCAAAGGAGGGTGGGAGAGGTAGAAAAGGTGGGAGAAATATAAATGGTGAAGAAAGGAGACTTAACTTTAGGTGGTAAACACACAATACAATATACAGATGATGTATTATAGAATTATATACTTGAAGCATTCATATAATTTCATTAACCAATGTAACACTAATAAATTCATAACAATTTTATATTAAAAACTTTTATGGTTTACAAATACATTATGGTTTATTTATTTTAAACTAACTTATTTTGTAAAACATGAATTATAACTCTTAGATAAAATAGGTCACTATTAAAGAAGCTGATTTGCTTCTTTATACAACCTTATGTCCCTTAACACAATGGAAGAATGATTAGAAGTCAGCTCATTAATGTGGTTTTTTAGAACATAGAGTATACTAAAATTAAAAGAACAATTCAAAATAACCCATATGCCAGGTGCTACATAGATATTCGAAAATAAACCAAAGTATTTATTCCCTGTTGCCAAGGAGCTTCTAACATGGGTGGGTCAATGTATACCTTCAATAAAACATAATAAAGAACATAATAAATCAGAGAAATACAAATACCATATGATCTCACTAATATGTGGAATCTCATTAACACAATAAAATGATGAACCAGAAGCATGAATACATGGAAGAGACTGGCCGTTGCCTGAGGGGAGGCAGGTGTAGATAACCGGATAATGAAGGTGCAGGGATTAGCAAAAGAACATGTATGCATACTCCATGGACAAGGACAATAATGTAGTGAAGGCCAAGGGAGGGAGATGCAGGAGTGGGTGGAGGAGGGCAAAGGGGCGAAACAGGGGAACACCTGCAATAATGTCAACATCAAAAAATTTTAATTAAAAATAAGAATATAATGAATCAGAATACAAAGCTTTATAAGAACACTAGTTGAAGAGTAAATATTACTTAATTCAAAAATATTTCACAGAGTAGAATATTTTACAGAGAACATTTCCATAAGAGAGGATGAAAGCATTTTAAAGGAGTGAAAATGGAAAGTTATCTTTATTTCTGGAAATAAATTTAAAATAGTTGACACAAGTTGTTCATGGCATAGTCATCATGCTGATATTGGAAGGGCAGGCTATGCTTTAAATATTTTTCAGTGATTGAAATTCTCATTCATTTGAAAATCCAGTTTCTTGCTAATAGCTTTTGGAGGGCATTTTTTACATCCTTGTTTCTGAAGCTATAGATTATGGGGTTAAACATGGGAAAAACAACAGTATAAAACACTGCAACTACCTTATCAGTGTTTAGGGAATAGCTGGTGGTGGGACGTAGGTACATAAACAGGAGTGTTCCGTAGAATAAGGTGACTGCTATGAGATGGGAAATACAGGTGGAGAATGTTTTGCTTCTACCACCTGAGGACTTGATGCTCAAAACAGTGCTGAGGATACAAAAGTAAGAGATAAATATGACCATGAAAGTGCTGGTCTGAATGAAACCACATAAGACAAAGAGCAGAAGCTCATTAATATGGGTGTCTGCACATGATAAAGCCAGGAGAGGTGGGATATCACAGAAAAAGTGATTGACAATATTGGAGCCACAAAATGGCAGCGTGAATGTGAGGTAGACATGTACCGTTGAAGTCATACTTCCACTGAGGTATGCCAGCATGATGAAGCAGACACAGACTCTGCTAGACATGAGGGTAGGATAGAGCAGTGGCTTACAGATGGCTGCATAGCGGTCATATGCCATTGCTGCCAGGATGAGGCACTCAGCATCAGCAAAACAACCGAAGAAAAACATTTGCAGGGCACAGCCAAAGAGAGAGATGCTTCTCCTGGATGCTAAGAAATTCACCAGCATTTTAGGAGTGATTGCTGTAGAATAGCTGATATCTAAGAAAGACAAGTTGCTGAGAAAATAATACATGGGGGTTTGCAAGCTTGGGTTGATGTTATATAGGATTATTAGACCCATATTTCCCACCACAGTTAGTGTATATACTATGAGAAATACCAAGAATAGTGTGATTCTGAGAGGTAGATAATCTGTGAATCCAACAAGTAGGAACTCAATTGGCATGGTATAATTACTCTCCAACATCTTGGTTTTCTTGTCATTCCCATCCAAAATAGATGGTGTTGGAATATGTGAGTTGATTCCAGTGATCAATGAATCAAGAATATCTTTATTCTCCCTTCTAAGGAAACAAATAGAAGGATAATAAAATTATAGTCATGACATTCTGTCTAATATATTTGGTTTGTTTTTATTTTTTTCATTTTATTTATTTTTTAATATATGTTTTATTGTTGATAGTATTACAGATATCTCTCATTTCCCTTCCTGTCTTTCTCCACCCAGCCCTTACCCACCCCCTCAGGTCTTTACTACCCTATTGCCCATGTCCATGGGCTATGCATATTAGTATATAAGTTCGTTGGTTTATCTCTTCTCATCCCCCAACCTCACATCAAGGTATGTCAGTCTGTTACCCAAAAATGTAGACACACAATGTCTGTAGATTCTACTACATTTTGAAAATAAAATATATTTTAATAAAAACTGCATTTTTAATTATTAAAAGTGTGTATACATTTTTGGGACACCCTGTACTAATATATTGACAGAGTCCTGGTCTCACTTTTTACCCAAAATAGGATGGTGCCTATGGTGTTGAAATATTTTCTACTGCTGTAAGAATATTATAAGATATTATTTAAAAATAAAAAATGTTAGTGCTGGAAAGAACCTCAGCAATTATCTAATCTATTCTTTTTTTTCTTATTATTTTTCAGATTGGATGACAAAGTCACATTCACAACATCATTCAACAAGTGACATGTTTACTAGTGATTTAAATCTGTGTGTATCTTATTTCCATAAATGGGTTATGGGATCAAAGTTCAACTTTCCTTCTTTGAGTGTCCATGAAATTAAAACTGTTTAAAGGGTTTGTTGATTAAGAAACTGAAATCCCAGAATATTTCATTTCTCTTGAAGAATTCATGCTACACTACTTTGAGCCAAAATCAGTATTATCTCCTAAAATAAGTTGAGCCCACTGATTTCCAAGGAAGTCTCATCTGACAAAGCTGTTGTTGGTGCCCATGAGTGGATTTTTATTTGCTCTCTATTTGAAGTATGACTATAGAATGTGCTCTCTCTCCTTTTCCAATGGCATTGTGCTGTAGTAGTTAAACACACATAGGCAAAAGTGAGTTTAACCTCAGATGCCATATCTAATGTTCTACAAGTCATTGAACTTCTTTATGCCTAAATTTCTTTGGTTTGTTTAACTGGCCTAATAATATACTATAATGCTAAAACCAGGATTAAACTAGATAACATAGCACTATTTACAGGGCTTGTGATATTATAGATGTATTAAAATGTATCAATTATCTATTATTAATACCGTTATAGTTATGGATGTTAATATCTGATTTGAAAATCATAAGTTCTCTGACAGTTATAGAAATGTTGTGTATTTACTTGTTATGATTTTGAATATACTTGATTTGTTTATGACTTAATAAAGTCATTTTGATCTACTTGTATGACTTGTGACATTATTTTGATCTATATTAAGTCCTCACTTATCATAGATAAGTTCTTGAAATTTGGGGGAAATGAAGTAAAACAAAACCAGTTTTGCCCTAGATTACTTAATATGAACAAGGTTAAGTTCCTACAGGGTCACATCAATATTACTATGAAATGACGTTGAACAAAATAGTGTTATTAGAGGACCTGCTGTATTTGTTTATGGTTTAAATGAAGTTGTTCTGATCTAAAGGTGATTTTTCTTTTTTACTTTGAGGAGGCTATGTGAGGATGATGTCATTAAAATTATTGTGCCACTGAGTACTTATTGATATAAACAGATTGAGGAGCCACTATGATATAATGAACTTTTAAACTTCCGATACCAAGAGTTTATGAGGACTTAATGAGTGTTTGGTCTTAGCAAGGCTACTCTTTGCTGACCTACATAGCTCTCCAAAAACCTTAGGACATTAGCTCCTATCATGTCAAGACTAGTCTTAGTTGGCAGTGGAAACATGAATCAGTCTCGGGAAGGAGATAATCTTGCCTGCTAACACCAGTACCTCTCTTCTGATAGGATAGCATTACGCTCTAGCAACAAAGGACTTTCCATTAATGCTGACAGCTAGACATCAGCTCTTGTGTGGCTTAGCTGACTCCTCTGAGAGCAAACTCGTGCACAGGTACACCACAACTAACATTAGACTTTATGTCTTTTATTTCCCCTTTGCCTGGAACAATAGCATAGAGTATCTATCATTAGTTTGGAGCAGTTAAGAGATATTATCCTGTACACTATTGGCTTGTAAAATCTTTTTGTTACAAATTACAATTCCCACAGCGAACCTGTGTTAAAAAATTGGCAAAGACAATCTAAGTCTTTGAGCATAACTGTACCTCAGACAAAACATGGAACAAACATAACATAGGCATACTCTCTATGCCCATGGAAACTAAGGTTTATGCTGCTGATGAAATTTAGCTTAATTCATTTAGCTTACTCAGTTTCATTATACCATTAGGCACAGTCAGTTTCCCCCTCATAACAATAAGGAAAACGATGAATCAGACAGTGAATTTTGGAAACTGTCATGGTTAAGGTAAGGTTAGAATTATGGCCCACCCCATCTTCCACCTACTCCCCCAGCCTAGAGAGTCAGTGAAGACACATTATATCTAAGGCAATATTATCTGTGACACTCACACAAGATATTTTGTTGATTTTTTAGAGAATCAGTCACTTACCTCAGTGTCATTTAGAATTTTGAATTATAGAATTTATTTTAGATAAGACACTGGCAACATTTTCTCTCCAGTTACGGAGCAATAGCATAGTGAATCCATCTTGTAATAGATCTTGTAAGGAATGAGTGTTTATCATGTAGTTTGTGACAAGTGGGACATTGTCCCAAGATAATCCACAATCCCAGAAGGACTTTGGATAAACAATTACTTTTGTTGCAGTGAAGTGGCTTGAATTATTTATTTTAAATGAGAAAGATAATGAACTGACTGTAATGTAGCCAGTTACAATATAACATATGTCTCCTTCACTGGAGATCTTTGATTAAAAAACAACATCAACAACAAAAATCCTTAAATTATACCACCAAAGAAAAAGATTTATCCTGTAGATTCTATGATGTCTATCAGATACTTAAAGACACCTTAGAGCATTTAGTTATGTAATGGAGTTCTAAATTATAAGCTCAATGCTATTAAGAAGAATCCAAGGCACCCTAATTTTTGTTTGTTTCTCAATTATCTGAGTGACTGCAAGGAAATATGTATTGAATGATAACATATAAGAGTGAGAGTTATGACAAAAATAAAGCCACCTGGATTTGAATATTAGTTTTGTCACTTCACAACTGTGAGACATTGAGCTACTTATTTAATTTTACTTTTATTAATTTGTAAATTGTGAATAATTTCCCACTTTATCAGATTCTTGTGAGGACTGAGATAACACATGTAAATACTTAGCACCTTGTTCAGCTGATTTTATTCATTTAATGACTATTAGCTTTTTTTTGCAATTATACAATTATAGCAATAAAATATATATTTATCTCACTTAAATAAAATAGAAAATCATTAACAAGTAGGATTTGTCAATGAACACAGTAAATAAATACTTAACAGTCAAAAATAAATCAATGAAATTCACTATAATGTCATTCTAAAAAGAACATAATCATATCAGTGGATGAAGAAACATTTAATATAATTCAACATTTAGTCATAACAAAATACTTTAGCAAATTAAAAACAGAATATCACTTCTGAACTTGATAAAGGGAATATACAAAAACCTATGGCTAATATAATATTTAATGACAAAACGAATGAATGTTTTCCTTCAATACAGTAAACAAGCTATGGACATGTGCTCCCTCACCACTTCCATTCTGCATGGTTCTGATGGTTCTACCAGTGCAATAGGCAAAAAAAGAAAATCAAACTAAGGAAAAAATGAATAAAGTTTGGAAAGGAGAAAAATAACATATAAATACCAA
Organism: Plecotus auritus; assembly: GCF_963455305.1. Lineage (NCBI taxonomy): Eukaryota > Metazoa > Chordata > Mammalia > Chiroptera > Vespertilionidae > Plecotus > Plecotus auritus. The sequence goes on from NC_137783.1 coordinate 136,743,333, forward strand.
ATTTAAATATATAAAATACCATTTGTAGTAGTATCAAAACATGAAACACATGGGGGTAAGTGTCATGAAATATGTATAAGAACTATATACAGCAAAGTATTGTAAGCAACAAAATAATGATGAGAGAAATTTAAAAGTTGTATAAATGAAGAAATATACTGTGCTTATGGTCTGGAAGACTCATTACTGTTAAGACATCTACTGTCTCCCAATTGATCTACAAATACAAAGCAATACTGATTAACTCCCAGCAGTCCTTTTGTAGAAATATAACCCAAAACTTAATAGTAAATGTAAAGAACTAAAAATAGCCCAAATCTTGGAAAACATATTGTAACAGACACTATCTGATTTCAGATGTATTATGAAGCTACAGTAATCAAGACAGTAATCAAGAATAGCATAAAAAGTTTAGAAATTGATCCAAACATATATGGTCAAATAAATTTTACAAAAAAGTAAATCTATTAAAAAAGGATAGTGTTTTGGAAAAAAAATGTTAGGATATCAATTAGACATCAATTTGCAGGGGAAAAGGAAGAAAAAGAAAAAAAAAAGGAAGGGAGAGCCATTCTACTCCTATTTACCAAAGATAAATAAAAACATAAATCCACACAAAGAGGGCCTTTGTGCATGATTACTTTAAATTGGAAACAGACCTAAGGGCCTGCTACAACTATAAAATGCACTACTACTTAATAATAAAAGGAAAAAACTGATAAAATTAACAACCTGGTTGGATCTCAAAACAGTGCAATGAGGGACAGAAGCCAGATTCAAAAGGTTTCCACTGTATGATTCCACACATGAATATCCATTCTGGACAGGTAAAAAACATGGCATAAATCACACCAATGCCTTCACAGTGGTTGTCAGAGACTGGGAGAGTGGCCAGAGCTGTCTGTAACGGGTATAATGGAAGTTATTAAACTGGATAAAGTATTCTATGTTGGTTGTGATGGTTATAAAACAGTAGGTGTTTGTCAAAACTCACCATACTGTCCACCTAAAAACAGTGTTAATTTTCTCTAAGACACCTATGGTACAATAAATAAACCTGACTAAAAAAGTAAGTTTTCAACGTATTTAATCATTTTTTAGTTGAAAATTTTTACTTATTATTCTTTCTGCTTCTTCTTTAAATAAACTTTTCTAAGATTTTAATTTATAATCTCTTGTTCAGTAAATTCAACCTCCTTTCTTAGCCCTGTTTTATTTATGGTTTAATAATATTATTCTCTTCTTTCATTATAACATTCTCTATTTCCCCTACTATGATAACTCACTATGCTGATTTTCTTTCTGTCTCTCTTAATTCACATTTCTGGTAGCTCAATTACAAATTATTTTTAAGTATGTTCATATTTTAAGTTGTTAAGTTTCATACAGTAGTAAATAAATATTATGTATTTTATAGATGCCAATAGGAGCAGTTTTTAAGGCTTGAGGTTAAGAACTTTGCAAATCAAGTTTTAAACAATATCTAACATGATGTAACAGATTTTCTTCCCATTCAGAGATACTTTCACTGCTTTGAAGTTTGGAAGATTGGATTTGCTAGAAGATACACACAGAAAAGTATATGTACATGTACATATAGTATGTGTGTAATCTAAGTGACTAAATAAAATGTTAAATGAAACTGGACAGGGAACTTAAGTTGCTAGGTATTCATTCTTTCCTATGAAATTGTGTTCAGATTCACCCTCCCACTTCCTAACAGTTTGTTCATTGAAAAAGCATTTAATAACTCTATGTCTTACTTTCCTCATCTACAAATAATGTAACATAATAATGCCAACCTCAAAGACTGGTGTAGAGGTGAACTGCAAATTCAAATGGAAAATTGTGATATAGTATTTCTTGACTGCATATGCATTCTCTATGCAAATAGATTCTCCATGCATCTGACTCTCAATGTGGTTTATTTCACATTGTTTTACTTGTGAATTGAGATATAGAAAATCTATAATTTTACCCCCTTGTAGGATAAGAATTATAGACAACAATTGCAGAAAAACAACACAATTTTTAAATCATAAAAAAGAAATTAAGTTCTTTTATTCAATGTCCTATTTGCTCAGGGTATAGGTTCTTTTTCATTGTTGATAATATTACAGATGTCCCTCATTCCCTCCCCCTCAGCCTCCCTCCTTCAAGACTCTGCCCTATCGGACCTGCATTGCCACCATGTGCCCACCATCCAGATATCATTGCTGACATGTACACATAAGGAACTGTTTGACATTGAAACGGGGACTCAGAACTGTTGGACATTGAAATTAGGACTCAAACATTTTTTGTTATTATATGTTTATTTCTAGTCTGCAGAGGCAAGATTTTTTAAAGGAAAGAAAAGGGGAAAAAATAGATACAGAGGCAAAGAAGCATTGAACAGACTGTCAAACTACAGCAGGAAGGCAGGGGAGGTTGGGGCGGGGGGCTGTAAGAGATCAACCGAAGGACTAGTACGCATGCATATAAGCATAACCAATGGATACAAGATACTGGGGGGTGGGCAGGTAAAGGCAAGTACTGGGAGGTAGGGGAGGCCGGGGGGGAGGTCAATGGGGGAAAAAAAAAAGGAGACATATGTACTACTATTTGTAATACTTCAAACAACAAAAAAATAAAAAATAAATAAAATTAAATTTAAAAAAAGACTCTGCCCTAACCCAGGCCTTCACCACATTATTGTCTGTGTTTATTGGTTATGCATATAGGCCCATTATTTCTTTGGTTATTCTCTTCCCATCTCCCCTCATCCCTGTTCTGAGATATGTCAATCTGTTCCATGCATCCATGCCAGGAGACCTGTTTTGTTTGTCATTTATTATGTCCATTAGATTCCACATATAAGTAAGATTATGTGATGATAGTTGTCATTCAGCATAATATTCTCCAGGTCCATCCATGCTGTCACAAAAGTTAATAGTTTTGCTTTAAACATTGTACAATGAATATTAGTTTTATCTTCTCATTAATTTCACTCCAGTACAGGGTTGGATTAGAGATGAAGTTATCCAGACAAAGGGCGGGGGGGAGGTCACAAACACAGACACACACAAACACACACTCACAAACATACCACATACACTGGAAGGAAGAAGAAGAATTTAGCAGTGGGCTATGTTCTTTTGGACGCATCTAAAAATACAAAAAGATGGGCAATGTAAATAGGCAATTTTTTACGTTGGCAAAGTCTTTAAAGTAATACAGAGATTAGGAGCCATCTGATGATGCAATGTTTTATTCCACATAACTGCCTGTGATCATATTTTATTTTCCTTTGAGACTAAAAGTTTCTGCCTCTGGAGATTTGACAATACAATTAAACAATGTAACTTAGTCTCCGTGGTCACCCAATTTTCTTCCAGGAAAACAAAATAAAAGTGGAGCAACATGTATTTTCTCAGAAGGTGTCTCAAATTTTTACAAATAGGTCATTCAAACTTTCAGTGCGTTTCATCTCATTTAAAAGTGAAAATTTTCTTTAAAAACATTTTCTTTTTAGCTACAACTGAGAAATGCTGATTAAAAAAAGAGAAAGAAAACCATAGACTACACAGGTAAGACAATGGGAAGACAGTTGTAAGGATTTGGTGCTGTTATTCACCAAAATGAACAGGTAACATGTGCTACAACAAGGCATTATTTTGATAACATACACTGTAAGTAGAACAATAATTTGAGAGCACATCACAGAGTCAGTCTTCAGGATTGAAAGATGTCAAAAACTGGTTATTTGAAATGGTCACAGTTTTTCTGCTGGGGATACAAGAGAGCTACTTTTTGGAAGCAATGAATGAATTTGGGAGTTGGAGAATAAACAGAGTGGTGTTGAGAGGGAAAATGTATTTGAGCTAAAACTACATACTGGTTTAGAATTAGAATTACACTTTAACAAGAATATCTGTATCCTTCACATTTTGGATATGGGATGATAGGAAAAAATAGAACACCAAATGTTGGTTGCATTTGCAGAAACTTAAGTGAAGTATGTGGAATTGAACAGTAATTTATTTGAGAGGCCTGCAACCCAGGTTCAATGCAGATAATTGCTTAATAAATTCAAAGGCTTGTCCATTTGTCTACTAATTTTCTCTAACTTCAGTTACTCTATTTACTATGCTATGTTATCCTAGTTTTTTCTCCATGTGTGAATGTCCTTATTAACATTTCCACTGTACTTGTAAACTTTTTAAAACTGAGATATTCAATCTGGCCTGCATGACTCAGTGGCTGAGCATCAATCTATGAACCAGGAGGTCATGGTTTGATTCCCAGTCAGGGCACATGACCAGTTACAGGCTCAATCCCCAGTAGGGGTTGTGCAGGAGGTAGCTGTTCAATGATTCTCTCTCATCATTGATGTTTCTATCTCTCTAGCCCTTTCCCTTCTTCTCTGAAATCAATAAAAATATTTTATTTAAAAAAAGAGACATTCAACCTAATATAAGCTTAAGCAAACTATATGTGAAATACATGATGAGAACTAATTATACTTTGGTGACCGAGTTCATCCTGCTGGGATTAGCAGACACACTGGAGCTACAGATTATCTTCTTTGTGCTCTTTTCTGTCATTTACACACTGACAATTTGGGGAAATGTTGGGATGGTCCTCTTAATCAAGACTGATTCCAGACTCCACACACCCATGTATTTCTTCTTGGCTAACCTGTCCTTTGTGGATGTTTGTTACTCGTCCACCATCACCCCAAAGATGCTGGTGGATTTATTGTCAGAGAAGAAAACCATCTCCTTTGCTGGATGCTTTCTGCAGATGTACTTCTTTCTTGCCTCAGCCACAACTGAATGCATCCTCTTTGGCTTAATGGCCTATGACCGGTATGTGGCCATATGCAACCCTCTACTGTACCCGTTGGTCATGACCAGGACAGTCTGCCTTAAAATGGCAGCAGGGGCTTTGGCAACAGGACTGTTGAACTCCATGGTACACACAAGTTATATAAGCAATTTGCCATTCTGCAGTTCCAATGTCATTCACCACTTCTTCTGTGACAGCCCTCCTCTCTTTAAGCTCTCCTGTTCTGACACACGCCTGAGTGAAAGCATCATATCCACTTTTGCTGGAGTAAATATGGTTGGGACTTTGCTGGTCATCCTCACCTCATACTGCTACATTCTCTATTCCATCTTTCGTATGCATTCAGGGGAGGGGAGGCACAAAGCTTTCTCAACGTGTGTCTCTCACCTGACAGCCATAATTCTTTTTTATTCCACCGCCATCTATACTTATCTGAGACCAACATCCAGCTACTCCCTGGGTCAGGACAAAGTGGCTTCCGTGTTCTACACGGTGGTGATCCCCATGTTGAACCCTCTCATCTACAGCCTCAGGAATAAGGAAGTGAAGAAGGCTTTGTGGAATGTAATCACCAGGAAAAGGATCCCTCATTGCTGTGATTGTTTGGTTACTTTTCTGAACCTAGCAGGGTATTTAATGAATTTGCAAATCCTATTCAAGCCTACAGTTTTTCATAAGAATATTTCTAAATAATCATGTTTTGTAACATTGAAACATATGTATTATATAAGAAAAGCTACCTTAAATTTACCTAAGCATAATGTAAATTCCCAAACTTATGTAAGACCATGGACCCTCATCTAAACCATTCTGTATCCTCTCTGGATGCTCAAAAATAAGGCCTGTTTGTAATAAAATCTTGCCTATTGAAGGAAAGGTGTAGAATCCTTAGCAACAAAAGTCATAATTTCACATTTAGCTAGCCATAGAAAATATTTGTATTTATTCATAAACTACTTCCCTGTGCATTATTACTTGTCATTTATTATTTGCAAAGACTGTTATATAGGACATATCAAAAATGTTTTAAATTTAAAATATTTTAATGTATTAAATTATCCCCTCATAGGATTCTTAAATAAAATTTCAGAACTGCAGTTTAAATTGCAACTGTAAACTCACCAGCTTTTATTTCCCTTATTCCCCCATTTATATATATATATATTACTTAAAGTATAAAGATGAGTTTGTGCAAAAGCATGTTATCAAGAGACTGCTGCCTGATTAGAATGCACCAATTATAACTCTTCTATATCCTTCCCTTCTTAAAAATTCCCAACCCTTCTCTTCCCTTCTCTCTCATGGGACTGACACAGACACACAAAGCCACGTACACACAGACACACAGATTCAACTACAGCAAAGCATATAATCAGTGGATGGTTCCAAAGAGAAGGTTCAGTGTTCAATGGCTGAATGAGATATACATTCTTCACAAAAGGCTCACAAATTTTCTGCTCACAGAAAATCCTATTGGCTGCCAATAAAATAAATTTAAATTTAATATTAAAGTCAAGCAGATTAAAAGGTACAAACTCCAGTTATAAAATAATAAGTAATGGGGATATAATGTAAAGCATGGTGACTATAGTTAATATGACTATACTGCATATTTAAAAGTTGCAAAGATAGTAGATCTTAAAACTCCTCATCACGAGGAAAATATTTGTAAATATGTATAGTGATGGATGATAAGCTAGACTTACTGTGGTGATCATTTCATAGTATATACATATATTGATTTATTATATTTTACAACTGACACTAATATAATGTTATATGTTAACTATTCATCAAGAATAAAAAATTTTAAAAAGTTAAACATTAACATGAAGGTAGCAGGGAGTTGGCTTAGTACAACTCTGGAGGAAAGTGAGTGGGGATCAGGCTTGCTAAAAAAAGACAGCCACACCTATGAAGGAAAATTTCTCAAGACCCATCTCTTGCCCTTGTCTTTAAAGTGGCACCTGAATGGGGAGGTGATGACCGATGTGGCAGAGCAGACTTATGACCTGTCACTAACGTCACTCGGCTCATACATACAATGCACTCAGTGGTCCACATAGGTGACCTTGGCCAGATGGATGTTCATGAAGGAATCAGTGTTGTCTGTGCATCCAGGGGTCATGTTCTCACACCACATTGGTTACTAGCCCTGGAGGCCTGCGGCAGAATGATCAGGTTGGTCTCAAAGGTGGTTCACTCTTTCACTGAGTAGCTCACCTATGTTATTCTGCACCACCTTGCTGCTTTTTGGCTGGGTTCTTTCCACTTTTTTTTTGTCCCAGGAATTTAATGAAATCATATATGGAACCAAGACATTTCACCAGTAAATACTAATATATTCCTTCCATTGAATGTTTTCATTTTCAATGAAACAAAATTTGGACAATGAAATACAGATATTCTGAGACTTGGATTTTCAGACATATCATATTTCAGACATACCATGTTCTCTGCCTGCTCTCCTGTACAGCCCTCCTACATGTAATTAATCTCATTTACAAAATCTGCATACATTTTCTACTTTCAGGACTATTATCACTTAATGATGATGGCATTTTATTTTAAACTAGAGGCCCGATGCACGAAGATTCATGCAAGAATGGGCCTTCCTTCCCCTGACTGCCCGCACCGCCTTCGCTCCAGCTGGAGCCGCCTTTTCGCCTTCCCACGCTGTTCAGAGGCCCGGAGCGGCTGGGGCAGTGTGGAAAGCCTGTGTCCTGCCCCCGGCCTCTTGGTGCCTGTGTATGTAAATTAACCCACCATCTTTGTTGGGTTAATTTGCATACTCCCTCCTGATTGGTTGGTGGGCATCGCAAAGGTATTGTCAATTTGCATCTTACTCTTTTATTAGTGTAGATTCCTTGAATATGTGCTTCTTATGTAAATTTTGAGTATTTCTTTATTCCATTTATTTAATTATGTAAATTTAGATTATTTATTTAATATTTTTAAAATTATATTTTCTTGCTTATTGTTCAATGCATTTATATGGAAAACATGCCCAATATTTTTATTTAATTTAAAAAAGAAACTTGCACTGTAAAAATATTAAGACTTCTAGTTATTATATTGAATGTGATTTTTATCTTCTTTTTTTCTTTAGAACCTGAGAATATTTATTAAGCCCTTCCTTATGAATGTACATTGTTTTGCCCTTTGCTATGATATCTCTATTGCTTTCTGGTTTTTTAATTTTACAGTCTTTTATTTTACTTGAATGTTCAAAGTTACCACATTCCCTAAATATACAGATATCAATCAATGTTTTGTTTTATTGTTTGCAATCAATTATCAAGATTAGATAACAAATTTTTATTTTTTACTTTTTGAGTATTTTAAATTTGAGGCATTTTTTCTACTGTGGAAAAAGTGTTATTAGACAAGTAGTAATGTTTGCATGTGACAAACACAGCAGCAGTGTTTTTAATAGAAACACATTATCAGTAGCAAGTATCAGGTGAAAAGAAGTTGTAGTTTTTTAGTCCCACTGCCAGGTTATAACTTCTGCCCCCAAACAACATGGCTGCCAGGAGGGCTTCACCTTATAATTTCAAGCAATGTGATTGTCAGGGTGGAGCTCTCTGGCACAGAGATGGTTGCAGTACCCTCACCATAGCAATGGGCATGGGAGAGAGAGGCACCAGGCAGCCAGCAGTCCCAGCTTACTTCTAGCAGCAGTTTTCCTTGGTGGCTTTTGTCTGTGTCCAGGTTTTCTCTATCACACCAACCACACCATCACCCCCAACCCAGCCACAGGTCCCTCAGATCTGCATGCCCTCAGCCTTGGCTGGGAGCTGCACTCTGGACTGTGATACAGAATTTTTGTACTGGAACCTGGATTCTTTGTCCGCTGGAATCAAAGAATGAATTCACAGACAGAAAATGGTATAGCAAAGGTGGATATTTATTGAAGAAGTACAGACTCCCACATGGGGAGAGGGAAAGAGTCCCACAGAATGGACTCCCACATGAGGAGGGGGAAAGGGTCCCACTGAGTTCCTTTTCCCTATGGCTTTTAAAGGCTTCAGATCCTGGTGCCTTGATATCCCCTCTGATTGGTCACTATTCCCTTAGACTGGTTACTATAGTAACTCCTGGGCTCAAAGATGGAACCTCACCTTGGACATGTGAGGTTCTCCCACTCTCCTTCCTTATAGTTTTCCTATTCCCTTTGGGCTTTCTTCTTCTCCTTCTGAATGATGGGCTTCCTTCTCTTTATTCTGTACATATAGACCTTTTGCTGTTCTCAGCTCCCCCATTCTATGGAAATGTACGTGTTGCAGCTTTCCAGCTCCCCCTTTCTATGGAAATATACCTTCTGCTACTCTGCAGACCGGTGCTTTCCTCCATGGCCCCCTTAATTTCCAAAATTTCTAAAATTTCCTAAACCTGTCCTATTTTACCCCTAAAATTCCTGTTTCAACTGTGAGTCATGCCCTCAGTCCCCAGTAAGAGCTCCAGGTTGCTGGCCCCTCCCAGCCCATGATGCCGGATCCTGTGTGCTCAGGCTGAGGAAGCTGCGCAGGGCACAAGGAAACAGGCCCATGCCTAGGGCTTTGAGCAAGGACTGGCAATGCCAGAGGTGGCGCAGGGCTGAGATAAGAAAATGAACCAGGAGAGAGAGAGGCAAATGAGTGATAAAACCCGCAGCTTAGGGAGGCAAGGTTTTAACTCACCATAATCCAGTCCAGGTGTTTTCCCTTCCCATTGCAGACCAGATGTGGGCTGAACAGCAGGTTGGAAGGAGAGTAGCAGTGAAGTGATGCTTTCCAGGCTTCAATCCTCCTGGTCTTCTTGTCCCATCTGGGTTGCCTGCCATATGTTACAGGATAGGAGAGGGGCTCATCTCCCCTGGTTGCTTGTAGAAGTGGGGTTCTTGGTACTGCTAGAATAAGCATTTCTGAAGGCCTCCACGGGAGGATGAAGATTAGTGGAAAGCTTTATTTCCGTGGAATTATACTACTGGGTTTCCAAAGCATTTCCCTTAGTCCAGTCATAAAAGAAGTATAGCCAGGGCTTCTGTAGAGCTAAACTCAGAGTCAGTGTCCAGAGTTTCCTTTCCATGTTGGAGCTGGGTACAGTCCAGCATCAAGATAGCTTAATTTCTGTTTCCCCGCTGTAGTCCATTAGTCCATTGCATGGTGTCCAGAGGGCCACATGGCTATGGAGGAAAAACAGGAAGGAGCAAAATAAGAGTTCCAGGAGCCAAGGGGAACCAAGAGCAGGGAAAAACAAGAGTAAATTTCTTCTTTTTTTTTTATTGATTTCAGAGAGGAAAGGAGAGGGATAGAGGGATAGAAACATCAATGATGAGAAAGAATCATTGATTGGCTGCCTCCTGCACTCCCCCTACTGGGGATTGAGCCCACAATCCGGACTGGGAATCAAACTGTCACCTCTTGGTTTGTAAGTCAACACTCAACCATTGAGTCACACCAGCCAGGCAAGAGAGAGCACATTTCTTTGTTTAGGTGATTATGTATTCCCAAATCTTCTAGCGCTTGCAGTAGCCATGCCCACTCTGGCCAATGATCTCTGTTCCCAGGTGTAATTAAAAGGCAAGTATCTTTCCTATGTCATTTTAACTTTACCGGGGATGTGTCTATCTTTTCTCCCCACCCCACCACCCCCCACCCCCAGCGTTTTGCAGAGAATAATAGGCTGGTGATTTCCTGGGGAGTGAAAAGTTGCCGATTTCTGGTGAAGTTGCCCAAATGACATGCTTATAATATGTCTTCCTTTTGCTCCTATTCTATTATATATGACTAGCTAATTACAACGGTATCATTTTATGCTCTAAAAATTTCATTAACTAATTAAAAAGAAGAAAAATATAACCAAGTAACTGAAAATGACAAATTCTGTCATTAACATGTCCTATTAATACAATTGAGTAGGTTTATATAACCAGCATTTCATTCTACCTTTCATGTTGTAGTCTTTTAAAAATATTTAAATTACATAGTATACAACATTCTTGCCTAATATTTCCAAGATATGTGGAAATGATAATCGACAAAAGGAGTATCATTGTCAGGTAAACCAAGATTAACAAAGATATTTGTGCTTTCTAACCCCATTTTACAAAGAGTTTCTTTTGGTAATGAAGCAACCATCTTATATAAAAACTGCTGTTTGAAATTTTAACCCTGCTATTTGGCTTCTGTAAATGCTTGCTTGCTTGCTTGCTTAAATAATATGGAAAATAAGACTACTCCCACTTCAGAGAGGCCATTAAACCTTCCTGGATGATGTTATCAGTGCTGGCACCAGGCCAGGCCTTAAGTTGCGGTCTCAAGGCCCCAGCACATAGGGGCTCTTTAAGAACTTGCATATTTGGGAGACAAAGAAGGTAAAATCATATAAATAGGGAAAGTTCCTCCATGTTGGGGTCCAGAATTTGAGAGACATTTTCCTCTGGGCCCGTGCGTAATAATAATAATAAATGTAACTCCATCTCTCTAAGTATTGCTTGGTTCTTCTCCAGTTTTGTGTAACAATAATAGTGGAGTAAATGCAATGTGAAAATTTAGAAGTTACCCGTCATGTCATAACTGTAAAGTTCCTTTGTTCAATATCAATCAAGAGACTACAACTGTCAGAACACTACAGTTGATCTCTTACGTACTTTCGGTGAAAGTCAATATCTGCATTACCTCATGAGATAATCAAAGGAAAACTTTTCACAGATGTCAATCAGGGAATAATTTTTAATAGCACAATGATGAGATTCTGACATCTAGTTTTTATTGAATTTATTGGGATGACATTGGTTAATAAAATTAGATAGGTTTCAGGTGTACAATTCTATAAAATATCATCTGTGTATTGTATTATATGTTTACCACCCCAGGTCAAGTCCCCTTCCATCATCATTTATCTTCACTTTACCCTCTTCTATCTCCCCCACCAACCCCATGCAGTGTATTTCATGATGTTACAGATCTTTCTTTAGAAGCACAGCACAAGAAACTGCTGTGATGTTTGGAAGATTGGATTTACTAGAACACATACAAGTAAATATGTGTGTGTGCATATAGTATATGTGTATATATGAATTATATATATATATATATATATATGTATGTATATGTATATATATATTATAAATTTAAAATATTCTAAGTAACTGAGAAAATAAAATTAGACAGAAAAATTAGGTAGGTGGACATTAATGCTTTTGTTGAAGACTGTGCTCAGGTCAATTATTGCACTTCCTAAGAATTTGTCCATTGGAAAGTCATTTATTTTTTTTAAATCTTTATTGTTGCAAGTATTACATATGTCTCCCCTTTTCCCCCATTGACCTCTCCCAGCCTGGCCCTGCCCCCACACCAGGCCTTCACCACCACCCCATTGTCTATGTCCATGGCTTATGTCTATATGCATACAAATTCATTGGTTGATGGAAGTCATTTAATAGCTTGAAGTCATTTGCAAAATGTGTAAAATAATAATGCCTCCCTCAAAGACTGGTGTGAAAATTAGTTACAAATTTAAGTGGAAGAGTGTAATATAGAACTCAAAGCATTGTAAGTTCTTTTTGCCAATAGACTCTCCATGCATATGGACACACAGTGTGCTTTATTCAACCTGGTTCTACCTGTGTATTTAGGCCTAGAAAATCTGTGCTATCATCCCCTTCTAGGATAAGAATCACAGACAATAATTATAATAAATCAACACAATTCTGAAATCATAAAAAAGAAATCCCATTTTCTTAGTCATTGTTCTATTTGATTAGGTTATAATTTTTTTTAAAAAAACACACCATACAATGTATTTAGTTAGTTCCTCCTTCATATTAATTTCACTCAAGGGCAGAGTTGGACTGAAGTTTCAACTGACTCAGACAAAGGAAGGGACCAACCCTCCCACAAACACACACTGGAGTAAAGGGAAGAATAATAATTTGGTAGTTGGCTATGACCATTTTGAAATAGGCTAAAAGTATAAAGAGAGAGGCAATGTAAATAGCCAATTTTTTTTTCTACTTTGGCAAAAGACTTAAGGAAATACAAAGATCAAGAACCACTTCATGATGCAATGTTTGATTCCATATAACTGCATATGATTATATTTCATTTTCTTTTGAGACAAAGTTTCTGCCTTTAGAGGATTATCTTCACAATTAAACCCTATAACATATTCCCCATGGTTACCCAATTCTCTTCCAGGAAAACAAGATAAAAGTGCAGCAACATGTATTCATTCAGAAGGACTCTAACATTTTTACCAAAAGGTAATTCAAATATTGAACACATTTCATTTCATTTACAATGTGATCTTTTTATTTTTCACTTTACTAGTAAACTCCAACTTAGAACCCCTAATAAAGAAAGAAAATAATAGTCTATAGGAGTAAGACACTGGAGAAAGAAGCTCATGAGGATTTGATGCTGTTATTCACTACTGTGGACAGGTACTGTGTATGCAACTACATGACATTAATGATAGTGTACTTTGCATAGCGAACAATCATTTGGTTCATTTTTGAAACACTACCAAATCATTCTGTAAAATACAATAGATGTCAAGATATTGGTTACTTGAAATGTCACCATTTTTTATGCTTGGGGTACACAAGAAATTTCTGGGAAGCAATGCATGAATTTTGGAGTTGAGAAAAAAAATGGATTTGTGTTAATTGCATAAACACACCTTTCAGAGACTGGAAGAGACTAAGGCAGGAAGATTGGTATCTTTTGCACTTTGTATGTGGGCTGGTAGAGAACAACATCTGTTGCATTTGAAGAAACTTAGTGGAGGATGTGAATTGAGACCAGTTATTTGAGATTTAATAAAGTCAATTGCTTCATATATTCAAATGTTTCTCCATTTCTACACTAATTGTTCTCATTCTTCAGTATCTCTATTAACTATGCTATATTAGCCAATGGTAGGTTTTTTCCCCCCATGTGTGAATAATGTCATTAAAATTTCCACTATTTCCTGTAACCTTTAGATAGGAAAATATCTATACCTGATATAAGTTAAGCAAACTATATTTCTTGTAAATGACCAAAACAAATTATACTTTGGTGACCGAGTTCATCCTGCTGGGATTAACAGACACTCTGGAGCTACAGATTATCCTCTTCTTGCTCTTTTTTGTCGTTTACACACTGACAGTTTGTGGAAATGTTGGGATGATCCTGTTAATCAAGACTGATTCCAGACTACACACACCCATGTATTTCTTCCTGGCTAACCTGTCCTTTGTGGACGTTTGTTGTACCTCTAACACCACCCCAAAGATGCTTGTGGATTTATTGTCGGAGAAGAAGACCATCTCCTTTGCTGGCTGCTTTCTGCAGATGTACTTCTTTATTGCCTTAGCCACAACTGAATGCATCCTCTTTGGCTTAATGGCTTATGACAGGTATGTGGCCATATGCAACCCTCTGCTGTACCCGTTGGTCATGACCAGGACAGTCTGCCTTAAAATGGCAGCAGGGGCTTTTGCAGCGGGACTGTTGAACTCTATGGTGAACACAAGTTATGTAAGCAGCCTGCCATTCTGCAGTTCCAATGTCATCCACCACTTCTTCTGTGACAGCCCTCCACTCTTTAAGCTCTCCTGTTCTGACACACGCCTGAATGAAAGCATCTTTTCCACTTTTGCTGGAGTGAATCTGGTGGGGGTTTTGCTGGTCATCCTCACCTCTTACTGCTACATTCTCTATTCCATATTTCGTATGCATTCAGGGGAGGGGAGGCACAAAGCTTTCTCAACGTGTGCCTCGCACCTAACAGCTATATTTCTGTTCTATTCTACCTCCATCTATACTTATCTGAGACCAACATCCAGTTACTCCCTGGGTCAGGACAAAGTGGTCTCTGTTTTCTACACTGCAGTGATCCCCATGTTGAACCCTCTAGTCTACAGTCTCAGGAATAAGGATGTAAAGAAGGCTTTGTATAATGTACTTACCAGGAAAAGGATCCTTGTATTTCTGTGATTGTCCGGTGAATTTATCAAATCTGGCAGAGTATTTAATAAACTTTCAAAGCCTATTCAAGCCTACAGTTTCTCACTAGAATATTTTCCAAGTAATTATGTTCTGTATTATTCATGTAACTTGTATAAGATCATGAAACTTTCATCTAACCATTTTGTATCTTCATGGGCAACCTAAAAATAAGGTTTATTTGTAATAAGACTTATCTAGGGAAAGGAAGGTATTGAGAATTTAGAAACAAAAGTCACAATATAACATAAAAATAGCAAGAGACATTCCAAATATTTTTTTCTTTAGCTTAAAAAATTAAAGTGTTAAATACTGAGACTTTTAATTATTATATTGAGTGTGATTCTATCATTCTTTGTTTATTTAAATCTGAGGATATGTATTAAACCCTCTGTTATGAATGTAAATTGTGTTGCCTATGCTATATTATCTCTATTGCTTTCTGGTTTTCTAATTTTCCAGTCTTTTATTTCACTTGAATGTTGAATGTAACCACATTCCCTAAATATACAGATATCAATCAATATTTTGCTTTACTCAATGTTTCTTGAGTGATTAATTTATTAAAATTAATAAAAGAAGTTTGAAATGTATGCCTTTGGGGTTTATTTTGGTCAATATTTTCATTAGTGATTAAGTAAGTCCAAATAGAGACTAATTTCAAAAACTGTCAATGTCACAAAGTTAAAAAAGTTAGCTAACAAATTGTATGGACTCAAAGAATCAATATTCAACAACTGCATAGATGTAAATAAACAACCCAAAACCATGATATTATTAACAGATGGAGACCTGCACTAAATATGTGCATATACTGTGCAGGAAAGGGTTAACTCAACCAGCTGCCAAAACTGTGCATATTCCAAGGTTTTCAGGGCTGGACTTTCACTGGCTCCTGCGAGGACCTTTGAAATCTTGGAATATGCTACCTGATAAGAACATCTTTGTATCCTGGGGCCCACAGGTAATAGTTTATGCTAATGAGGTGACTCATGGTGAATGCCTGTTTTTGTATTCCAGGGCTTTGGGTTGGGCTGTATTAGTTTGATCAGGGTGGAGCAGTTGAAGACTAAGTAACCAAGAACTGTTATGTGAGCCTTCCATGTCTATGTACTGACACTCAGTAAAAACCTGAACACCAGATCTTGATTAAGCATTTCTGGTTGTTGATACTTCATCCTAAAATATAAGGCTTATTTGTAATAAAACCTTCATCACCAACCAGGAATGCTGGGAGAATTAAATTCTGTCTGTGTGGTTCTACTGGGACATAACTCATAGAACCAGATGCCTGGTTTCTCTTGGACACTGCCCTACACATCTATTTCCTTTGCCAATTTTAATCTATATCTTAACTGTAATAAAATATAACCATACATATAAAGGCTCTTCTGAATTTTGTGAGCCCTGGTCAATCATTGAAGCTGAATGTGGTCTTGGAAATCTCAGACACAAGCACAAAATTAAAAATTTTTCCCTAGTATTTTAATTTTAATTTATTTTAATTCTTTATTATTATAATAGAGGCCCAGTGCACAAAATTCGTGCACTGGGGGGGGTGGGGTCCCCTCAGCCCAGCCTGCACCCTCTGGCAGTCCAGGAGCCCTCAGGGAATTCCACAGAGGCGGGAGAGGCTCCTGCTACTGCCACTGCCCTCAAC
The DNA here is from genome assembly GCF_963455305.1 of Plecotus auritus. Classification (NCBI taxonomy): domain Eukaryota; kingdom Metazoa; phylum Chordata; class Mammalia; order Chiroptera; family Vespertilionidae; genus Plecotus; species Plecotus auritus. The sequence goes on from NC_137783.1 coordinate 136,759,800, forward strand.
CGGCTTATGGCGCACTGACCACCAGGGAGCAGCTCCTGCATCGAGTTTCTGCCCCCTGGTGGTCAGTGTGCGTCATAGCTACTGGTCATTTCGCATATTAGCCTTTTATTTTATGGGATTATGTAAAACATAAATTTCAGTTCATTCAACAAATATAAAGTAAATATGTAAATTAGAAAACAAAGTAAGTGAGCACAAATAAACTCATCTCCTAAAATAAATTTTTAAAAAATCATTATTACTATAATTGAAAGTTCTCTGTGATTGTTCAATTACCCTGCATTTTTGACAGTGATAATCACTCTTCTGTATTTTTCATTGTTCCTTTGTTTAGTTTTTAAAAATTAATTTATCTATATTCCTAAAACCATATTTTTAAAACCTATTTTTAATGTTAGGAATGTAATATCATACACAGTTTACCTTCTGTATTGTTTGTGTTTTTCTTCAGTATTGTGTTTCTAACATTCTACTGTATTCATATGTATTCCTGCACTCTTTAATTTCACAATTTTGTAGTATTCTATTTCTTTAATGTGTCATAATTAGTTATCTTCTGTTATGACCAATGGTGATATGAATGTTACTTTCCATGTCACTCAAGACACAACTACAAGAATCCATCAGGTGTATCTTAAGATGTGGTATTACTTATATATATATACATATGTTCAACTTTAAAATATAACAAACTGTTTTCTCCATTTCTTGTTTATATTTATACTCTCAACAATAGCACATAAGACCTCAAGTTCCATTTCCTTGCTAACACTTGTTATAGTCAGACACTTAACTTCTTTTTTTCCAAGATAGTGTGGATGACAAATATTTAAATCTTTAGCACATCTGAGATTTTTTTTTTGTCATTGTATTAGGTAGCAATCTTTTCTTTATTGAATGAAGACAGTCTGTTTTTCCCCACTGTTTATTTTTTTAACGTGTGTCCTCCATTTATCTTGAATGGCACCCTACACTATATGTTAAATTTTCATTAATGTGTGGACAATCTCTACATTCTCTTCATCACTCAGTCTTACACTTACTTCATTGGTAGCCTTTCCTTTGTATAATGACATTAACAACTCCTACATATTTTTTCATTTTTTTTTTATTCTGGGTTAACCCATATAATTCCCAATTACTATGTTCATATGTGAAAGTTGGACAGTGAAGGAGGCTGATAAGAAAAAAAAAATTACTCATTTGAAATATGGCTTTGGAGGAGAGCTCTATGGGTACCCTGGGCCTCCAGGAAGATAAACAAGTGGATCCTAAATCAATTAAGCCTGAAATATTCTGGAGACAAAGTGACAAAACTGAGGCTGTCCTACTGCAGACACATTGGGAGAAGGCAGGGTTCTTGAGAAAAGAAAATAATGCTGGAAAATATAGAAGGTAGTGGAAGAAGAGGAATACCAAATATGACAGGGATTGATTCCACAAAGAAAGCCATAGGCATGAACCTCCATTCACTGAGCAGGGGTGTTGGGGATAGGACTGCATGGACACCACTCTTTTATAGGGTTTCCAGAAGTTAGAGCAGACTCAACAGCATGTTGAAGAACAATTCCACAAAAATATTACCCTTAGTTTTTCACTTTTAAAACATTAATAAAGCTTTGTATATAATTGTGTTGTATTTACAGGCCAGTTTTGTAAAACGTATCTTTGAAATTTGGACTCATCCTCATAAACATAGTGTAACTATTTGTGTTATTTATTTAAAATATTTTAATGATGTTTTATAATCTACATACATTATGAGTTTTTATTGCTAGATCAATTTTCCTGAGGACCTTGTGTATGATTAATGTTAACCTTTTAAACATTGAATTCTAAATATGTTCTGCAGTGATGAAAAAATGCAACTAATTTTTATCTTATATTTAGCAATCCAGACAAGCTATTTTATTAATTCTCATAATTTTTATTTTACTCTTTTACATGAGTTTATTCCTTAAAGTTTAAAATTTTTATTTTGTTTTTTTCCCCCTCTAGCTGCTCCCTCCATTGATTTTCTACCAACAATTAGTAACATTAGACATCATTGTCTTACATAATCCTAAAGTAAATATCTCTAACCTTTCTTAGTCTTAAATACAAATTGAAATTATTTGGTTTACCCTGCACCATTATTGACATAAAGAAACATAGAAAAAAACATTTTCAATGATAAATTTTTAGAACAAAAATTCAAGCAACAAGGTTAGAAACTTTTACCATAAAATTGCAAAAAAATGACCTAACATTAAAAGTGATTGTTCACTATTCACAAATTTGTAATGCTAATATTATCACTTTTTGAGACAGACTCACCATTCAAAGTGAATGCCCAATGGACCTCATTATTAAAGAAAAAGTCTTTGGAGAATTTTTTTAGCTTAAATTAAGAGAGTACAGAACAATTGTTAATGAGGGATAAGTACCATAAACAATGATTATCTTAGAGAAAATTGATGAATACATGACAAAGATATGAAGATTCTCCCCAACTTCTTTTACTTTAATGTAATTAATCCCTTTGAAATTTGCAAATTCCTTTCTTTTATGTTGGGAAAAATATATGGCTCAGCATCAGAATATTTCTTAATTATGCTATTTCTTATTGAATCTCAAGAGAACTCAATGGACATTACAGTTAATTCACCAACATATTATTCATTTTTCTGTATAAAAAAGCAACCCATATGTGCATTTAGAAATGATGAAATAAAGAACCCACTTATCATATATTTTTATTTACTATTTCTTACATGCAATTTCTTTATTAACTTAAATAAACTTATTAGAGTAAAATATTAACATCCTGAAGTCAATTCTTAGATAAATAATATACATAAAAATGTTCACAATCTAAAAAGTAATGAATAATAAATCATATAATTTTGAAACTGGTTTAAAATTTTGTAATTTAAAATTTAAAACATAATCAAATATATTTGTTTATTCATTCATTTACCCACAAATATTAATTAAATGCCTAAAATATGACAGCCACTGTTCTATTAACTTGGTCAATAATTGTAAAAGTTTATACTCCAACATTTTCATTAGTTATTTAAAATGAAGAAAAATACAAACAAGTAACTGAAAATTTATATTCCATTATTAATATGTCCTGTTAATATGGCTGATCAGAGTTTTATAAGTAAGCACTATATTCTACCTCTCATATTATTGTCTCTATAGCAATATTTTTTCTGACATATCTCCTGGGACAAGAGAAACAAAAGAAAAAATAAACAAATGGAACTTCATCAAACTAGAAAAGTTTTTGTACAGAAAAGAAAATCATCAACAAAATGAAAAGACAACCCACTGAATGGAAGAACATATTTGCCAGTATATATGATAAGGGTTAATATCCAAAATTTATAAAGAACTTATACAACTCGTAAAAGAAAAAAAAGAACTTATACAACTCAACACCAAATATCAATCAATACAATTAAAAAATTGGCAAAGGAACTGAATAGTCACTTCTCCAAAGAGGATATACAGATGGCCAATAGAAATATGAAAATATGCTCAATGTCACTAATCGTCAATGAAATGCAAATTAAAACCACAATGAGATATCACCTCAAACTGTCAAAATGGCTATAATGAATAAATAAACAAACAACAGGTGTTGGTGAAGATGTGGAGAAAAGGAAACTCTTGTGCAATGCTGGTGGGAATGCAGATTGGTGCAGTCCCTGTGAAAAGCAGTCTAGAATTACCTCAAAAAATTAAAAATGGAACTGCCTGATGACCTAGTGATTCCACTTCTGGGAATTCATCCAAAAACCCAACACACTAATTTGAAAGGATATATACACCCCTATATTTATTGTAGCCAAGATTTACAATAGCCAAGATTTAAAAGCAGCTAAGTGTCCATCAGTAGGTGAGTGGATAAAACAGTTATGGTACATTTACACAATGGAATACTACACAGCCATAAAATGGGAGAATATTTTAACCTTTGTGATAGCATGTATGGACCTGGATAACATTATGCTAAGTGAAATAAACCAGTCAGAGAAAGAAAAGTACCATATGGTTCCACTCATATGTGGAATTTAATGAACAAATTGAACTAACAAGCAAAATAGAGACTGACTCATAGACAGAAAACTATCAGATAGCTCTAGTTGGGGGGCAGTGGTTGGGGGAGTTGGGGAGTTGTGCAAAAAAAGAACTCATGGACATGGACTACAGTGTGATGATTGGAGGGAAGGATGGAAGTGAAAGAAGGTATGGGGGATAGTGATGAGAAAATAAAGTAAAATAAAGAAAAAAATAAGAGACTCATTGTAACTCCCCCCAAAATATTTAAATTAGAGTATACAACAATCTTACCTAACAAAATCAAGATATGTGGAAATATGAATCAACAAAAGAATGTATCTTTGTCAGGTAAGTCAGTGATTAACAAAGATATTTAGCTCACTTACAATTATGCTTTCTAACTCCATTTTATGTAGGTTTTTTAAGTAATAATGGAGTATGTAAAAATATAGAACATACCCTACATCTCATAAACTGTAAAGTCCCTTTAATTAATACTGAATTTATATTCAGTTAAGAGACTACAATTGTCAGAACACTAAAATTTATCTCTTATGCACCTTCTCTGAATGTCAAAATCTGCATTACCTTATAAGATAATCAGAAGAAAAAGACATATAGATGGATAGATAGAATTTTGCACAGATGTCAATCAGATTGTAGTTTTTAATTGTACAATGATAGGATCTTTACAAGTCAACTTTTTAGCAGTATCTTTCATGTTACAGATCTTTCTTTAGAAGCACAAGATTCTACTTGCTCAAATGATTAAATATAATTTAGTAGAGGGCTCACACACACACACACACACACACACACACACACATATCTATACACATTTAATATACATACTAGAGGCCCGGTGCATGGAGGGGGGGGTGCACCCTCTCCAATCTTGGACCCCTCGAGAGATGTCCGACTGCCCGTTTAAGCCCGGATATCCCTATCACAATACAGGACCGCTGGCTCCCAATTGCCCTGATCTTGCCCCCAACATCCCTCCCCTGTTGGCCTGATCTTGCCCCTAACTGCCCTCCTATGCTGGCCAATTTAGTTTTGAATGGTCAGTTTCTATGCCAGTTAGGGTCAAATGCTCCACCTCCTTGGCAGCCATTTGCTCCTCACAGTTCACCCATATTTCATCCTGATTGGTCAGTTTCTATGCCATTCGGTGTCAAAAGCTCCACCTCCTAGGCAGCCATTGGTTCCTCACAGTTCACCCAGATTTGGTTCAGATTGGTTGGTTTCTATGCCAGTCAGCATCACAACGGGGCCTGATTAGAAAAGTGAGGCTGATCAGCAGCCCTGGTGGAGGCCTGGAGAGAAATGGAGGCATGGCTGCTGGCCAAACTGGGAGAGAAAGATAGAGGCGAGTCCTGATTAAAATTTGCCACAGAAGCAACGGATCAGTCCTTACTTCTCTCTTCAGGCCTCTCTCTGGCCCTGATTCACAGCCCACTCAGCAGTCAGTTTTGGGGCACTGCGCCTGCAGCAGAAAGGGTGCCATGGCAACCCAGGGCTGACTACAAGACAGACTTCCGTAGGTCTAGCCAAGGTTGTTACCGGACATTACGACCCAGGGTTTTTATATATTAGGATAATACATATATACACATATGCATGTGCACAATATACATATATGTGTGTATCTTCTAGTAAATTTAATTTTCCTAACATCAGAGCATGTGGAGTTCTTGTGCTTCTAAAGAAAAAAATCAGTAACATCATGAAAGATACTGAATGGGGCAGGTGGGGAGGTAGAAGAAGGTAAAGTTGTGGTAAATGGTGATGGAAGTAGACTTTACTTGGGTGTGAACACAGAATATAATATATAGATGATGTATTATAGAATTATATATCTGAAGTCTATATCATGTTATTAAGCAATGTCACTCCAATAAATTAAATAAAAATAACAATGTAAAGATAACATCATGCCATTAAAAAATGATTGGCATCTGTACAAACTGTTTATTCAATTTATCTTTGTTGTGGCAAGTATTATGGATGTCCCCTATTTTCCCCCCATTACTCTGCTCCACCAGGCTCGCACCCTACCCCAAGACTTCACTGCAGTATTGTCTGTGTCTATGGGCTATGCATATAGGCATATAACTTATTTGGTTGATTTCTTCCTGGTCCCTCCCCTTGCGATTCATCAGTCTGTTAGATGCTTCCATGTCTCTGGACCCATTTTGTCATCAATTTATTTTGTACATTAGATTCCACAGAAAGTGAGATCATGTGATCTTCTTTTTTCTCTGACTGGCTTATTTTGTTGAACAAATATTCTCCAGGTTCCTTTATATTGTCTCAAAAGTAAGAATTTCTTCTTTCTACAGTTTCATAGTATTCCATTGTGTAAATGTACCACAGCTTTTGTATCCATTCATCTTATCTAATAAATGAGTAATATGCAAATTAACCATCACTCTGCTACACCCACCAGCCATGCCCACAAGCCACACCCACCAGCCAATCAGGAGCGAATATGCAAATAAACCCAACCAAGATGGCTACAGCCACAGAGAGCAAGAGGGAGGCTTGGGTTTCTCCAGCAATGGAGGAAGCCAAGCTTTCTGCCTGCCCTTGCCAGCCTAGGCCTCCACTCAAAGCTACAAAGTTTCATGATAGAAGATACATAAACCCAAACAGAAATGGCCGCAGCCACGGAGCTGGAAAGAGCAGGAGGCTAGGGTTGCCCCCGGCGATGGAGGAAGCCAAGTTTTCTGCACACCCTGGCCGGCCCAGGCCTCTGCTTAAGGCTACAAAGTTTCAATTATAGAAGATACATAAATCCCAATAGAAATGGCTGCCGCCATGGAGCAAGCAGAAGGCTTGGCTCCACTCCAGGCTACAAAGTTTCAATTGTAGAAGATAAATAAACCCCAGATCCCAGGGCCTCCGCTTGGGTCACCAGGGGGTGTGGCCGGCCTGCAAACCACCACAGGCCCCTCACTCAGGCCGCCCCACGCCCCAAGGGAACCCCCACCCTGATCCGGGACACCCTTCAGGGCAAACCAGCTGCACCCCCACCCGTGCACCAGGCCTCTATCCTATCTAATAAAAGAGTAATATGCAGATTGACCATCACTCCAACACACAAGATGGCTGCCCCCATGTGGTCAAACATCCTGCCCCCATGTGGACACAAGATGGCCACCACAAGATGGCCAGCAAGGGAGGGCAGTTGGGAGGGACCAGGCCTGCAAGAAAGGGCAGTTGTGGGCAAACAAGCCTGCTGGGGAGGGCAGTTAGGGGTGACCAAGCTGGCAGAGGAGGGAAGTTGGGGGGGACCCAGGCCTGCAGGGGAGGGCAGTTAGGGGAAAACAGGCTGGCAGGGGAGCAGTTAGGCATCAATTAGGCTGGCAGGGGAGTGGTTAGGGGGTTATCAGGCTGGCAGGCAGAAGCAATTAGGGCCAATCAGGAAGGCAGGCAGGCAAGCAGTTGGGAGCCAGCAGTCCTGTATTGTGAGAGGGATGTCTGACTGCAGTCAGACATCCCTTGAGGGGTCCCAGATTGGAGAGGATGCAGGCTGGGCTGAGGGACACCCCCCCCCATGCACGATTTTGTGCACCGGGCCTCTAGTCTATTGATAGGTACTTGGGCTATTTCCAAATCGTAGCTATTGTAAGTAACACTGCTATCAACATAGGAGTACATATACTAGTATTATTTTTTACTAGTGTTTCAGGATTCTTAGGATATATTTATTTATTGTGTTTTTCTTCTGATTACCTTATGAAGTAATATAGATATTGACTTTCACAGAAGTTTCATAAGAGATAAACTCTAGTGTTCTGAGGATTGTAGTCTCTTCACTGGGTATAAATTTGGTATTGATCAAAGGGATTTGCAGTTTATGACATGTAGGGTAGTTTTATATTGTCACATGTCACTTCACTATTACCAAAGTAAATTCTATGAGAAAAGGAGTTTGAAAGCATAATTGTAAATGCACTACATATATTTATCATTGACTTACCTGACAAAGATACTGATTCTATTGTTGATTTAGATTTCCACCTATCTAGATTATATTAGGTAAGATTGTTGTATACTCTGCAATTTAATTATTTTTAAAAGACTACAATATGAAAGGTAAAATGAAACAATTTCAAAATCTACTTAATTAAAAAAAAACTTTATTGTTGAAAATATTACATATGACCCCTTTCCCCCTGCATTGACCCCATCTATCCTGCCTCTGCTTTTCCCTTCTCCCTGCTCCCTGTTCCAGGCCTTCACCACCCTGTTGGCTGTGTCTATGGGTATTGCTTACAAGTTCTTTGGTTGACCTCTTCCTATCCACCCACCCACGTACCCTCCTCCCCTTCTCTCTGAGTTTCAGCAGTCTGTTCCATGCTTCTATGTCTCAAGAAATAATCTAAATGTAAATAATTAAAGAAATGAAATATTAAAAATCTACATAAGAAGCCCACATTCAATAAATTAAAATAAAGTACCAACATTAAGTGGTAATAGTCCCCAAAGCAGGAAATAGTTGTAGATTTTGTAAATAAGATTAATTACATGTAGAAGGGCTTTATTAGAGAGTAGGCAGAGAAAATGATATGGCTGAAAACCCAGTCTCCGAATAACTACAGTTCAATTTCCAAATATTGTTGCTATTTCTGTTTTACTGAAAATTTAAAGATTTAATGGGAGGAATATAATATTAGTATTTATGGTGAAACAGTGGGTTCCATATATCATTTAATTAAATACCCAGGACAAAGAAAGTGGGAAGAATCTAGTCAATGACCAGCAGGTGGTGCAGAATCAAGTAGGTGAAACAGTGAACCACCTCTGAGACCATCCCGATCATTCTGCCACAGGCCTCCAGGGCCAGTAACCAGTGTGGGGTGAGAGCATGGCCCCTGGGTGCACAGACAACATTGATGCCTTTGTGAACATCCATTTGGCCAAGGTCACCTACATGTACCACTGAGGGCATTGTATGTATGAGCAGATTGACCTGTTAGTGACTGGTCATAAAGCCTGCTATACCACATCTCAGATGACTTGACCATCACCTCTCCAATCATGTGACACTTCAGAGGCAAGGGCAGGAGAACTTGTATAAGAAATTTTCCTTCAAAAACTATAAATGTGGTTGTCTCCTTTTAGCAAGCCTGATCTCAGTTTCCTCCAGAATTCTACTAGGCCAACTACTGTTTACCTTCCTATTAATAATGTTCAATTTTTCTTTTTAATTTTTTATAATTGATGTATAATTGACATATAACATTATTTAGTCCCAGGTGTAAAAGATAATTATTCAATATCTGTATATATTATGAAATGATCACCACAGTAAGTCTAGCTATCATCATCACTATACAAATTACAACATTCTTTTTCCTTGCGATGGGTTTCATATATCTACACTCTTAGTAACTTTCAAATATTCAACACAGTCATGTCAACTATAGTTACCATGCTGTACATTACATTTTGCAAGTTATTTATTTTATAACTGTAAGTTTGCACCTCTTAATCTGCTTAGCTTTAATATTGATATCAATTGATTATGTAGGCAATTGATAAGAGATTTCTATGAGCACATAATCCATGGGCCTATTGTAAAGAATATGTGTCCCATTCTTCCACTGAACATTGATCCCTCTCCTCTGGAACCATGCATTAATAAACACTATGCTGTAGCTGATTCTGTGTATATGTGGTTTTATGTGTATGTGTCAGTCCCATGAGAGAAAGGAAGTGAGGGTTGGAAATTTTTAAGATGGTGAGGGAATAGGAAAACTATCATTGATGCATTCTAATCAGACACACATTTGCACAAACTTACACATTCTTTAAGAAAGATCTATGTATAGCCAAAACCGGTTTGGCTCAGTGGATAGAGCGTCAGCCTGCGGACTGAAAGGTCCCAGGTTCGATTCCGGTCAAGGGCATGTAACTTGGTTGCGGGCACATCCCCAGTAGGAGGTGTGCAAGAGGCAGCTGATCGATGTTCCTCTCTCATCGATGTTTCTGACTATCTATCCCTCTTCCTTCCTCTCTGTAAAAAATCAATAAAATATATTTTTTTTTAAAAAAAAAAAAAAAAGAAAGATCTATGTATATGGAGGAATAATTGAAATAGAAGCTGGAATTCACATTTTCAATTAAAACTACAGTTCTGAAATTTTATTTAAGCATCCTACCTGGGATAATTTGATATGTTAAATGGAAATATGTTCAATTTAAAGCATTTTCCACATTTGTAATATAAAAGTCTTTACAAATAATAAATGGTGAATAATAATGCACAGGAAAAACATATATTTACACATTATTTTCTATGGCTACTATCATGTGATATTGTGAATTTTGTTGCTTAAGACTTTATACTTTTATTTCCTTTGGCAAGATTTTTACAATAGGCTTCATTTTTGAGAATTCAGTGAAGATGCAGAACGATTAGATATGGAAACAGGATCATAAATAAATTTTTAAATTTATCTTAAACTTGGGTAAATTTAAGGTAATTGCTTTCTATGATATGTATACTTAAAAATTTTAGAACGTAATTACTTAAAAATATTCTAATCAAAAACTGTAGACTTGAACTAGCCTTTAAAAAGTCATTAAATATCCTACTTAGTTCAGAAAAATAATCAATCACAGAAACAGAGGCATCCTTTTCCTGGTGATTACATGCCACAAAGCCTTCTTCACTTCCTTATTCCTGAGGCTGTAGATGAGAGGGTTCAACATGGGGATCACCACCGTGTAGAACACAGAAGCCACTTTGTCCTGACCCAGGGAGTAGCTGGAACTAGGTCTCAGATAAGTATAGATGGCGGATGAATAGAACAGAATTATGGCTGTCAGGTGAGAGACACACGTTGAGAAAGCTTTATGCCTCCCCTCCCCTGAATGCATATGAAAGATGGAGAAGAGAATGTAGCAATACGAAGTGAGAATAACCAGCAGAGTCCCAACTATATTCACTCCCGCAGTAGTGGAAAAGATGCTTTCATTCAGGTGTGTGTCAGAACAGGAGAGCTTAAAGAGTGGAGGGCTGTCACAGAAGAAGTGGTGGATGACATTGGAACTGCAGAATGGCAGGCTGCTTATATAACTTGTGTCAACCATGGAGTTCAACAGTCCTGCTGCAAAAGCCCCTGCTGCCATTTTAAGGCAGACTGTCCTGGTCATGACCAACGGGTACAGTAGAGGGTTGCATATGGCCACATACCGGTCATAGGCCATTAAGCCAAAGAGGATGCATTCAGTTGTGGCCAAGGCGATAAAGAAGTACAGCTGCAGAAAGCAGCCAGCAAAGGAGATGGTTTTCTTCTCTGACAATAAATCCACCAGCATCTTTGGGGTGATGTTAGAGGTACAACAAACATCCACGAAGGACAGGTTAGCCAGGAAGAAATACATGGGTGTGTGTAGTCTGGAATCAGTCTTGATTAAGAGGATCATTCCAACATTCCCCCAAATTGTCAGTATGTAAATGACAGAAAACAGTACAAAGAGGATAATCTGTAGCTCCAGCGTGTCTGCTAATCCCAGCAGGATGAACTCTGTCACCAAAGTATAATTAGCTCTCGTCATTTATAAGAAATATAAATGTTTTTTTATTTGTTTAAGCTTGTATTTAGTTTAATGCTTTATTTTTTTAAAAGTTTTACCAAAATAGTAGAAATGTTAATGAGGACATTCACACATGGAAAAAATTCCTGGGTTAATAAGACATGGTAAATAGAGTGACTGAACAAGTGGAAAAATATTGGAGAAATGGAGAAGCATTTGAAATTATGAAGCTATTGCCTTTATTTAGTCTGGTTGCTGGGCTCTCAGATAACTGGTCTAAATCCACATCCTCCACTTAAGTTTCTTCCAATTCATCATATGTTGTTCTCTTTCAGCTCCCATCTAAAATACAAAGGATACAAGTACTTCTGCTAAGTCTCTCTCAGTCTCTGAAAAGTATGTTAGTTTAACTCAAACATATTTTTTTCTCAAGACCATTCTGCTTATTCATCAACTCCAAAATTCATGCATTGCCTCTCAGAAATTTCTTGTGTACCTCAAGCAGCAAAAATAGTGACATTTCAAATAACCAATATTTTGACTTCTATCTTATCTTTAAGAATGATTTTGTACTGTTTTAAAAGTAAACTAAATATTTTTTCTTATTACAAAGTACACTAACAGATTAATGTGTAGTAGCAGACCCAGTACCTGTCCACCTCAGTGAATAAGAGCATGAAATCCTCAGGAGCTTCCTTCCATGGTGTCTTATTCATGTAGACCATTATTTTCTTTTTTTATGAGGAATTCTCAGTAGGAGCTAAAATAGAAAAAAATCCATTTTTAAATAAAATAAAATGCAGTGACAATTTGAATGATCTATTTGTAAAAATTTGAGACTCCTGAGTAAGCACATGTTGTTGCGCTTTTATTTTGTTTTTCTGGATGAGAATTGGGTGACCATGGGGACTAGATTGTAGGATTTAATTGTGAAGCCAATTCTCCGAAGGCAGAAACTCTGTCTCAACATAAAATAAAATTAGCTCACATGAAGCTATATGGAATCAAACATTGCATCATGAAGAGGTTCCTCATCTCTGTATTACCTTAAAGACTTTTTTTCCAATGTAAAAATATTAATTGCCTATTTACATTCTCTCTCTTTCTCACTCCCTCTCTCTCTCAGCTTATTTCAAATGGGTACATAACCCGCTACCAAATTATTATCCTTCCCTTTACCAGTATGTGTGTGTGTAGGAAGGTAGGGTTTGGGGGGTTTGGTGGGTCTCTTTCTTTGTCTGAGTAAGTTTAACCTTCAGTCTAACTCTGTTGTTCAGTGAAATTAATGAGGAGAAATTAAGTCCATCGTACAGTGTTTTAAAAAATTATATCGTGAATAAATAGGACAATGGATAGGAAAATCAAATTGCTTTTTTTATGATTTTGGAATTGTGTTCGCTTATTACAATTATTGTCTGTGGTTCTTATCCTTGAAGGGGACGATAGCACCGATTTTCAAGACCTACATATGCAAGTAAAACAAGGTTGAATAAAGCACATTGGGTGCCCATATGCAGGAAGAGTCAATGTAGAGAGAGAACTCCTAATGCATCGTTTTTTGTGGGGTTTTTTTTTTATTAATTTCTTTATTGATTAAGGTATCACATATTTGTCCTCATCCCCCCATTCCCATCCCAAACCCCTCCCCATGCATGCCCCCACCCCCCTGTTGTCTGTGACCACTGGTCAGGCTTATATGCATGCATACAAGTCCTTTGGTTGATCTCTCTCCCTTACCCCCACCCTCCCCTACCTTCCCTCTGAGGTTTGACAGTCTGATCAATGATTCCCTGTCTCCAGGTCTGTTTTTGTTCATCAGTTTATGTTGTTCATTATTTCCTCTAGATGAGTGAGATCATGTGATACTAGAAATACACTTATAAGAACTGAAAATGAGACAAGCAATAATGGTTATGCTGAGAGGCAAATGAATCAGTCTATAGTGAGTTTCTTTCTGGGCCAACAGTTCTTTTGAGTCCCAATTTCAATGTCAAACAGTTCCTTATGTGTACATGTCAGCAATGATATTTCAGTTCTGGATGATGGACCAATGGTGGTAATGCAGGTCCGACCCTCTCTGGTTTGGTCCTGGGCAACCTGCCACGAAGCACAACTGCTGACTGCTAGTATGGTAAGGCATAGTCAGCATCTTCCATCTCTGGACTGTTTCTCTTCTGTCTTCATGGCTGGAGCAGTTCTGTCAATTCCTCTCTGTTGCAGGAATCCACATGGTCTTGGAGTTGTTTTCTGAAAATATACAAACATATTCTCGACCAAAAGTTAATAAGACTCCTTGCTATAAATTTGACGTGGGATTCTTTTTTATTTTTTGCCCAAATGATTTTCCTTTGGCTTGTTTTGACACCATGTGTGTTTTTCATAGGTGTCTTGCTATTGGTGTTACAAATGAAAGTTAATTTTCTAAAGTAAAAATTTTCTAGATGTAATTTACTTCCAGGATGTTTTTCCTTACATGATATTCTTCCACTATCCCCCCTTTTTTGATTTAAATATTAGGAGGCTTTGGGAAATTTTATAATGTAGTCTTGATAGCTTTTAAATTTTAATTTTTTGCACTAAAATATGACTGTTTTAGGTTCATTACATGTTACACAATTTTACCATGAGATGAACTACCAATTTTTGTATTACACCTTTTCATTTAAACTCTCAATTAATTTTCTACACCAGTTTCTGAGGAAGGCATTATTATTTAAAACATTTTAGAGATGAATAAAGCATGACTTCAAGCTATTAAATGACTTTGAAATAGATAAAATCTTAGAAAGTGGGAGAATTGAGTTGTTCTTCAACAGAAAGCATTCATAACCAGCTACCTAATTTTCCTGTCTGGTTTCATTTTATCTCAGTTACTTAGAAGATTACATGTAATATATGTATATATACAAACATATGGACACATATATATGAACTAGAGGCCTGGTGCACGAAATTCATGCACGGAGGGGGGTATCCCTCAGCCCAGCCTGCACCCTCTCCAATCTGGTACCACTCGAGGGATGTCCGACTGCCCGTTTAGGCCCGATCCTGGTAGTGGGTGTAATGGAGTGATGGTTAATTTGCGTATTACTCTTTTGTTAGATAGGATATCCTATCTAATAAAAGAGTAATATACAAATTGACTGTACCTCCGCTACACCCATAAGCCATGCCCACAAGCAACTCCCACCAGCCAATCAGGAGTGAATATGCAAATAAGCCCAACCAAGGTGGCTACTGACACAGAGAGCAGGAGGGAGGCATGGGTTTCCCCAGCAATGGAGGAAGCCAAGCTTCCCGCCTGCCCTTGCCGGCCTAGACCTCCAGTCAAGGCTACAAAGTTTCAATGATAGAAGATATATAAATCCAAACAGAAATGGCGGCAGCCACAGAGCTGGAAAGAGCAGGAGGCTAGGGTTCCCTGCGGCGATGGAGGAAGCCAAGCTTCTGCAGCCCTGGGCTGCCCAGGTCTCTGCTTAAGGCTACAAAGTTTCAATTATAGAAGATACATAAATCCCAATAGAAATGGCTGCCGCCATGGAGCAAGCAGAAGGCTTGGCTCCACTCCAGGCTACAAAGTTTCAATTGTAGAAGATAAATAAACCCCAGATCCCAGGGCCTCCGCTTGGGTCACCAGGGGGTGTGGCCGGCCTGCAAACCACCACAGGCTCCTCGCCCAGGCCGCCCCACGCCCCAAGGGAACCCCCACACTGATCTGGGACACCCTTCAGGGCAAACCTGCTGGCCCCCACCTGTGCACCAGGCCTCTATCTTATCTAATAAAAGAGTAATATGCAGATTTACCATCACTCCAACATACAAGATGGCTGCCCCCATGTGGTCAAACATCATGCCCCTGTGTGGACACAAGATGGTCACCACAAGATGGCCAGCAGGGAAGGGCAGTTGGGAGGGACCAGGCCTGCAAGGGAGGGCAGTTGGGGGTGATCAAGCCTGCAGGGGAGGGCAGTTAGGGGTGACCAAGCCGGCAGAGGAGGGAAGCTGAGGGCGACCAGGCCTGCAGGGAAAGGCAGTTGGGAGGGACCCAGGCCTGTAGGGGAGAGCAGTTGGGGTGACCAGGCCTGCAGGGGAGGGCAGTTAGGGGTGACCAGGCCTTCAGGGGTGGGCAGTTAGGGGCAAACAGGCTGGCAGGGGAGCAGTTAGGCATCAAAAAGGCTGGCAGGGGAGTGGTTATGGGGTGATCAGGCTGGCAGGCAGAAGCAGTTAGGGGCAATTAGGAAGTCAGGCAGGCGAGCGGTTGGGAGCCAGCAGTCCAGGATTGTGGGAGGGGTCCCCGATTGGAGAGGGTGAAGGTTGGAATGAGTGACACTCCCATACACAAATTTCATGCACCAGGCCTCTAGTCTATAATAACCTATAATAATAAAAGCATAATATGCTAATTAGACCGGACAGCCAAACGAACTTCTGGCCGTCATTCTGAACGTCCTTCAGGATGAAACCACAGTGGTGGGGGCCAAGGCAGAAGTGGTTAGGGGCGATCAGGCAAGGAGGCAGAGTGATTAGGGGCGATCAGGCAGGCAGGCAGAGTGATTTAGGGGCAATTAGGCAGGAAGGCAGGAGAGCGATTAGGAGCCATTTGTCCCACATTACAAGAGGGATGTCCAACTGCCGGTTTAGGCAGGGATCAGGTGATTAGGAGAGGGTATAGGCCTTGCCCCATGCACAAATTTCATGCTCCAGGCCTCTAGTATGTTATATATATAAAACCTTCTGACTAACTGAGATAAAATGAAACTATACAGAAAAAATAGATTGTTGGGTATTAATGCCTCTGTTGAAGCCTGCACTCAAGTCAATTCTTTCACTTCCTAACAGTTCATCCATTGAAATGTCAAGTGTTGCTTTATTCATCTGCAAAATGTAAAAATAATATCACCTATCTAAAAAACTGGTGTAGAAAATTAAGAATTTAAGTGGAAAAGTGTAAGACAGAACTCAATGCATGATGAGTTCTCTCTGCCAGTAGATTCTCCATGCATATGGACCCCCAATGTGCTTCATTCAACCTGGTTTTACTTGCATATTTAACACTGGAAAAACTGTGCTATCATCCCCTTCTACTATAAGAATAATAGACAATAATTGTAATAAGCTAACACAATTTCAAAATAATAAAAAAGTAATTTAATTTCCTTATTCATTGTCCTATTTGATCAGGGTATAATTTTTTAAACACTATTCAATGTATTTAGTTAGTTCCTCCTTGCCATTAATTTCACTCAAGAAAAGAATTGGATTGAAGTTTAAACTGAATCATCATACACACACACACACACACACACATTCAGGTAAAGGGAAGAATAAGAATTTGGTGGTAGACTACAACTCATTTGTAATAGGCTAAAAATACAAAGAGAGAGGCAATGTAAATAGCCAATTTCTTTTTTACATTGGTAAAAGTCTTTAAGGTGATTCAGAGGTCAGGAACAACTTCATGATGAAATGTTTGATTCCACATAACTGTGTGTGATTATATTTTATTTTATTGTGCTCCTGGGAGTTTGTGCCGTTAGAGGATTGACTACACAATTAAACACTATAATATAGTCCCCATGGTCACACAATTCTCTTCCAGGAAAACAAAATAAAAGTGCAGCAACATGTATTTACTCAGGTGGACTCTCACATTTTTACTAGTAAGTAACTCAAATGTTCACTGCCTTTCATTTCATTTACAGAGTGAAATTTTTCTTTTTTCTTTTTAAGCTCCAACTAAGAAACCCTAATAAAAAAGAAAATAATAGTCTGCACGAGTAAGACACGGGAGAAGGAAGCTCATAAAGATTTCATGCTGTTATTCACTGTGGTGGACAGGTACTGTGTTTGCAACTACATGATACTAATTTGATTGTGTATTTTGTATCAAAAATAATTATTTAGTTCATTTTTAAAACTCTACAAAATCATTGTATAATATACAATAGATACCAAAATATTTGTTATTTAAAATGGGCATTATTTTTTTTTTCTTGAGGTGCACAAGAAATTTCTAGGAGACAATGCATGAATTTTGAAGTTGAAGAATAAACAGAGTGGTCTTGAGAAATAAACAATGGATTTGTGTTAAATGCACACACCTTTCAGAGACTGGGAGAGACTAAGGCAGCAATATTTTTATTTCCTTTGCATTTCGAATGTGTGCTGGTAGAGACAACATCTGTTGCATTTGAAGAAACTTAAGTGGAGTACCTGAATTGAGACCAGCAATCAGAGGAACCTTATAACAGGCTTATTCGGTCAATTGCTTCATAATTTAAATGCTTCTGTTTCTCCACTAATTTTCCTCTTTCTTTAGTCACTCTACTTACTATACTATATTAACCTAAGGGTTTTATTTTTCATGTGTGAATAGGCTCATTAACATTTCTACTATTTCCTGTAACCTTTTGAGAGGGAAATATCTACATCTATACAAGTTCAAGCTAACTGTATGTGTAATACATGATGAGAACTAATTATACTTTGGTGACGGAGTTCATCCTGCTGGGATTAGCAGACACTCAGGAGCTACAGATTATCCTCTTTTTTCTCTTTTCTGTCATTTACACACTGACAGTTTGTGGAAATGTTGGCATGATCCTCTTAATCAAGACTGATTCCAGACTACACACACCCATGTATTTCTTCTTGGCTAACCTGTCCTTGGTGGACGTTTGTTACTCGTCCACTATCACCCCAAAAATGCTGGTGGATTTATTGTCAGAGAAGAAAACCATCTCCTTTGCTGGCTGCTTTCTGCAGCTGTACTTCTTTATTGCCTTGGCCACAACTGAATGCATCCTCTTTGGCTTAATGGCCTATGACCGGTATGTGGACATATGCAACCCTCTACTGTACCCATTGGTCATGACCAGGAAAGTCTGCCTTAAAATGGCAGCAGGGGCTTTGACAGCAGGACTGTTGAACTCCATGGTGAACACAAGTTATATAAGCAGCCTGCCATTCTGCAGTTCCAATGTCATACAGCACTTCTTCTGTGACAGCCCTCCACTCTTTAAGCTCTCCTGTTCTGACACACGCCTGAATGAAAGCATCATTTCCACTTTTGCTGGAGTGAATATGGTAGGGACTCTGCTGGTCACCCTCATGTCTTACTGCTATATTCTCTTCTCCATCTTTCATATGCATTCAGGAGAGGGGAGGCACAAAGCTTTCTCAACGTGTGTTTCTCACCTGACAGCCATAATTCTGTTCTATTCATCCGCCATCTATACTTATCTGAGACCTAGTTCCAGCTACTCCCTGGGTCAGGACAAAGTGGCTTCCGTGTTCTACACGGTGGTGATCCCCATGTTGAACCCTCTGATCTACAGCCTCAGGAATAAGGAAGTGAAGAAGGCTTTGTGGAATGTAATCACCAGGAAAAGGATCCCTTCATTTCTGTGATTGCTTGGTTAGTTATCTGCATCTGGCAGGGTATCTAATGAATTTGCAAAGCCTATTCAAGCCTACAGTTTTTCATGAGAATATTTCTAATTATGCCCTTTAATATTCAAGTATATCACCAAACTCCTATAAAACCATAAAACTTTTATGTAACCATTTTGTGTCTTCATGAGTCCTAAATAATAAGGCCTATTTGTAATAAAATCTTACCTAGGGAAACAAAGGTATTGGGTGTTTAGAGACAAAAGTCACAATATCACATAAAACTAGCTATAATTAACATTAGTAATTGCACACTTATATTTTTCTCATATATTCTTTTTTCACCATTTGTGATTTCTAAGAGAATACTATCTATTACTTGTCAAATTTTGTTAAATTGAAAATGTTATCCATCTTTAAATATTGAATCATCTCCTGGAAAAATATTTAAATTTTAAGATTTCAGTTTTGACCACTATAAACTCTCCAGCTTTTATTTTCCTCATTACACATATATACATACATATATATTCGTTAAAAAAATAAGTGTAATTTTGTAAAAAAGTGTAATTTGAGAAAACTGCTGTCTGGTTAGAATGTTCCAGTTACCACCTCTATTTCCCTCACTTCTCAAATATTTCCAATTCTCTAACTTCCTCTCTCCCAAACTGACACACACAGAGTAATCCGCACACATACACAATTGGCTGCTGCAAAGAGTTTACTGCAGGAAGACTTAAATGGATGAATGTGCCACATGTTACTTACCATAGCTCATGGATTTCTTGCAAATGGAAATACTCTATAAATTTTTAATAAAAGTATATTAACATAAATCTTAATTTTAAATCTAAGCATTCTAAATTGGCAGGTAGAGAGGTAGCTCAGTTAGTAGAACCCTGGAGGAAACTGAGTGAGGGCCAGTAATTGATAAGGAGACAGCAATATTTATAGTTATTGGGGGGAAATGTTTCACCACCTTTCCTTTACCCTTGCTGGTGAAGTTGCACCTGATAGATGTTGTGATGAACAAGTCATCTGGGATATGGCATAGCAGAACTTATGGTTTGTCACAAAGAGGTCATCCAGCTAGACCATTCATAATGCCCTCTATGGTCCACATGGGTGACCTTGGCCAAACAAATGTTCATGAGGCTATTGGTGTTGTCTGTGGACCTGTGGGCCATCCTCTCACCCCACGGGTATATAGTCGGTATCTGGCCCTGGATCCCCTGCAGCAGAATGATCAGGCTGTCTCAGGGGTGGTTCACTCTTTCCTGGCTACCTTGCCTACTTTCTTCTGCACCAGCTGGCTACTCATGAGCTAGGTTTTTTTCTGCTTTCCCTGCCTTGTTTATTTAATGGAATCCTCTATGGGACCAGGCTATTTCACAAATAAAAACTAATATAGTCCTTCCATTAAATGTTTTAATTTCCAGAAAAACAGAAATAGAAAAATGTTTGAAAATCAATCTACTTTGAGATTTGGGATTTTAGACATATTATGTTTTAAGACATGTTCCCTATTCTCTAATTCAGTTTCCCTACATTTAATTCATCTCATTTAAAAGATCTACAAATATTTTCAACTTTGGGAGCTACTGTCTTTTTTTATTATTATTAAGGTATTATATGTGTACATATCTTACCATTGCCCCCCCACCCCACTTCCATACATGCCCTCACCCCCCAATGTTTTGCATCCGTTGGTTACTCTTATATGCATGCATGTAAGTCCTTCAGTTGATCTCTTATTTCCCCTACCTCTCCCTAACCTTACCGCTGTAATTTGACAGTCTGTTTGATGCTTTACTGCCTCTGTATCTATCTTTTTGTTCATCAGTTTATACCGTTTTTCATTATCCCCAAATGAGTGAGATCATGTGGTATTTTTCTTTCGTTGACTGGCTTATTTCACTCAGCATAATGATCTCTAATTCCAGGTGCCTACAAATGGTAATAATTCCTCCTTTTTTATGGCAGCATAGTATTCCATTGTGTAGATGTACCATAGTTTTCTGATCCAGTCATCTGCTAACGGGCACCTAGGCTGTTCCAAATCTTAGCTATTCTAAATTGTGCTGCTATGAACATAGTGGTGCATATATCCTTTCAGGTTGGTGTTTCTAGTTTCTTAGGATATATTCCTAGAAGTGGGATCACTGGGTCAAATGGGAGTTCCATTTTCAGTTTTTTCAGGAAAATCCATTCTGTTCTCCACAGTGGCTGCACCAGTCTGCATTCCCACCAGCAGTGCACGAGGGTTCCTTTTCCTCCGCATCCTCGCCAACACTTGTCGTTTGTTTATTTGTTGATGATAGCCATTCTGACAGGTGTGAGATGGTATCGCATTGTCGTTTTGATTTGCATCTCTCGGATAATTAGTGACTTTGAGCATGTTTTCAAGTGTCTCTTGGCCTTCCTTCTGTCTTCTTTCGAAAAGATTCTATTTAGGTCCGTTGCCCATTTTTTTATTGGATCATTTATCTTCCTTTTATTAAGTTATATAAGCTGCCTGTAGATGTTAGAGATTAAACCTTTCTCAGTGATAACATTTGCAAATATGTTCTCCCATACAGTGGGGTTTCTTGTTGTTTTGTTGATGGTTTCTTTTGCTGTGCAAAAGCTTTTTATTTTGATGTAGTCCCACTTGTTTATTTTCTCTTTGGCTTCCATTGCCCTTGGGGCAGTATCAGTGAAAAAGTTCTTTTGGCATATGTCTGAGATTTTCCTGCCTGTGGATTCCTCTAGTATTTTTATGGTTCCCCGTTTAATATTTAAGTCCTGTATCCATTTTGAGTTTATTTTTGTGTATGGTGTAAGTTGGTGATCTAGTTTCATTTTGTTGCATGTATCTGTCAAGTTTTCCCAACACCATTTATTGAAGAGACTGTCTTTACTCCATTGTATGTTCATGCCTCCTTTGTCAAATATTAATTGCGCATATTGGTTTGGGTCGATATCTGGATTCTCTATTCTATTCCATTGAACTATATGTCTTTTCTTGTGCCAGTACCAGGCTGTTTTGAGGACAGTGGCTTTGTAATACAGCTTGAAATCTGGTATTGAGATCCCTCCTACTTTATTTTTCTTTCTCAGGATTGCTGTGGTTATTCGGGGTCTTTTTTTATTCCAGATGAATTTTTGGAGAGTTCTTTCTAGGTCTTAAAATATGCCGTTGGTATTTTAATGGGATGTGCATTGAATCTATAGATTGCTTTGGGTAGTATGGACATTTTAATGATGTTGATTCTACCAATCCATGAACATGTTATGTTCTTCCATCTGTTTACATCTTCCTCTATCTCTTTTATCAGTGTCGTGTAGTTTTCCGCGTATAGGTCTTTTACCTCCTTGGTTAGGTTTATTCCTAAGTATCTTAATTTTTTTGGTGCGATGGAAAATGGGATTGGTTTTTTAGTCTCTCTTTCTGTAAGTTCACTGTTGGTGTATAGAAATGCCATAGATTTCTTGGCATTAATTTTGTATCCTGCTACATTGCCGAATTCATTTATTAAGTCTATTAGTTTTTTGATGGAGTGTTTCGGGTTTTTTATGTACAATATCATGTCATCTGCAAATAAGGACAGCTTTACTTCTTCTTTTTCAATTTGGATGCCTTTTATTTCTTCTTCTTGTCTAATTGCAATGGCTAATACTTCCAGTACTATGTCAAACAGGAGTGGTGAGAGTGGGCATCCCTGTCTTGTTCCTGTTCTTAGGGGAAATGGTTTTAGTTTTTGCCCATTGAGTATGATGTTAGCTGTGGGTTTATCATATATAGCTTTTATTATGTTGAGGTATTATCCTTCTATTCCTACCTTGTTGAGAGTTTTTTATCAAGAAAGGGTGTTGGATTTTGTCAAATGCTATTTCTGCATCAATTGATATGACTATGTGATTTTTATCTCTCAATTTGTTTATGTGATGTATCACATTTATTGATTTGCGGATATTGTACCATCCTTGCATTCCTGGGATAAATCCTACTTGGTCATGGTGTATGATCTTTCTGATATACTGCTGGATCCGATTTGCTCTAATTTTGTTGAGGATTTTGGCATCTACATTCATGAAGGATATTGGCCTGTAATTCTCCATCATTGTGTTGTCTTTATCTGGTTTTGGTATTAGGGTGATGCTGGCTTCATAGAAGGAGCTTGGAAGTGTTCCTTCGTCTTGAATTTTTTGGAATAGTCTGAGAAGGATAGGTTTTAGTTCTTCTTTGAATGTTTGGTAAAACTCTCCTGTGAAGCCGTCTGGCCCCGGGCTTTTGTTTGCCGGAAGCTCTTTGATGACTGCTTCAATTTCTTCCATAGTTACTGGCATATTGAGCTGTTTAGATTCTTCCTGATTGAGTTTTGTAAGGTCATATTTTTCTAGGAATATGTCCATTTCCTCCAGGTGGTCCAGTTTGTTGGAATAGAGTTGTTCATAGTATTTTTTAACAATCCTTTGTATTTCGGCGGGATCTGTTGTTATTTCACCTCTTTCATTTCTGATTTTGTTTATTTGGGTCCTCACTTTGCTTCTTGGTGAGTCTGGCTAGAGGTTCATCAATCTTGTTTATCCTTTCAAAAAACCAGCTCTTGGTTTTGTTGATCTTGTGTATTGTTTCTTTGGTCTCTAGGTCGTTTATCTTTGCTCTGATCTTTATTATTTCCTTCCTTCTGCTTACACTGGGCTTTTCTTGTTGCTCTTTTTCTAACTCTTTGAGTTGTTGGGTTAGGTAATTTATTACCATTGTTTCTTGTTTTTTGCAGTATGCTTGTAGAGCTATGAACTTCCCTCTCAAGACTGCTTTTGCTGTGTCCCATAGATTTTGGATTGTAGTGTTTTCATTGTCATTTGTTGCCATGATGTTTTTTATTTCTTACTTGATCTCTCTGGTAACCCAGTCATGGTTTAATAGCATGCTGTTTAGTCTCCATGTGTTTGATTTTTTGGGAGGTTTTTATTGTAGTTGATTTTTAGTTTTATGCCACTGAGGTCTGAGAAGATGCTTGATATGATTTCTATCTTCTTGAATTTGAAGTGACTTTGCATATGTCCCAACATATGGTCTATCTTTGAAAATGACCCATGTGCACTTGAGAAGAATGTATATTCTGTGGCTTTGGGGTGAAATGTTCTGAAGATGTCAATTAATTCCATCTGGTATAGTGAGTCATTTATGATTGATGTTTCTTTGCTGATTTTTTGTTTAGAGGATTTGTCCAATGGTAATAGTGGGGTATTAAAGTCTCCTTCTATGATTGTATTGCTGTCAATCTCTCCCTTGATATCCTCCAGGAGTTTTTTATGTATTGGGGTGCTCCTGTGTTGGGTGCGTATTTGATTACCAGTTATTTCTTCTTGTTGGATTGCATTCTTTATTATTATGAAGTGGCCTTCCTTATCTCTTGTTATGTCCTTCACTTTGAGATCTAATTTGTCAGATATAAGTATTGATACCCCAGCTTTTTTTTTCAGTTCCATTTGCCTGGAAAACCTTTTTCCATCCCTTCACCCTCAGTCTGTGTGTGTCTTTTTTCCTGAGGTGGGTTTCTTGTAGACAGAAGATATATGGGTGGTGTTTTCTTATCCAATCCGTTACCCTGTCTTTTGATTGGGGCATTTAATCCATTTACATTTAAAGTTATTATTGATAGGTACTTATTTGTCACCATTTTTATTCTTTACCCCTGTGTTCCTTCTTCGCTTCCTATTTTTTTTTTTTTTTTTTTCTACAGCAGACCCTTTAGCATTTCTTGCATTGCTGGTTTGGTGGTAATAAATTCCCTTAGTCCTTTTTTGTCTGTGAAGCTCCTGATTTCACCTTCAATTTTGATTGATAGCCTTGCTGGGTACAGTATTCTTGGATTCAGATCCTTCCTTTGCATGACTTTGTATATTTCATTCCATTCCCTTCTGGCCTGATGAGTTTCTGTTGAGAAATCAGTTGCTAGTCTGATGGGGGTTCTTTTGTATGTAACTTTCTGTCTCTCTCTTGCCGCTTTTAAGATTCTTACTTTGTCGTTGGTGTTTGCCAGTTTAATTATAATGTGCTTTGGCGTCGGTCTTTTGGGGTTCATTTTGATTTGGACTCTGAGCTTCTTTGATTTGTGTGTGGTTTTTCTTCCCTATATCAGGGAAATTTTCTGTCATTATTTCTTCAAATAGGTTTTCTATTCCTTGCTCAGCTTCCTTTCCTTCTGGAACCCCTATTATGCGGATGTTGTTTTGCTTTGTGTTGTCCCAAAGTTCCCTTAGGCTCTCCTCCTGCCTTTTATTTTTTTTTTCTAGAAGTTGCTCTACTTGCGTATTTTTTCCCATCTTGTCTTCTAGCTCACTGATGCGGTCCTCTGCTTCTTCTAGTCTACTCTTGATGCTTTCTATTGAGTTCTTTACAGCAGCAATGTCATTTTTCATTTCTTCTTGGTTCTTTTTTCATTTCCTCTTGGTTCTTACACATATTGTTGAATTTGTCTTCCATTCTTTTCAGCCACCTTATGACCATTTCTCTGAATTATTTCTCTGACAGGTTGCTTGCCTCCATTTCATTTACTTCCTTTCTGGTGATGCCTGCTTTTCTTTCATATGCAGGCTGTTTCTTTGTCTCCCCAAGGTCTCTCTTCTCTGGGTGTCTGGTTATGTAGTTCTCTCTCTCCTGCATTGATTTAAAGACACAAAATACAGCACTACCAGGTAAACACACAAGGCACTGAACAGAAATGTATTCACAATATTAATAGCCTCCAATAAAGGTGACCACAGAGAAAGGCAAATTAGGGGATAGGAGAGAAAGAAGAAGAGGAAAAAGAAAGAAAGAAGAAGGAAAAAAAAAGGAGTGTCAAAATGAAATTGGGAAAAGGGAAAGAAAAATAAAGGAAGAGAGACAAGAAAGAGACTAAGAGAGAAAGGGGAACAGACTATATATATTGGGGATAAAACTTCAATAGAACAATCACTAATCCCGGCAAATGCCAGCAACAAGTGCCTGGGGATTAATACAAACTACAACACCAAGTAATATTTAGTAGGCAAGGGAAAACAGAAGCACAAAACAAACAAAAAAATAAACAAAAGAAGAATAAGCAAAACAATCTCACAAAAAAGCATAAAAATTCGATATAATCTACATTCAAGAGAACAACAACAAAAGGACAATGAGAAAAACGATTTTTTGAATAGTTAAGACAGCGAAGAGATGGGTGTGTATGGACTTGGAGCAGGGGATTGGAGATTAGATATGTAAGTAGGGTGAAATTTTAACAAGGGGTTAACAGAAAGAATAGGGAAAATCTAAAGCAGGAAAGGGGTAAGATAAACAGGACACCGAAAAGGGGAAGGTTAGGAAGAGAGTGATGGCATAAAGGTAGAGTTGAGATAGAGTAAAACGATGCTAAAGGAAAGATATAAATAGAATGTAGAACACTAATCCCAAAATAAAATGAAGAGAAAATAAAATGACCCTTTAAAAAAAAAAAAGATAAAATAGCAGTAGTAATAATACGGATTGAAAATAAAAATGTAATAATTAAAAAGGTAAAATCAAGTGAGGAAAAAAGAAAAAAAAATTAGTTTCTTGAGTAAAAGATGCAAAAAATGAAAATAAAAAAATAAAAAAAAATAAAAATAAAATGTGGAGTGTGAAGGTCATTTACTTCCTCTGTTGTTCTGTTTGGCACTCCTGTTTCTCAGTCCAGACAGTATTGCAGTTCCCTGCGTTCCACTGCTCTTCAGTGTTGTAAGCCAGTCATGAATTTAATCAAGCGGTGTGTCTTAATTTCTTGTATTCCTTTATTTTTGATTACACAAGAGTCAATTTGTGATTCAGCCCCTGGGTGGCAGTGTTTCTGGATTGACTTCTGGGTCTATCTATGGCCTCTCTAGGCAGTGTTAGAGCCTTCTTTCCCTTTGGCACTCACTACCAGTTTATGGGTGTGGGCTGCCTCAGAGCTGGCTCCCCGATGGTCACTCCCTGCTCCGATCCCCAGGTTCCAGAAAAACACTTTCCCCTGCAGTCTCCCAGGGTGTCCCAAACTGGGTGATCCTATGTATTGGGCTTAGTAATCAGAAGCAAGGATTTGAAGAGGAAAAAGCCCAAGTGTGCGAACTCCGGGGCTGCGCGTAAGTCTAGGCAGCCGGCACACCCCTGAAATTCTTAGGGTGTCCCTGCACGTTAGATCAAAATGGGTTGCTTTTTAGAGAGCCCTTCTGTTAGCAGCTCTGAAGACCCCCTTCCACATTCAACAGATCACGCCAGCCCCAACAGCCATGGATTTTTCTAGGCACAGAATTCCCTGGTCCTCCAGCTCCTGCAAAAGCGCGTTCCTCTCTCCCGCCGGGACCAGAGACCTCACCTTATCCCAGGAGAAATCTGACCTTTCCGTGGTGGAGTGTAGAGCTCCTCTGAACCCGTGTGTTTGTGCCAATTGGGGAGTGGTGTTCTGGGGCTCGCAGCTGTTCCGTGGGTGCTGCAGCTATTCCATGGGTGCCGCAGTTGTGGATTCTCAGGCTTCCGATAAGCTCCACTTTCCGATTCAAGATGGCGCAGACTCTGCCTCCAAACCCGCAGCTCCTGGAGGGGAACCAGCCGCAGTGGGGGCTGCCAGGTCAGGGGAACCCCGTCTAGCAGTCCCCCACCTTCTTCTGGAGTTCAGCTGTCCCCCAACTTGCCAACAAACACTCCTCGTGCGACCCTCAGCTGTTCTTTCTTTCTGCTCCGGGACAAGGCTCGGAACACGTCTGTCTGTTCCACCACCAGTTTTCCTCCGGGAGCTACTGTCTTTAATGACGTTTCTTACTTTTTAATTCATTAAATACAAGCTTCTCTTTATTTTTTTATTTTTTTAATAAATCTTTATTCAGATTATTACAATTGTTTCTCCTTTTTCCCCCCATAGCTCCCCTCAACCCACCCCACCTTCTGCCTTTACCTCCCCCGCACTGTCCTCATCCAGAGGTGTATGATTTTTGTCCAGTCTCTTTCTGAATCCCCCCATATCCCTTTCCCCCTGAGAATTATCAGTCCACTCCCTTTCTATGCCCCTGATTCTATTATATTCACCAGATTATTCTGTTCCTCAGGTTTTTAATTCACTTGATTTTTAGTTTCACTTGTTGATAGATATGTATTTGTTGTTCATAATTTTTCTCTTTACTTTTTCCTTCTTCCTCTTCTTTAAGAATACCTTTCAGCATTTCATATAATACTGGTTTGGTGGTGATGAACTCCTTTAGCTTTTTCTTATCTGTGAAGCTCTTTATCTGCCCTTCAATTCTGAATAATAGCTTCGCTGGGTAGAGTAATCTTGGTTGTAGGTTCTTGCTATTCATCACTTTGAAAATTTCTTGCCACTCCCATCTGGCCTGCATAGTTTCTGTTGAGAAATCAGCTGACAATCGTATGGGTGCTCCCTTGTAGGTAATTAACTGTTTTTCTCTTGCTGCTTTTAAGATTCTCTCTTTGTCTTTTGCTCTTGGCATTTTAATTATGATGTGTCTTGGTGTGGTCCTCTTTGGATTCCTTTTGTTTGGGGTTCTGTGCGCTTCCTGGACTTGTAAGTCTATTTCTTTCACCATGTGGGGGAAGTTTTCAGTCATTATTTCTTCAAATAGGTTTTCAGTATCTTGCTCTCTTTCTTCTTCTGGCACCTCCATAATTCTGATGTTGGTATGCTTGAAGTTGTCCCAGAGGCTTCTTACACTATCTTCAACTTTTTGGATTTTTTTTTTCTTTTTCTTTTTCAGTTGAGCGTTTTTTGCTTCTTTGTATTTTAATTCTTTGACTTGATTCTTGTGTTCCTCTAGTCTGTTGTTGGGTCTCTGTATAATATTTTTTATTTCAGTCAGTGTATGTTTAATTTCTAGTTGGTCCTTTTTCATATCTTTGAGGGTCTCGTTATATTTATCGGCCTTTTCTAGGATATTCTTGAAAAGCCTTATAACCGTGGTTTTGAATTCTATACCCAGTCATTTGTTTTCCTCCATTTCTTTTGTTTGTGATCTGTTTCTTTGACGCCGCATTTTCACTGCTTCCCTGAGTTGGTAGGGTAGGTTTGTGTGCTAGGTTTCCTATATGGCCCAGTGGGTCCGCCTCTCCAGTTAACTTAAGGTGGACACTCTTGGTGCACCCCTTTGTGGACTATGTGTACAGCCTTGTTGTAGTTAAGTCTTGATTGTTGTTGGTATCACTGGGAGGAATTGACCTCCAGGCCAGTTGGCTGTGAGGATCAGCTGTGTCTACGCTGGGAGAAGTTCGGTGCTGGAGACAGCCTTATAGGATTAGACTGCCAAATTGGAAAAGCCTCTGTGCTCAGCTTGGATGGGGTGGAGTCTCAGGGCAGAGGATACAGTCTTGGCTTTCCGTCAGCCTTGCCGGTGCGCGCGCCTCCAGACCTCTGCCTTCCCTGGCTTCCGAGTCTCTGCCCGAGAGTCCAGATTCCCCCCGCAAGAGCGTGGGTCCCCAGGAGCCCGCCTGGAACTTGGGTTCAGTGCAGTCAGAACTGGGGCTCAGTGTAGTCAGGAGCTTCTGACTCCCTTGCACTAGGGAAAGCCTGTGGCAAGCTCCACAATCTTTGTGCACACTGGTGCACGCGCCTCCAGACCCCTGCCTTCCCCGGCTCCCGAGCCTCCACCCGAGGGTCCAGATTCCCCTTCGTAAGAGCGTGGGTCCCCAGGGGCTCGCCTGGAACTGGGGTTCAGTGCAGTCAGAACTGGGGTTCAGTGCAGTCAGGAGCTTCCAACTCCCTTCTGCTAGGGAAAGTCTGTGGCAACCTCCGCAGCTTTTGTGCACACTGGCATGCGCACCTCCAGTCCCCTGCTTGCCAGGGTTTCCCCTGGTCTCCCCCGGGTCTCTGAGTCTCCGGGTGCCTTTCTTGCTAGCTGATAGTCCAGACTCCCCCTGTATGAGCCTGGGTCCACGGGGTTTCGCCCGGAACTGGGGTTCAGTGCCGTCGGGGGCTTCCTTCCCCCTCCCGCCAGAGAAAGTCAGCCAGGCTCTCAGCCGCCCTTCCTCTCTGCGCGCACAAAGACCCTTTGCCGTACCTCCAATTCTCTGTGAGCTTCTCTCTTTCCATCTAGTTGTAGAATTTCCACTCAGCCAGCTTTCCTGTGGTTCTGGATGGTGTCCGTTCTGTCTTTTAGTTGTAGTTTTAAAATTGTTGTGCCAGGCAGCAGTTTAGGTGCTTACCTATGCCGCCATCTTGGTTTCTCCTAAATACAAGCTTCTTATGTAAATTTCATATCTGAAAACCATTAATATTTCTAAAAATTATTTTTATCATATGTTCTTGCTTATTTTTCAATACATTTATATAAAAAATTTTGCATTTTTTTTACTCTCTTTAACTCAAAAGAAATTTAAATTATAAAAGCATTAAGACCACTAGCTGGTTTTGCTCAGTGGGTAGAGCATCAGCCTGCAGAGCTGGTAGATTCTAGTCAAGGACACATACCTCAGTTGCAGGCTCCTCCCCAGCCCTGGCCCTGGTCAGGTCTCATGAAGAAGGCACCAATAGATGTGTTTCTCTCACATCTATATTTTCTCTGTCTTTCCCTCTCTATTCACTCTCCTTAAAATCAATGGAAAAATATCCTTGGGTGAAAGTAAAAAAAAAAAAAAAGCATTAAGTGACTTGTAATTATTGTATTGTGTATGTGTGATTTTATCATTTTCTCATTTCTTCAGGACATGACAATATTTAACACCTCCCCTATGAATGTAATGTTCTTTTTGCATTTTTGCAATACTATCTCCATTGCTTCTGGTTTTTATATTTCCAGTCTTTTATTTTACTGGAATGTTTACTGTTACTACATTCCCCAAATATACACATATCAATCAATGTTTTGCCTTATTCAAGAATTTTGGATAATTTACTTATTAAAATTAATGAAGTTTGAAATGTATGTCTGTAGGCTATGTTTTAATCAATATTTTTTATCAGTAATTACATGAGGCCAAATAGAGAATAGCTCTCAAAATCTGTGATCAAGTTGGAAACTAAGCAAGCAAGCTGAAAGGAGTAAAAGAATCAATATTCAAGAGTCACGAATTCAAATAAACAACTAAATATAATCCTTAGTAAATGGAGCCCTGCATTTAGGCAGGAAAATATATGCATATAGGTTGATGTTACTGTATAAAAATAATGCTGGATTTAGTTTGTAGACTGTACAGTAATATGGGCATTGTAACTTTCATTGATCTATTAAAAATGGGAGGAGAGGGCATGTATTTTGCAAACAATAATTAGGTAAAGGCTGGAGCCCAGATTAAGTGAAGTCATAATCCCATTTAACTTCACAGTAGTCAAATAATATCAAAGTTATGTGTTAATCCAGAGTCACCAAGATTCAATGAGTAGAATAAAATAATATTATGTTCAATAGGCAATGCTTAAGTGGTTGGATGTAGGGCAAAATAAAAAATCAAGTACAAAGTAGTTGAATTGATGGGAGAATCTGTATTCTGTACAAGAGGAATGTGCAAAAACTTTACTGAAAATATGTACTTTTATTGAAATATATAGCTTCACAGAAACATTGTTAAATAGCTTTATTGAAAATGTATGGAATGCATGTCAAATAGAATGTGTGGACCAGAAAGCAGAAATGTGAATATTTGTTGCTAATTTTAGATAAAATTTACTGCTCTAGCTGAGAAATTGAAATGTGTTATCTTTAAGGTTCTCTTAACTTTTTGTGATTTAAATCCTGTTGTGAAAAATTGCATATATCCGTGCACCACCCTTAAATCTCAGAGTCCGTGGTATAGTTCAGCCACTATCAAAACTGATTCCTCAAGAACTGAAGAAATAGGTGATGAATATTGTCCAAGGGATTTTGAGGTTTTGCAAACTGGAGATCAACCTGATGGAGATGTGTGTCAAAAACTCTGAGTGTCTGAATTAGGCTCCAAACCCTCAACCTCCTGAAATTGTATGATCCTATTTAGCATGTGTTGTTCAACAAACAAACATAATAAAATATGATGTACTGGCTAAGTTTTTGTGGAAACTGTGTCAGATTCATTAATACACTGGGAAGAGAAACAGAAAGATGAAAAAAGGTACAGGCTTAGAGGGGATATGGCAATAGAAGCTTTATTCATAAAGCTGGAAAATATAATGAGCAGCATAAACATGTTAAAGTTGAGGTTTTATTTAACAAATCATCACGCCCAAATCATGTACTACTTAAGAGGATTGTGTGTCAGAATACGCTGTGTGCTAGATTTGGTAAGAGATAGTAAAAAAGAATAAACAACACACTTAAAGAGTGAATGATAAATTATATCTATGGCTGAATGACCTGGCTTTATCCTCCTTTAGTAGTGCCAAATAGACATGATTAGCATTAGTTCATAGAATGTGCCAAAAGAGGTCAGAAGCAGTGACAACCACAACAACAAAAAAATCTTATTTTTAAAGGTGCCATTACCAGTGATTTTTTTACTAGAGATAACAAAAATTGCAAAATTCACATTTTCTATTTCTTAATTTTTATTTTCTCTTTAAACACACACACACACACACACACACACACACATATATATATATATATATATATATATATATATATGTTACATTTTTCCCCTGAAGATAAGGCTGATAACTTCAGGTGAGACTTAAATAAAGTAGTGATTTACTATTGATCTGTTTAGATGAAAACAATATGCTTGATGTGAAACACACATGCACTCCCACACAGGATTTGAAAGACACTGACATGCTACTAAGAACCTAAATATGTATAAAGCTTGAGTCACTGAGAGCCGATTTTGTCCAAGAGGTTGTTTCCAGTGCAGAGATCAGAGACATCTTGTGATTTGTCCCTTGTTAATTTCACTGTCTTTATCAAAGATGCAGGCTGTGACTCCATTCTCCTCACCTTCTTAGTCAATGACAGCATTGTTCCTGTCAGGACTGTTTCATTTTGTTTTCAGTAATGTTTTTAGCAAGACTGTTTACCCTTTGCCTGAAATCAAATTGATTTCTGATGTTGCTTTCTTGCATTTATAAGTGGCGTTAGGAAAAAAGCAATTACAATGCATTTGCACATTGCTACGTATTCTGAAAGCTGCAATTTATTAAAATATTTTAAAAGAAATTGTGAATTAACTAGCATCCAACTACATTGGGCTTAATTATACATTAAGCAACATAGAATGCCATTATAGCTAAGCAATTTTGAGCAAGCAGGAAGAGCAAAAGTGGAGACATCACACTTCCTGATTTTAAACTACAGAGTAGGGTAAAAGTAAGTTTACAGTCGTTAATATGGAAAATATACAATAATTAATAAATAATAAAAATGCAAGAATAAACTGAGTTTCATGTACTCAAACTGCAAATCTACTTTCCCCCATCCTGAATATTACAAAACTTAAAAATGAAAACAGTATGGAATTGGCATGCAAATAGACACATAGATCAGTGAAACAAAATAGAAATTCCATAAATAAAAACTCTCATATATGGCCAACAAAGGCACCAAGCACACACAATGGAAAAAAATATAGGCTCTTCAATAAATGGTACTGGAAAAACTAGAAAAAAAATGAAATTGAATTCCTATTTTACACCACTCACAAAAATTAAATTGAAATGTATTAAGGACTCCTATCTTACAACATATACAAAACTCAACTCAAATTTAATTAAAGACTTAAATATCTAATAAGGTGTATATATAGGAAATTCAATAGGAAAAACAACAAACATTAACTGTATTGTAAAAGAGGAAAGACAGACAGAAGACAGAGTTCACATGATTTTGGTGACTCACTAGACATGTGGGTAAAAGACATGGAGAATGTTAAATATGTTAAATTTTTAATGTGGCTGACGGTTTTGTTTTTTTTAATACTATTTCTATAACCAGGGAATGTGCCCTGACCAGGAATCACAGTGGTCGATGCTCAACCACTGAGACACACTGGCCAGGCATGGCTGACAATTGTCAATTTACGTATGGCAAAATTGAGAGTCAAAACAGAAGAAAATGTTTGAGTATAAAGTCTATGTAAGTCCTGTGACCACTGATTACAATAGCTACACTACTACAAACCTGGTCCTGGCCACTATTAACCCCAATGGATTGTTGTAACCACCTTCTAACTCATCTCCCTGCTTCCACCCTTGCCCTCACTAATGTACTTTGTGTTCTTATTTTATACCACCTTTCAAGCATTTCACTCACTTCCTACAATGTAAGAAACACAATTCATATCATTAATGATTTTGAAAGATGCAATGACATGGTTGTACATTATGGAGTCCCTAAAAAGCCCAAGTGTTCTATGTAGGTGGAAAGGAAGACTGTATTCTGTAGGAAGAGAAGATGAAGTTGGAGTCTGGGAAATGGAGGAAAAACTTCAAAACTCATGACAACATAGATCTTGGAGTATGTTTTGCTGTGAAAAAGGTCACAGTTTAGCACCAATGAAGGCTGGGGGGAAATCATAAAAGTGATGTCTAGGGTCCAACACAGTGGAGGAAAGACTGAACTTATTTGGTCTAAAATGTTAAACCTACACTGCATTTAGCACTGTGTTTTCTAATGGTTATTTCAAATATGCATTATACATAATATATATTATATTTGTAACACATATTAATTATGTATTCAAGAGTTTATACATATTTAGAGATATAAAAAGTGTACAAAAGCAAATTTTATATTTTGTCTGGTGTCAGGGGTGAACCCTATGATCAAATTTCCTTACACATTTTATTTTACCTTTCCCTTTTTTAATTATCCCATAAAGCCCTAAATTTAGCTAATTACTTCTAAAGTATACCTAAAGGTCAGAATATATAAGTAAAGCTGTTAAGATTGTTGGGGGTCATGGCAGGGCTGAGTACATATTAAAGCAAATTCTAATATCTTTATTTCACATTCTAAAATTCAAATGAACCTAGGACTTGCTATAATATATTATTACTCATATAAGTTTCTGTGATATTTAAATGGAATATTTTAATGATGGAACAAGACTATATTTCTTACTTTTCTGATGAGTGCCTAAGTCTCTTTACCAGATAGGATGTGGCCCAGGCAGGCCTGAACTGGGATTGCACTGGAGTCTTACTGATGACCTTGCTCTTCAGTCATCTGAGATGAAGTTCACAGAGGAAACATAAAACCAAACATGATGAAATAAACAGATAGCAAACTAGCGGGTGCTAGGCAGACAAAAATGCAAATAAAAAGCAAACATGGAGCAGTTTGGGCGGGAAGGAGAAAAATGTCTCACAAGTTACCTGGAGAGGTTCTTATCCCGAGACTAAGCTACCTGATGTGTCTGTGTTGCCGTGTTCTTCATTTGTGCATGTTGTTAATATGAACAGGAAAAATAAAGTTTAAGATTGTTTTCTGTTTTGCCATATTGGAATTTTAAGATATTGGATTTCAAACATATTAACAAAAGTACAAAACCAACAAATAAAAATCTGCATTATCTATCCCATGCCAGTGACTCGAAGGGACTTCTACACTGGAACTGTTTTGTTCATATATGGAATCTACAGGACAAAATCCCCCATGGGAAAACAACACTACATTGATGGGGTTTTTCCTGCTCGACTTTTCTGATGTTCCCAGTCTGCAAGGATTCCTTTTTGGGGTGTTTTTGATCATCTATGTGATTATTCTGATGGGAAATAGCCTCATTGTTCTAATAATGAAGGCAGATCCTTCCCTTCGGAACCCCATGTATTTTTTTCTTGAGAACTTTTCTCCCTTGGAAATATGTGTCAGTCACTGGCCTGTGCTACTCAAATGTATTTCTTTCTGGTCTTGGGAGCCACTGAGTGCCTTATGCTGACTGCAATGGCATATGACAGGTATGTTGCCATTTGCAAGCCATTACTCTACCCTCTCATCATGAACAATAGGCTGTGTATGCATTTGGCAGATGGCTGTTGGGTGACTGGACTTCCAGTGCACATGGGGTTCACCTACCAGATTTTTCTCTCTACGCTTCTGTGGATCTCACTAGTTGAATCACTTTTTCTGTGACATACCACCAATAGTTAGGCTTGCCTGTGGGGACACTTTCATAATAGCAATGTTGATTTATGTTCTTGCTGTTCTAGTTGTCACTATTCCTTTTTTGTTGATTCTTGGATCTTATGTGAAAATTATCTCCATCATCCTGACACTGCCATCGGCAACTGGGCGAGCCAAGGCATTCTCCACTTACTCTTCCCACCTCATGGTTGTGGCTTTGTTCTTTGGATCAGGTATGATTTCATATTTAAGACCAAAGTCCAGTTCTTCAACAGGGTTGGACAAATTTCTTTCTCTTTTTTACACTACTGTCACACCAGTGTTGAACCTCATGCTATATTGTCTGAGAAACAAAGATGTTAGGGTGGCACTGAGAAAATTCCTATCAACATGGGTTGGTCTATGACTCTAAAATGTAGCTTCCTAAAATGTGTTTCTTATTTATCACAGACTCTACACATTAATTTTGGTTCTTCTCCAATATTGCTAGGAATCTCAAGTATTCTGGACGAGTGATGTCATATTTGTATATCACATGAAATAAACGATGCTCTTATTTTTAAATAGCAAATTAACTCAAAACTCAGTTCAAGGTATTGAAATAATACAGTGCAGTAATTAAAGGTTGTTGCTCTTTAGGAACAGCTAGCGTTGAAGCTAGCAAGAATTTTAGTTACTGTGACTGACACAAAGGAACTTAAAAAGTTTAAAGGTTAAAAAGCACTTACACTCACAAAGTCAGCTTCATGCAAATCCATAAAGCTAAGCTGTAATTGTCGTAAGCTTCTTTAATTTAAAGATAGTTATAAACTTGAGGATCAACATACAAAGAATAAAACAGGAAAGCATGAAATTCTGGGATCTTTATCTGAAAATGAAAAATTACTTAAATCATGCAGTTCTTAACTTTCTTAATTATAAAGTAAAATCAAAAAATATGTGAAATAGAAATAGTAATGATATTTATAATAAAATTATTCACTTCAAATAATATTGAAAACTAGTACTGAAGAAAATAGGGAAATGTGAAAAAATATTTGTCTTCTCAGTTTTATTTATCAAAGTAGTAAGGCAATAATAGCTGATGGGGCTAGAAAGTGGAAACAGGTGTAGTAGATTTGATATGATAGGAAAACATAATATTTGCTTTGGAAAGTTACAGACAAAATATTAATAAAGTGTAATAGAAAAGGTCAGACTATGTTTATTTTCTGATACTGGAGGACTTTACTATAAAGTAAAGCAAGATTGTGTGTGTGTTGTGTTTAGTCTCATTCATATGTTCCAACCATTAGATGCCCAGAGCATAATAATTGGGTTTAATCAAAGTTATATTTTACTAGAGGCCCGGTGCATGAAAATTCATGCACTGGAGGAGGGGTCCCTCAGTCCGACCTGCCCCTCTCACAGTCTGGGAGCCCTCAGGGGCAGGAGGCAACCTGGTGATAAGGGGAAGGCAATGCCCCATCACACCTCTGCTGCTGCCACTGCCGGCAGTGCAAGCCTCAACCGGCCCTGGTTAAATGAGCCTCAGGCAGCCCTGGGTAGCTGGGCAGCCACCATCCGAGGATTTCCTGTGCCTGGGGGGCTGAAGGGACTGGGGGACTCCAGAGGCAGGCAT
Organism: Plecotus auritus; assembly: GCF_963455305.1. Lineage (NCBI taxonomy): Eukaryota > Metazoa > Chordata > Mammalia > Chiroptera > Vespertilionidae > Plecotus > Plecotus auritus. Next base: position 136,797,418 of record NC_137783.1, read on the forward strand.
GTGGGAAGGCTGGGCCCACCTTGCCATGAACCTGCCGCCCCAGTGGGGCCGAGGGGACTGTGTGCTGACATCTTGTGGCTGTGTGAGCCACCATCTTTGAGGGCATGGCAGTCAATTAGCATATTCCCTCCTTATTGGCTGTGTGAGCCACCATCTTTGAGGGCGAGGCAGTCAATTAGCATATTCCCTCCTTATTGGATGTGGGCACCGCCATCTTTGCAACAGTGTGAGGGTCAATTAGCATATTCCCTCTTTATTAGATAGGATTAGGCAAAATTATGAAGGGAAAATAAAAGAAGAGAATTGTATTTGGTTACAATTGTGGGTGTATGAGCCATATTTCTTGACTGAGTTAAATGTTTATTTATATTTATCATACAGTACATACACTGCTTAGGGGGTGTTAATAGGGAAACCGGTAGCAGACAGACTGTCTCAAAGGTTGTAAAAAGATCAGAAAAGATTTATTTTGAGGCTATTAGGTCAGGAAATTGCTTCAAGCTATCAGTATCTCAACAAAACATTTGGTGCATGCTATTAGCCCTGCTAATCGTTCAAGATCCATCAGCTTTCCAAGTTCCTTGTTGCACTTTCATGATAGTGTTGACAATGGATGGCTTCCAGTAAGCATCTTCACTGAATCCTCAAAAACAAAGCCTATTATAATAAAATCTTGCCTAGGGAAATAAAGGTATAAAGTCTTCAGCAACAAAAGTCTCAATAGCACCTGATACTAGCCATAGAAAATATGTGTAAATATCCATATGTTTTTTTCTGTGCATTGTTATTCACCATGTATGATTTATAAAGAATGTTACATATCACATATATAGAAAATGCTTTAAATTTAACATATTTCCATTTAATATATCCAATTATTCCCAGGTAGGATGCTTAAATAAAATTTCAGAACTGTAGTTTTAATTGAAAATGTATATTCTAAATTCCATTTCTATTATTCCTACATATACATAGATATTTCTTAAAGAATTTGTGAGTTTCTGCAAATGTGTCTCTGATTAGAATGCAGCAATGATAGTTCTCCTAGTCCCTTCCCTTCTTAAAAATTTCCAATCCTTCACTTCCTTTCTCTCTCATGGGACTGACAAATACACATAAAACCACATATACACAGAATCAGCTACAGCATAGTGTTTATCAATGCATGGTTCCAAAAGAGAAGGATCAATATTTAGTGGAAGAATGGGACATATATTCTTTACAATAGGCCCATGGATTACGTGCTCATAGAAATCTCTTATCAATTGCCAGTGTAATCAATTGATATTAATATTAAAGCTAAGCAGATTTAAAGGTGCAAATTTATAGTTATAAAATAAATAACTCATGAAATGTAATGTACAGCATGGTGACTATAGTTGACATGACTGTGTTGAATATTTGAAAGTTACTAAGAGTGTAGATATATGAAACTCATCACAAGGAAAAAGCATGTTGTAATATGTATAGTGATGATGATAGCTAGACTTACTGTGGTGATCATTTCATAATATATACAAGTGTTAAATAATAAACTTTTACACCTAGACCTAAATAATGTTATATGTCAATTATACCTCCATTATAAGACAATTAAAAAGAAAAAATAAGCATTATTAATAGGAAGGTAGACAGAAGTTGCCTAGTAGAATTCTGGAGGAAACTGAGATCAGGCTTGCTAAAAGGAGACAACCACATTTATAGTTTTTTAAGGAAAATTCCTTATAAAACTTCTCCTTCCCTTGCTTCTGAAGTGGCACATGATTGTAGAGGTGATGGTCAAGTCATCTGAGATGTGGTATAGCAGGCTTTATGACCAGTCACTAACAGGTCAATCTGCTCATACATACAATGCCCTCAGTGGTACATGTAGGATTCATTTGTGAACAGCCAAATGGATGTTCACAAAGGCATCAATGTTGTCTGTGCACCCAGGGGCCATGCTCTCACCCCACATTGGTTACTGGCCCTGGAGGCCTGTGGCAGAATGATTGGGCTGGTCTTAGAAGTGGTTCAATGTTTCACTAAGTAGCTCACCTACTTCATTCTGCACCACCTGCTGATCATTGAGTGGATTCTTCCTACTTTCTTTGTCCCGGGTATTTAATAAAATCATATATGGAACCCACTGTTTTTTGTTTGTTTGTTTGTTTGTTTTTTAAATATATTTTATTGATATTTTACAGAGAGGAAGGGAGAGGGATAGAAAGCTAGAAACATCGATGAGAGAGAAACATCGATCAGCTGCCTCCTGCACATTCCCTACTGGGAATGTGCCCGCAACCAAGGTACATGCCCTTGACCGGAATCGAACCTGGGACCCTTCAGTCCGCAGGCCGACGCTCTATCCACTGAGCCAAACCGGTTTCGGCTGGAACCCACTGTTTCACCATAAATACTAATATTATATTCCTCCCATTAAATGTTTAAATTTTCAGTAAAACAGAAATAGCAACAATATTTGGAAATTGAACTGTAGTTATTCGGAGACTTGAGTTTTCAGACATCATATTTCAGCCATATCACTTTCTCTGCCTACTCTCTAATATAGCCCTCCTACATGTAATTAATCTTATTTACAAAATCTACAACTATTTCCTGCTTTGGGGACTATTACTACTTAATGTTGGTACTTTATTTTAATTTATTGAATGCGGGCTTCTTATGTAGATTTTTATTATTTCATTTCTTTAATTATTTACATTTAGATTATTTCCTGAGACATAGAAGCATGGAACAGACTGCTGAAACTCAGAGGGAAGGGGAGGGTGCGTGGGTGGGTGGGTAGGAAGAGGTCAACCAAAGAACTTGTAAGCAATATGCACACCCATAGACACAGCCAACAGGGTGGTGAAGGCCTGGAACAGGGAGCAGGGAGAAGGGAAGAGCAGAGGCAGGATAGATGGGGTCAATGCAGGGGGAAAGGGGTCATATGTAATATGTTCAACAATAAAGTTTTTTTTAATTAAGTAGATTTTGAAATTGTTTCATTTTACCTTTCATATTGTAGTCTTTTACAAATATTTAATTTACAGAGTATACAACAATCTTACCTAATATAATCCAGATATGTGGAAATCTAAATCAACAATAGAATCAGTATCTTTGTCAGGTAAGTCAATGATAAATATATGTAGTGCATTTACAATTATGCTTTCAAACTCCTTTTCTCATAGAATTTACTTTGGTAATAGTGAAGTGATATGTGACAATATAAAACTTACCCTACATGTCATAAACTGCAAATCCCTTCGATCAATACCAAATTTATACGCAGTGAAGAGACTACAATCCTCAGAACACTAGATTTTATCTCTTATGAACCTTCTGTGAAAGTCAATATCTATATTTCTTCATAAGGTAATTAGAAGAAAAACATAATAAATAAATATATCCTGAGAATCCTGAAACACCAATAGAAAGTAATACTAGTATATACACTCTTATGTTGATAGCAGTGTTACTTACAATAGCTAAGACTTGGAAATAGCCCAAGTACCCATTAGTAGATTAGTGGATACAAAAGCTATGGTACATTTACACAATGGAATACTATGAAACTGTAAAAAGAAGAAATTCTTACTTTTGAGACAATATAAAGAACCTGGAGAATATTATGTTCAACAAAATAAGCCAGTCAGAGAAATAAGAAGATCACATGATCTCACTTATCTGTGGAATCTAATGTACAGAATAAATTGATGAACAAAATGGGTCCAGAGACATGGAAGCATCTAAAAGACTGATGAATCGCAAGGGGAGGGAGCAAGAAGAGATCAACCAAATAAGTTATGTGCATATATGCATAGCCCATAGACACAGACAATACTGCAGTGAAGTCTGAAGTAGGGTGTGAGCCTGGTTTAGCAGAGTAATGGGGGGAAACTGTAATCTCGCCACAATAAAGATAAATTGAAAAAACTGTTTGCACAGATGCCAATTAGTTTTTAATGGCATGATGATATCTTTACATTGTTATTTTTATTGAATTTAATAACCTGATATAGACTTCAGATATATAATTCTATAATACATCATCTATATATTATATTCTGTGTTCACACCCAAGTAAAGTCTTTTTTCCATCACCATTTATCCCAACTTTACCTTCTTCTACCTCCCCACCTGCCCCATTCAGTATCTTTCATGCTGTTACAGATTTTTTTTTTCTTTCATGCTGTTACAGAGCACAAGAACTCCACATGCTCTGATATTGGGAAAATTAAATTTATTAGAAGATACACACATATATGCATATTGTGCACACGCATATGTGTATATATGTATTATCCTAATATATAAAAACCATGGGTCGTAATGTCCAGTAACAATCTAGGCTAGACCAACGGAAGTCTGCCTTGCAGTCAGCACTTGGTTGCCATGGCACACTTTCTGCTGCAGGCTCAGTGCCCCAAAACTGTCTGCTGAGGGGGCTGTGAATTAGGGCCAGAGAGAGGCCTGAAGAGAGAAGTAAGGACTGATCCATTGCTTCTGTGGCAAATTTTGATGAGGACTTGCCTCTCTTTCTCTCCCAGTTTGGCCAGCAGCTGCGCCTCCATTTCTCTCCAGACTTTCACCAGCACTGCTGATCAGCCCCACCTTTCTGATCAGGCCCCGTTGAGATGCTGAATGGCATAGAAACTGACCAATCAGAACCAAATCTGGGTGAAGTGTGAGGAGCAAATGGCTGCCAAGGAGGCGAAGCATTTGACCCTAACTGGCATAGAAACCGACCAATCAGAACTAAAGTGGCCAGCATAGGAGGGCAGTTGGGGGCAAGATCAGGCCTGCAGGAGAGGGCAGTTGAGGGCAAGATCAGGCTGGCAGGGGAGGGACGTTGGGGGCGAGATCAGGCCGGCATGGGATGGCAGTTGGAGGCATCCAGGATGGCAGGGGAGGGCAGTTGGGAGGGAACAGGCCTGAAAGGGAGGGCAGTTGGGAGGGACAAGGCCTGCAAGGGAGAGCAGCTGGGGGCGATCAGGCCTGTAGGGTAGGGAAGTTAGGGGTGACCAGGCCGGCAGAGGAAGGCAGTTGGGGGTGATCAGGTCTGCAGGGGAGGACAGTTGGGGGGGACCAAGCCTGCAGGGAAGGGCGTTAAGGGGTACCAGGTATGCAAGGGAGGGTCATTGGGTGGTACCAGGCCTGCAGGAGAGGGCAGTTGGGGGCAACCAAGCCAGCAGGGGAGAGCAGTTAGGGGTGACCAAGCTGACAGGGGAGGGCAGTTGGGGGGGACCAAGCCTGCAAGGAAGGACAGTTAAGGTGGACCAGGCCTGCAGGGGAGGATAGTTAGGGTCAACCAGGCCTGCAGGGGAGGGCAGTTAGAGCTGACCAGGCTAGCAGGGGAGGGCAGTTAGGGGCAATTGGGCCGGAAGGGGATCAGTTAGACTTCGAGCAGACTGGCAGGGTAGTGGTTAGGGGGTGATCAGGCTGGCAGGCAGAAGCAGTTAGGGGCAATCAGGCAGGCAGGCGAGTGGTTGGGAGCCAGCAGCCCAGGATTATGGGAGGGGTCCCAGATTGGAGAGGGTGCAGGCTGGGATGAGTGACACTCCCGTGCATGAATTTCATGCACCAGGCCTCTAGTTTATAATAATCTATAATAATAAAAGCATAATATGCTAATTAGACCAGACAGCCAAACAAACTTCTGGACGTCATTCTGAATGCCCTTTAGGACGAAGCCATGCTGGTGGGGGCCAAGGCAGAGGTGGTTAGGGGTGACCAGGCAGGGAGGTGAGTGGTTAGGGGCCATGAGGCAGACAGGCAGAGTGGTTAGGGGCGATTAGGCAGGCAGGCAGGTGAGCAATTAGAAGCCAGTGGACCCGGATTGCAAGAGGGATGTCCAGCTGCCAGTTTAGGCAGGGATCTGGCCTAAACCGGCAGTTGGAGATCATCCAGGGGTCCGTATTATGAGAGGGTGTAGCCTGGGCTAAGGGACATCCCTCGCCCCGTGCACAAATTTCATGGTCTGGGCCTCTAGTACATTATATATATAAAAATCTTCTGTCTATCAGAGATAAAATGAAACTAGACAGAAAAATTAGATAGTTGGGTATTAATGCCTCTGTTGAAGCCTGCACTCAAGACTATTTTTTCACTTCCTAACAGTTCATCCATTGAAATGTCAAGTCTTGCTTTATTCATCTGCAAAATGTAAAAATAATAACACCTCTCTCAAAAACTGGTGTAAAAATTAAGAATTTAAGTGGGAAAGTATAATATAGAACTCAATGCATGATGAGTTCTCTCTGCCAGTAGATTCTCCATGCATATGGACCCCCAATGTGCTTCATTCAACCTGGTTTTACTTGCATATTTAAAACTGGAAAAACTGTGCTATCATCCCCTACTACTATAAGAATAATGGACAATAATTGCAATAAGCTAACACAATTTCAAAATAATAAAAAAGTAATTTGATTTCCTTATTATTCATTATCCTATTTGATCAGGGTATGATTTTTTTTAAACACTATATATTAATGTATTTAGTTAGTTCCTCCTTGCCATTAATTTCACTCAAGAAAAGAATTGGATTGAAGTTTAAACTGAATCATCATCCACACACACACACACACACACACATTCAGATAAAGGGAAGAATAAGAATTTGGTGGTAGACTATTTGAAATAGGCTAAAAATACAAAGAGAGAGGCAATGTAAATAGCCAATTTCTTTTTTAAATTGGTAAAAGTTTTTAAGGTGATTCAGAGGTCAGGAACCACTACATGATGCAATGTTTGATTCCACATAACTGCGTGTGATTATATTTTATTTTATTTTGCGCCTGGGAGTTTGTGCCATTAGAGGATTGACTACACAATTAAACACTATAATATAGTCCCCAGGGTCACCCAATTCTCTTCCAGGAAAATGAAATAAAAGTGCAGCAACATGTATTTACTCAGGCGGATTCTCACATTTTTACTAGTAAGTAACTCAAATGTTCACTGCATTCCACTTCATTTACAGAGTGAAATTTTTCTTTTTCTTTTTAAGCTCCAACTAAGAACCCCTAATAAAGAGGAAAATAATAGTCTGCATGAGTAAGACACTGGGGAAGGAAGCTCATAAAGATTTCATGCTGTTATTCACTGTGGTGGACAGGTACTGTGTTTGCAACTACATGACACTAATTTGATTGTGTATTTTGTATCAAAAATAATTATTTAGTTAAACTCTACAAAATCATCATATAATATACAATAGATACCAAAATATTGGTTATTTGAAATGGGCATTATTTTTGTTGTTTGAGGTACGCAAGAAATTTCTGGGAGGCAATGCATGAATTTTGAAGTTGAAGAATAAACAGAGTGGTCTTGAGAAATAAACAATGGATTTGTGTTAAATGCACACACCTTTCAGAGACTGGGAGAGACTAAGGCAGCAATATTTTATCCTTAGCATTTTGAATGTGGGCTGTTAGAGAACAACATCTGTTGCATTTGAAGAAACTTAAGTGGAGTACTTGGATTGAGATCAGCTATCAGAGGAACCTTACAACAGGCTTATTAAGGTCAATTGCTTCATAATTTCAAATGCTTCTCTGTTCTCCACTAATTTTCCCTTCTTTAATCACTCTACTTACTATATTATATTCACCTAAGGCAGTGGTCGGCAAACTGCGGCTCGCGAGCCACATGCGGCTCTTTGACCCCTTGAGTGTGGCGCTTCCACAAAATACCACGGCCTGGGCGAGTCTATTTTGAAGAAGTGGCGTTAGAAGAAGTTTAAGTTTAAAAAATTTGGCTCTCAAAAGAAATTTCAATCGTTGTACTGTTGATATTTGGCTCTGTTGACTAATGAGTTTGCTGACCACTGACCTAAGGGTTTTATTTTTCATGTGGGAATAGCCTCATTAACATTTCTACTATTTCCTGTAACCTTTGGAGAGGGAAATATCTACATCTATACAAGCTTAAGCTAACTGTATGTGTAAGACATGAGGAGAAATAATTATACTTTGGTGACGGAGTTCATCCTGCTGGGATTAGCAGACACTCAGGAGTTACAGATTATCCTCTTCTTGCTCTTTTTTGTCATTTACACACTGACCATTTGGGGAAATGTTGGGATGGTCCTCTTAATCAGGATTGATTCCAGACTCCACACACCCATGTATTTCTTCTTGGCTAACCTGTCCTTGGTGGACGTTTGTTATTCATCCACCATCACCCCAAAGATGCTGGTGGATTTATTGTCAAAGAAGAAAACCATCTCCTTTGCTGGCTGCTTTCTGCAGCTATACTTCTTTATCGCCTTGGCCACAACTGAATGCATCCTCTTTGGCTTAATGGCCTATGACCGGTATGTGGCCATATGCAACCCTCTACTGTACCCGTTGGTCATGACCAGGACAGTCTGCCTTAAAATGGCAGCAGGGGCTTTTGCAGCAGGACTGTTGAACTCCATGGTGAACACAAGTTATGTAAGCAACCTGCCATTCTGCAGTTCCAATGTCATACAGCACTTCTTCTGTGACAGCCCTCCACTCTTTAAGCTCTCCTGTTCTGACACACGCCTGAATGAAAGCATCTTTTCCACTTTTGCTGGAGTAAATATGGTGGGGGTTCTGCTGGTCATCCTCACCTCCTACTCCTACATTCTCTATTCCATCTTTCGCATGCATTCAGGGGAGGGGAGGCACAAAGCTTTCTCAACGTGTGTCTCTCACCTGACAGCCATAATTCTGTTCTATTCCACCGCCATCTATACTTATCTGAGACCTAGTTCCAGCTACTCCCTGGGTCAGGACAAAGTGGCTTCCGTGTTCTACACGGTGGTGATCCCCATGTTGAACCCTCTCATCTACAGCCTCAGGAATAAGGAAGTGAAGAAGGCTCTATGGAATGTAATCACCAGGAAAAGGATCCCTTCGTTTCTGTGATTGTTTGGTTAATTATCTGCATCTGGCAAGGTATCTAATGAATTTGCAAAGCCTATGCAAGCCTACAGTTTTTCATGAGAATATTTCTAATTATGCCCTTTAATATTCAAGTATATCACCAAACTCCTATAAAACCATAAAACTTTTATGTAACCATTTTGTGTCCTCATGGGTTTTAAATAATATGGCCTATTTGTAATAAAACTTTACCAGGGAAACAAAGGTATTGGGTGTTTAGAGACAAAAGTCACAATATCACATAAAACTAGCTATAGTAAACATTGGTAATTGCACATTTATCTTTTTCTCATAAATTCATTTTCTACCATTTGTGATTTCTAAGAAAATAAAATATATTACTTTTTAAAATTTATTAAATTGAAAAAATGTTATTCATTTTTAAATATTAAATTATCTCCTGGAAAATATTTAAATTTCAAGATTATAGTTTTAATTACCACTGTAAACTCTCCAGCTTTTAATTTCCTCATTACCCATATATACACACATATATATTCCCTAAAAAATAAGCGTGATTATGTGCATAAGTGTGATTTGAGAAAACCGCTGTCTAGTTAGAATATTCCAGTTACAACTCTATTTCCTTCCCTTCTCCTCAAAAATTTCCAATTCTCTCACTTCCTCTCTCTCAAACTGACACACACACACAAATCCACACACATACACATTTGGCTGCTGCAAAGAGTTTACTGCAGGAAGACTTAAATGGATGAATGAGCCACATATTACTTACCATAGCTCATGGATTTCTTACATATAGAAATCCTCTATGAATTTCTAATAAAAATATATTAAAATTCGTCTTCCTAATTAAATCTAAGCATTCTAAATATGTAAGTAGAAAAGCAGCTGGATTAGTAGAACCCTGGAGGAAACTGAATGAGGGCCAATGCTTGATAAGGAGACAGCAATATTTATAGTTATTGGGGAGAAATGTTTCACCACCTTTCCTTTACCCTTGCTGGTGAAGTTTCACCTGATAGATGTTGTGATGAACAAGTCATCTGGGATATGGCATAGCAGAACTTATGGTTTGTCACAAAGAGGTCATCCAACTAGACCATTCATAATGCCCTCTATGGTCCAAATTGGTGACCTTGGCCAAACAAATGTTCCTGAAGCTATTGGTGTTGTCTGTGGACCTGTGGGCCATCCTCTCACCCCCTGGGTATATAGTCGGTATCTGGCCCTGGATCCCCTGCAGCAGAATGATCAGGCTGTCTCAGGGGTGGTTCACTCTTTCCTGGCTACCTTGCCTGTTTTCTTCTGCACCAGCTGGCTGCTCATAGGCTAGATTTTTTTTCTACTTTCCCTGCCTTGTATATTTAATGGGATCCTATATGGGACCAGGCTATTTCACAAATAAAAACTAATATAGTCCTTCATTAAATGCTTTAATTTCCAGTAAAAAGAAATAGAATAACGTTTGAAAGATGAATCTACTTACTCTGAGATTTGGGATTTTAGACATGTCATATTTTAAGACATGTTCTGCATTCTCTAATTCAGTTTTCCTACATTTAATTAATCTAATTTAGAAGTCCTACAAATATTTTCAACATTACAAGATATAGATGTTTCTTACTTTTTAATTCATTAAATATAAGCTTCTTATGTCAATTTCAACTACCTCTTAAATTCATTAATATTTATAAAATCATTTTTATCAAAGTTCTTGCTTATTACTCCCCATCTCCCATTCATGACCCCACCCCCCTGTTGTCTGTGTCCTTTGATTAGGCTTATATGCATACATATAAGTCCTTTGGTTGATCTCCCCCCCCTACCCCCACCCTCCCCTACCTTCCCTGAGGTTTGGCATTCTGATTGATGTTTCTCTGTCTCTGGACCTATTTTTGCTCATCAGTTTATGTTGTTCATTATATTCCACAAATGAGTGAGATCATGTGATATTTATCTTTCTCTGCCTGGCTTATTTCACTTAGCATAATGCTCTCCATCTCCATCAATGTTGTTGCAAATGGTAAGAACTCCTTTTTTACGGCAGTGTAGTATTCCACTGTGTAGATGTATCACAGTTTTTTAATCCACTCATCTGCTGATGGGCACTTAGGCTGTTTCCAAATCTTAGCTATGGTGAATTGTGCTGCTGTGAACATAGGGGTGCATATATCCTTTCTGATTCGTGTTACTAGTTTCTTGGATATATTCCTAGAAGTGGAATCACTGGGTCAAATGGGAGTTCCATTTTTAGTTTTTTGAGGAAACTCCATACTGCTCTCCACAGTCGCTGTACCAGTCTGCATTCCCACCAGCAGTGCACGAGGGTTCCTTTTTCTCCACATCCTCGCCAGCACTTGTCATTTGTTGATTTGTTGATAATAGCCATTCTGACAGGTGTGAGATGGTACCGCATTGTTGTTTTGATTTGCATCTCTCTGATGATTAGTGACTTTGAGCAGGTTTTAATATGTCTCTTGGCCTTCCTTCTGTCTTCTTTCAAAAAGTGTCTATTTAGATGAGTTGCCCATTTTTTAAAATATATTTTATTGATATTTCACAGAGAGGAAGGGAGAGGGATAGAGAGCTAGAAACATCGATGAGAGAGAAACATCGATCAGCTGCCTCCTGCACACCTCCCACTGGGGATGTGCCCGCAACCAAGGTACATGCCCTTGACGGGAATCAAACCCTGGACCTTTCATTCCACAGGCCTATGCTCTATCCACTGAGCCAAACCAGTTTCTGCTAGTTGCCCATTTTTTATTGGGTTTATCTTCTTTTTGTTAAGCTGCATGAGTTCCCTGTTAATGTTGGAGTTTAAACCCTTATTGTTGATATCATTGGCAAATATGTTCTCCCATGCAGTGGGCTTTCTTGTTGTTTTATAGATGGTCTCCTTTGCTGTGCAAAAGCTTTTTATTTTGATGTAGTCCCATTTGTTTATTTTCTCTTTGGCTTCCATTGCCCTAGGGGCAGTATCAGTGAAAAAGTTCTTTCGGCATATGTCAGAGATTTTTCTGGCTGTGTATTCCTCTAGTATTTTTATGGTTTCTCATCATATGTTTAAGTCCTTGATCCATTTTGAGTTTGTTTTTGTGTATGGTTTAAGTTGGTGGTCTAGTTTCATTTTTTTTTTTTTGCATGTATCTGTCCAATTTTCCCAACACCATTTATTGAAGAGACTGTCTTGACTCCATTGTATGTTCATGCCTCCTTTGTCAAATATTAATTGAGCATAGTGATTTGGGTTGATTTCTGGGTTCTCTATCCCATTCCATTGATCTATATGTCTGTTCTTGTGCCAGTACCAGGCAGTTTTGCGAACAGTGGCTTTGTAATACAGCTTGAAATTTGGTATCGAGATCCCACCTACTTTGTTCTTCTTTCTCAGGATTGCTGTGGCTATTCGGGGTCTTTTTTTATTCCAGATGAATTTTTGGAGAGTTCTTTCTAGGTCTGTGAAATATGCCGCTGGTATTTTAATTGGGAGTGCATTGAATCTATAGATTGCTTTGGGTAGTATGGACATTTTAATGATGTTGATTCTACCAATCCATGAACATGGTATGTTATTCCATCTGTTTACATCTTCCTCTATCTCTTTGTTCAGTGTCCTGTAGTTTTCCACATATAGGTCTTTTACCTCCTTAGTTAAGTTTATTCCTAGGTATCTTAATATTTTTGGCGCTATGGTAAATGGGATTGCTTTTTTAGTCTCTCTTTCTGTAAGTTCACTATTGGTGTATAGAAATGCCATAGATTTCTTGGCATTAATTTTGTATTGTGCTTCATTGCCGAATTCATTTATCAAGTATATTAGTTTTTTGATGAAGTCTTTGGGTTTTTTTTTTTATGTACAATATCATGTCATCTGCAAATAAGGACAGATTTACTTCTTCTTTTCCAATTTGGATGCCTTTTATTTCTTCTTCTTATCTAATTGCAATGGCTAATACTTCCAGTACTATGTCGAACAGGAGTGGTGAGAGTGGACATCCCTGTCTTGTTCCTATTCTTAGGGGAAATGGTTTTAGTTTTTGCCCATTGAGTATGATGTTAGCTGTGGGTTTATCATATATAGCTTTTATTATGTTCAGGTATGCTCCTTCTATTCCCACCTTGTTGATAGTTTTTATCAAGAAAGGGTGTTGGATTTTGTCAAATGCTTTTTCTGCATCAATTGATATGACTATGTGGTTTTTCTCTCTCAATTTGTTTATGTGATGTATCACATTTATTGATTTGCGGATACTGTACCATACTTGCATTGCTGGGATAAATCCTACTTGGTCATGGTGTATGATTTTTCTGATGTAGTGCTGGATCCGATTTGCTAGAATTTTGTTGAGGATTTTGGCATCTATGTTCATGAGGGATATTGGCCTGTAATTCTCTTTCATTGTGTTGTCTCTATCTGGTTTTGGTATTAGGGTGATGCTGGCTTCATAGAAGGAGCTTAGAAGTGTTCCTTCCTCTTGAGTTTTTTGGAATAGTCTGAGGAGGATAGGTTTTAGCTCTTCCTTGAATGTTTAGAAAGACTCCCCTGTGAAGCTGTCTGGCCCCGGGCTTTTGTTTGCTGGAAGCTTTTTGATGACTGCTTCAATTTCTTCCATAATTATTGGCCTATTGAGATGTTTAGATTCTTCCTGGTTGAGTTTTGGAAGGTGATATTTTTCAAGGAATATGTTCATTTCCTTCAGGTTGTCCAGTTTGTTGGAATAGAGTTGTTCATGGTATTTTTTAACAATCCTTTGTATTTCGGTGGGGTCTGTTGTTATTTCACCTCTTTCATTTCATATTTTGTTTATTTGGGTCCTCTCTCTTTGCTTCTTGGTGAGCCTGGCTAGAGGATCATCAATCTTGTTTATCCTTTCAAAGAACCAGCTCTTGGTTTTGTTGATCTTTTGTATTTTTTTTTTTTCTCAGTGTCGTTTATCTCCACTCTGATCTTTATTATTTCCTTCCTTCTGCTTACACTGGGCTTTTTTTGTTGTTGTTGCTCTCTTTCTAACTCTTTGAGTTGTAGGGTTAGGTAATTTATTACCATTGTTTCTTGTTTTTTGCAGTAGGCTTGTAGAGCTATGAACTTCCCTCTAAAGACTGCTTTCGCTGTGTCCCATAGATTTTGGATTGTTGTGTTTTCATTGTCATTTGTTGCCATGATGTTTTTTATTTCTTACTTGATCTCTCTGGTAACCCAGTCATTGTTTAATAGCATGCTGTTTAGTCTCCATGTGTTTGATTTTTTGGGTTTTTTTTATTGTAGTTGATTTCCTGTTTCATGCCACTGTGATCTGAGAAGATGCTTGATAAGATTTCTATCTTCTTGAATTTGAAGAGACTTTGCCTATCACCCAACATATGGTCTATCTTTGAAAATGACCCATGTGCACTTGAGAAGAATGTATATTCTGTGGCTTTGAGGTGAAATGTTCTGAAGATGTCAATTAATTCCATCTGGTCTAGTGAGTCATTTAGGATTGATGTTTCTTTGCCGATTTTTTTGTTTAGAGGATTTGTCCAATGGTGATAGTGGGGTATTAAAGTCCCCTACTATGATTGTATTGCTGTCAATCTCTCCTTTGATATCCTCCAGGAGGTTTTTTTTTTATGTATTTGGGTGCTTCTGTATTGGGTGCGTATATGTTTACCAGTTATTTCTTCTTGTTGGATTGCTCCCTTTAGTATTATGAAGTGGCCTACCTTATCTCTTGTTATGTCCTTCACTTTGAGATCTAATTTGTCAGATATATGTATTACTACTCCAGCTTTTTTTTCATTTCCATTCGCCTGAAAAACCTTTTCCATCCCTTCACTCTCAGTCTGTGTGCATCTTTTTTCCTAAGGTAGGTTTCTTGTAGACAGCAGATATATGAGTCGTGTTTTCTTATCCAATTCGTTACCCTATTTCTTTTTATTGGGGCATTTAATCCATTTTCATTTAAAGTTATTATTGATACGTACTTATTTGCCGCCATTTTTATTCTTTACCCCTGTGTTCCTTCTTCGCTTCCTATTTTTTTTTTTTTTTTACAGCAGATCCTTTAGCATTTCTTGCATTGCTGGTTTGGTGGTAATAAATTCCGTTAGTCCTTTTTTGTCTGTGAAGCTCCTGATTTCATCTTCAATTTTGAATGATAGCCTTGCTGGGTACAGTATTCTTGGATTCAGACCCTTCCTTTGCATGATTTTGTATATTTCATTCCAAATCCTTCTGGCCTGATTAGTTTCTGTTGAGAAATCAGTTGCTAGTCTGATGGGGATTCCTTTGTATGTAACTTTTTGTCTCTCTTTGGCCGCTTTTAAGATTCTTACTTTGTCATTGGTGTTTGCCAATTTAATTATAATATGTCTTGGTGTCAGTCTTTTGGGATTCATTTTGCTTGTGACTCTGTGAGCTTCTTAGATTTGTGTGGGGTTTTTTCTTCCCTATATCAGGGAAGTTTTTTGTCATTATTTCTTCAAACAGGTCTTCTATTCCTTGCTCAGTTTCCTCTCCTTCTGGAACCCCTATTATGTGGATGTTGTTTTGTTTCATGTTGTCCCAAAGTTCCCTTAGGCTCTCCTCCTGATTTTAATTTTTTTTTTCTAGAACCTGCTCTACTTGCGTATTTTTTCCTACCTTGTCTTCTAGCTCACTGATGCGGTCCTCTGCTTCTTCTAGTCTACTCTTCATGCTTTCTATTGAGTTCTTTACAGCAACAATGTCATTTTTCATTTCTTCTTGGTTCTTCTTCATTTCCTCTTGGTTCTTACTCATATTGTTGAATTTGTCTTCCATTCTTTTCAGCCACCTTATGACCATTTCTCTGAATTATTTCTCTGACAGGTTGCTTGCCTCCATTTCGTTTACTTCCTTTTCTGGTGATACCTGCTTTTCGTTCATATGTGGGCTGTTCTATGTCTCCCCATGGTTTCTCTTCTCTGGTTGTTTGGTTATGTAGTTCTTTCTCTCCTGCATTGATTTAAAGGTACAAAATACAACTCAGCCAGGTACAACGCACACGGCACTGAACTGAAATGTATTCATGATATTAATAACCCCAAATAAAGGTGACTACCAGAGAAAGGCAAATTAGGGGATAGGAGAGAAAGAAAAAGAGAAAAAAATAAAAAGAAAGGAGTGCCAAAATGAAATTTGGAAAAGGGAAAAAAAATAAATGTAAGAGAGAAAAGAAAGAATAAGAAAGAAAAGGGGAACAAACTATATATATGGGGAGAAAACTCCAATAGAACAGCCACTAATCCCAGCAAATGTCAGCAACAAGTACCTGGAGATGAATACAAACTACAAACAACAACTAATATCAAGCAAGGCGAGGGAAGACAGAAGCAAAAAAAAAAAAAAAAAGCAAACAAACAAAACAAACAAAACAAAAAACAAAACAAAAAGAATAAGCAAAACAATCTCACAAACAAGCATAAAAAATCAATATAATCAACATTCAAGCAAACAACAACAAAAGGACAGAGAAAAAACAATTTTTTGGGTAGTGAAGACAGAGAAGAGAGAGGTGTGTATGAACTTGGAGCAGGGGATTGGAAATTAGATATATAAGTAGGGTGAAATTTTAACAGGGGGTAAAAAGAAAGAATAGGGAAAATCTAAAGCAGGAGAATGGTAAGAGAAACAGGACAACAAAAGGGGAAAAGTTAGGAAGAGAGTGATGGCATAAAGGTAGAGTTGAGATAGAGTAGAATGATGCTAAAGGAAAGATGAACATAGAATGTAGAACACTAATCTCAAAGTCAAATAAAGAGAAAATAAAATGACACTTTTTTTAATAAAAAAAGGTAAAATAGTAGTAGTAATAATACTGATTGAAAATAAAAATGTAATAATTAAAAAGGTAAAATCAAGTGAGGAAAAAAAAAGAAAAAAATAGTTTCTTAAGTAAAAGATTAAAAAAATAAAAAAGTCTTTAAAAAAAATAAAAATAAAATGTGCAGTAGTGAAGGTCATTCACTTCCTCTATTGTCCTTTTTGGCACATCTGTTTCCCAGTCAGGACAGTATTGCAGTTCCCTGCATTCCACTGCTCCTCAGTGTTGTAAGCCAGTCCTGATTTTTAAGCAGGCAGTGTGTCTTACTCTCTTGTATTCCTTTATTTGTGATTACACAGAGTCTATTTGTGATTCAACTCCTGGGTGGCAGTGTTTCTGGATTGACCTCCAGGTCTATAGGTCCTCTCTAGCCTGTGCTTAGATTCTGCTTTCCCTGTGGCACTCAATACCAGTTTGTGGGAGTGGGCTGCCCCAGAGCTGGTTCTCTGACGATCACTCCCCACTCCGATCCCCAGGTTCCAGAAAAACAACTTCCCCCTGCAGTCTCCTAGGGTGTCCCCAGCTGGGTGATCCCATGCATTGGGCTCAGCGATCAGAAGCAAGGTTTTAAAGAGGAAAAAACGCAAGTGTGCGAACGCCGGGGCTGTGTGAAAGTCTGTGCAGTCCTTCCTTCCCCCCGTGTCCAAGCAGCCGGCACACTTTTAAAATTTTTAGGCTGTCCTTCTGCATTAGATCAAAATGGGTTGCTTTTTAGAGAGCCCTTCTGTTAGCATCTCTGAGGACCCCCTTCCACATTCACGGATCACGTCAGCCCCAACAGCCATGGATTTTTCTAGGCGCAGACTTCCCCCAGTCCTCCAGCTCTGCAGTGAGCATGTTTCTCTGTCCTGCTGTTACCAGAGACCTCACCTTATCCCAGGCCAAATCTGACCTTTCCGTGGTGGAGTGTAGAGCTCCTTTGAATCCACGTGTTTGCGCCAATTGGGGACCAGTGCTCTGGGCTTCGCAGCTGTTCGGTGGGTGCTGCAGTTGTAGATTTTCAGGCTTCCGATAACATCCACTTTCCCCTTAAGAGATGGCATGGTCTCCGCGTCCAAGCCGGTGGCTCTGGGAGGGAACCCAGCAGCAGTGGGGGCTGCCCGGTCAGGGGAGCCCCATCCAGCAGTCCCCCACCTTCTCCTGGAGTATAGCTGTCCCTTAACTCACCAACCGACTCTCCCCGTGTGACCCTCAGCTGTTCTTTCTATCTGCTCCGGGACAAGGCTTGGGACATGTCTGTCTATTCTGCTGCCATTTTCCCCCTATATTCTAGGCTATGTTTTAATCAATATTTTTATCAGTAATTACATGAGGCCAAATAGAGACTAGCTCTCAAAACCTGTGACCAAGTTGGAAAGTACGCAAGCAAGCTGAAAGGAGTAAAAGAATCAATATTCAAGAGTCACAAATTCCAAATAAAAAACTAAATATAATCATTAGTAGATGGAGCCCTGCATGTAGGCAAGAAAATATGAGTACAGGTTGATGTTATTATATAAAAATAATGTTGGCTTAGTTTGTAGTTGTACAGTAATATGGACAATGTAACTTCCATTGATCTATTAAAAATGGGAGGAGAGGGCATATGTATTGTAAATAATAATTAGGTTAAAGGCTGGAGCCAAGATTAAGTAAAGTAATAATTCCATTTAACTCCACAGTGATCAAATAAAATCAAAGATAGTGTGTTAACTCATAGTCAGCAAGTTTCAATGAACATAAATAAATAATATGATGTCCAAGAGGCAATGCTTAAGTGGTGGGCTGCAGGGCAAAAAAAAATCAATTACAAAGTAGTTGAATTGATGTGAGAATCTGTACTCTGTACAAGAGGAATGTTCAAAAAACTTTATTGAAAATACATAGCTTCATACATACATTATTAAATAGCTTTATTGAAAATGTATGGAATGCATGTCAAATAGAATGTGTGGATCAGAAAACAGAAATGTGAATATGTCTTGCTAATTTTAGATATAATTTACTGCTTTAGCTGAGAAATTGAAATGTATTATCTTTAAGGTTCTCTTAAATTTTTGTGATTTAAATCCTGTTGTGAAAACAATGTATATATCCATGAACCACCCTTAAATCTTGAAGAGTCCTTGGTATATTTCAGCCACTATCAAAACTGATTCCTCAAGAACTAAAGAAAGAGGTGATGAATATTGTCCAAGGAATCTGAGGTTTTGCAAACAGGAGATTAACCTGATGGAGTTGTGTGTCAAAAACTCTGAGTGTCTGAATTAGTCTCTAAACCCTCAACCTCCTGAAATTGTATGATCCTTTTTACCATGTGTTGTTCAACAAACAAACATAATGAAATATAATGTACTAGCTAAGTTTTTGTGGAGACTGTGTCAGATTCATTAATACACTGGGAAGAGAAACAGAAAGATGAAAAAAGGAACAGGCTTAGAGGGGATGGCAACAGAAGCTTTATTTATAAAGCTGGAAAATATAATGAGCAGCATAAACATGTTAAAGTTGAGATTTTATTTTATTATCATGCCCAAATCATATACTACATAAGACGTTGTGTGTCAGAATATGTTGTGTGCTAGATTTGGTAAGAGATATTAAAAAAGAATAAACAACACACTTAAAGAGTGAATGATAAATTATATCTATGGCTGAGTGTAATGACATAGCTTTATCCTCCACTAGTAGTGCCCAAATAGACATGATTAGCATTGAATCATAGAATGTGCCAAAAGAGGTCGGAAGCAGTGACAAAAAAAAAATCTTATTTTTAAATGGACCATTGCCAGTGATTTTTTACTAGTGATAACTAAAATTGCAAAATTTACTTTTCCTATTTCTTTTTTTTTTCTCTTTAAAAATATATATTACATTTTTCTCCTGAAAATAAGGCTAACTTCAGGTGAGACTGAAATAAAGTATTTATTTACTATTGATCTGTTTAGATGAAAACAATATGCTTGACGTGAAACACACATGCACTCACACACAGGATTTTAAAGACACTGACATGCTACTAAGAACCTAAATATGTATAAAGCTTGAGTCACTGAGTGCCAATTTTGTCCAAGAGGTTGTTTCCAGTGTAGAAATCACAGATATCTTGTGATTTGTCCCTTGTTAATTTCACTGTCTTTATCAAAAATGCAGGCTGTGACTCCATTCTCCTCACCTTCTTGGTCAATGAAAGCATTGTTCCTGTCAGGAATATTTCGTGGTTTTTTTCTAAGAATGTTTTTAGCAAGACTGTTTACCCTTTGCATTGATTCAAATTGATTTCTGATGTTGCATTCTTGCATTTATAAATGGTGTAAGGAAAAAAGCACCAGTAGCAATAACAATGCATTTGCACATTGCTACGTATTCTGAGAGCTGCAATTTATTAAAATACTTTAAAAGAAACTGTGAATTAACTATTATCCAACTACATTGGGCTTAATTATACATTAAGCAACATAGAACACCATTATAGCTAAGCAATTTCCAGCAAGCAAGAAGAGCAAAGGTGGAGACATCACACTTCCTGATTTCATACTGCAGGGCAGGGTAAAAGTAAGTTTACAGTTCTTAATCTATACTAATAAAAGCCTAGGTGACCTTTGCACGCCACATCATCACAAGATGACTGCCACAACAGAGGCAGGGCCCAGTGGCCGCTCCCGGCAGTGAGGCCTGGGGGTCCTGTGGCTCCATGTGGCGCAGAGGAGGCCAATCCCAGCATCTCCGCCACCTCTCACAGAGGAGGCGGGTCCCGACGGAGGATGCAGGTTGTGGCAGGGGAGGGCAGTTGGACAATCAGGCCAGCAGGGAAGGGCAATTGGGGGTGATCAGGCCCGCAGGGGATGGCTGTTGGGGGTGATCAGGCCAGCAGGGGAGCAGTTAGGCATCAATCAGGCCAGCAGGGGAGCGATTAGGGGGCGATCAGGCTGGCAGGCAGAAGCAGTTAGGGGCAATAAGGCAGGCAGGCAGGTGAGCGGTTAGGAGCCAGCGGTCCCTGATTGTGAGAGGGATGTCCCAGATTGAAGAGGGTGCAGGCCAGGCTGAAGGACACCCCCCATCCCGTGTATGAATTTCATGCACCGGTCCACTAGTATGTAAAATAATACAATAATTCTATCTAATAAAGAGGGAAATGCTACTTGACTCACACACCATCACAAAGATGGTGGTACCCACAGCCAATAAGGAGGGAATATGCTAATTGACTGCCCCACTTCAGAGATGGCAGTGCCCACAGCCAATAAGGAGGGAATATGCTAATTGACTGCCATGCCCTCAAAGATGGTGGTGCCCACAGCCACAAGATGGCGACATCCAATTCCCTCAGCCCCATGGGGGCAGCAGGTGCGCGGCATGGCCTGGCCCGCCCCCAGGTGAGTTCGGCCACTCCGTGAGCCTGCCTCCTGAGTCCCCCAGTCCCCTCAGCCCCCCAGATGCCTAGGGCCGGCCCAAGGCTCATTTAACCAGGGCCAGCCCAGGCTTGCACTGCCAGCAGTGACAGCAATAGAGGTGTGATGGGGCATTGCCTTTCCCTTATCACCAGGTTGCCTCCCGCCCCTAAGGGCTCCCGGACTGTGAGAGGGGGCAGGCCAGGCTGAGGGACCCCCCCCTCCAGTGCATGAATTTTCATGCACCGGGCCTATAGTTAATAAATAATAATAATTCAAGCATAAATTCTTGAGTTTCGCATTCTCAAACTACAAACCTACTTTCCCCCCATCCTGAATATTACAAAACTTAGCAATAAAAACTGTATGGTATTGGCATGCAAATAGACACATAGATCAGTGAAACAAAATAGAAATTCCATAAATAAACCCACTCATATATGGCCAACAAAGGCACCAAGAACACACAAAGGGGAAAAAATAGCCTCTTCAATAAATGGTACCAGAAAACCTGGATATCTAAGTGTAAAAAAATGAAATTGAATTCCTATTTTACATCACTCACAAAAATTAAATTGAAATGTATTAAGGACCCCTATCTTACAACATATACAAAACTCAACTCAAATTTAATTAAAGACAAATGTCTAATAAGGTATATATATAGGAAATTCAATAGGAAAAAACAAGCAAACATTAACTATATTCTAAAAGAGGGAAAGGAACTGACTAGACATTGATAGAAGACAGTGTTCACATGATTTTGGTGACTCACTAAACATGTGAGTAAAAGACATGAAGAATGATAAATATGTTTAATTTCTAATGTGGCTGAGGTGTTATTTTTAATACTATTTCTTTTTTAAAAAAATATTTTTATTGACTTCAGAGAGGAAGAGAAAGGAAAAGAGAGATAGAAACATCAATGATGAGAATCATTGACCGGCTGCCTCCTACATGCCCTCTACTGGGGTTCAAACCTATAACCAGAGAATGTGCCCTGACCAGGAATCACAGTGGTCGATGCTCAACCACTGAGCAACACCGGCCAGGCATGGCTGACAATTGTCAATTTACGTATGACAAAATTGAGAGTCAAAATAGAAGAAAATGTTTGAGCATAAAGTTTATGTAAATCCTGTGAAAACTGATTATAATAGCTACACTACTACAAACCTGGTCTTGGCCACTATTAACCCCCATGGATTGTTGTAACCACCTTCTAACTCATCTCCCTGCTTCCACCCTTGCCCTCACTAATGTACTTCGTGTTCTTATTTCATACCACCTTTCAAGCATTTCACTCACTTCCTACAATGTAAGAAACACAATTCATATCATTAATGATTTTGAAAGATGCAATGACATGGTTGTACATTATGGAGTCCCTAAAAAGCCCAAGTGTTCTATGTAGGTGGAAAGGAAGACTGTATTCTGTAGGAAGAGAAGATGAAGTTGGAGTCTGGGAAATGGAGGAAAAACTTCAAAACTCATGACAACGTAGATCTTGGAGTATGTTTTGCTGTGAAAAAGGTCACAGTTTAGCACCAATGAAGGCTGGGGGGAAATCATAAAAGTGATGTCTAGGGTCCAACACAGTGGAGGAAAGACTAAACTTATTTGGTCTAAAATGTTAAACCTACACTGCATTTAGCACTGTGTTTTCTAATGGTTATTTTAAATATGCATTATACATAATATATATTATATTTATAACACATATTAATTATGTATTCAAGAGTTTATACATATTTAGAGATATAAAAAGTGTACAAAAGCAAATTTTATATTTTGTCTGGTGTCAGGGGTGAACCCTATGATCAAATTTCCTTACACATTTTATTTTACCTTTCCCTTTTTTAATTATCCCATAAAGCCCTAAATTTAGCTAATTACTTCTAAAGTATACCTAAAGGTCAGAATATATAAGTAAAGCTGTTAAGATTGTTGGGTGTCATGGCAGGGCTGAGGACATATTAAAGCAAATTCTAATATCTTTATTTCACATTCTAAAATTCAAATGAACCTAGGACTTGCTGTGATATATTATTACTCATATAAGTTTCTGTGATATTTAAATAGAAATTTTAATGATAGAACAAGGCTATATTTCTTACTTTTCTGATGAGTGTCTAAGTCTCTTTACCAAACAGGATGTGGCCTGAACTGGGATTGCACTGGAGTCTTACTGATGACCTTGCTCTTCAGTCATCTGCGATGAAGTTCTCAGAGGAAACATAAAACCAAACATGATGAAATAAACAGATAGCAAACTAGCAGGTGCTAGGCAGACAAAAATGCAAATAAAAAGCAAATATGGAGCAGTTTGGGCGGGAAGGAGAAAAATGTCTCACAAGTTACCTGGAGAGGTTCTTATCCCGAGACTAAGCTACCTGACATGTCTGTTTTGCCGTGTTCTTCATTTGTGCATGTTGTTAATATGAACAGGAAAAATAAAGTTTAAGATTGTTTTCTGTTTTGCCATATTGGAATTTTAAGATATTGGATTTCAAACATATTAACAAAAGTACAAAACCAACAAAAAAAACCTGGATTATCTATCCCATGCCAGAGACTTGAAGGGACTTCTACACTGGAACTGTTTTGTTCATATATGGAATCTACAGGACAAAATCCCCCATGGGAAAACAACACTACATTGATGGGTTTTTTCCTGCTCGACTTTTCTGATGTTCCCAGTCTGCAAGGATTCCTTTTGGGGGTGTTTTTGATCATCTATGTGATTATTCTGATGGGAAATAGCCTCATTGTTCTAATAATCAAGGTGGATCCTTCCCTTTGGAACCCCATGTATTTTTTCCTTGAGAACTTTTCTTCCTTGGAAATATGTTATGTGCCAGTCACTGTCCCCAGATTGTTAATAGATCTTTGTAGACAAAACAGAAATATTTCCTTTCTGTCCTGTGCTACTCAAATGTATTTCTTTCTGGTCTTGGGAGCCACTGAGTGCCTTATGCTGACTGCAATGGCATATGACAGGTATGTTGCCATTTGCAAGCCATTACTCTACCCTCTCATCATGAACAATAGGCTGTGTATGCATTTGGCAGATGGCTGTTGGGTGACTGGACTTCCAGTGCACATAGGGTTCACCTACCAGATTTTCTCTCTACCCTTCTGTGAATCTCACCAGTTGAATCACTTTTTCTGTTACATACCACCAATCATTAGGCTTGCCTTTGGGGACACTTTCATGATAGCAATGTTCATTTATGTTCTTGCTTTTCTAGTTGTCACTATTCCTTTTATGTTGATTCTTGGGTCTTATGTGTAAGTTATCTCCACCATCCTGACACTGCCATCGGCAACTGGGCGAGCCAACGTGTTCTCCACTTACTCTTCCCACCTCATGGTTGTGGCTTTGTTCTTTGGATCAGGCATGATTTCATATTTAAGACCAAAGTCCAGTTCTTCAACAGGGATGGAAAAATTTCTTTCTCTTTTTTACACCATTGAGATACCAGTGTTGAACCCCATGATATATTGCCTGAGAAACAAAGATGTTTCGGTGGCATTAAGAAAATTCCTATCAACATGGATTGGTCTATGCTATAGCTTCCTAAAATGTGTTTCTTATTTATCACAGACTCCAGACATTAGTTTTGGTTCTTCTACAATATTGATAGGAATCTCAATTATTCTGGACGAGTGATGTCATATTTGTATGTCACATGAAATAAACTACGCTCTAATTTTTAAATAGCAAATTAACTCCAAACTCAATTTGTTACAGAAGACCAAAGAAATACCAAGGACACTTCCTAGAGAAAGGGAGGGACCCCATTTATTAACACTATTGGACTCCAGGAATAATTTCCAAACCAGAGTGAAGAAACATGCAGATATATATCCTGCTGGGGTTTTGTCTTGCAGATATGCCCCCTGACCACTTCGTGGCCCTGCAGGAAGGCCCCTGGTGTCAGGCCACATCCCATCCTGGCACCAGCATAACAACCATCCCCCCACAGGGCAGTGCATTGTTCACAGTCCCATGGCCTCTGCATTTAGATTACAAGTTCTGCAAGACCAGTTTATTCCTCAAGTTCAGGGTACTGAAATTTTTGAAATAACACAGTGGAGTCATTAAAGGTTGTTGTTCTCATTGTTCTCTAGATCCCAGAATATTGCCTACATTTTTTTCACCAAAAAAAAAAAAAAAAGAATATTCATCTTTGTATCTCCAGAACCCAACATGTTGTCTGAAAAATAATAGGTATTGAATTAACTTTGCAGCAAAGGTGTAATTATTGATGTTTTACCTTCTTGTGATCACTAAGTGTATTAAAATCAAGCAAGGTCATGGAGTGCAAGGAAGAATTAGAATCCAACAACAGTAAGTGGATGCATTAAAGAAAGTTGACATTCCACCTGTTTTTATTGGTGATTCATCAGCTAATTCAGTAAGATAAATTCATATATGAAAAAAGGGGCACACTTAGTTCCAGAATTTAGTTTTCCTCTAGAATGCCAACTAACTGCCTTTACTTTTATAGTATTAATTAAAAGACTTGATTGTAATTTTGTTTTACAGGTTTTAAATGTATAGAAAAATAATAAAACAAACTGTGGAGGTGAGAAAAATAAAGGTATTTCAGTAATTGAAACAAAGATTTTTATATAAAAACTAGAGGCCTAGTGCACAAAATTCGTGCATGAGGGGGTCCTCTCAGCCCAGCACCCTCTCCAATCCAGGACATCCCTCTCACAATCCAGGACCACTGGCTCCTAACTGCTCACCTGCCTGCCTGCCAGATTGCACCTAACTCCCCCCCTGCTGGGCTGATCACCCCCAACTGCCCCAATGCAGGCGTAGTCACCCCTAATTGCCCCCCTGCCAGCCTGGTTGCCCCCAACTGCCCCCCCACCAGCCTGGTCACCCCTTAGTGCCCCCCACTGGCCAGGTCGCCCCTTACTGCACCCCCTGCCGGTGTGGTCGCCCGCAACTGCCCCCCCCCTGCCAACCTGCCTGCTCCTCACTGCCCCCCTCTGCTGGCCTGGTCACCCCTCACTGCCCACTCCTTTTGGTCTCGTCACCGGCAACTGCCCTGCCTGCGGGCCTGGTCGCCCCACACAGCCTGTTTGGTTGACCATTTGGTTGTTTCAGATGCAATGGTTGCTTAGCCTTTTATATATATATATAGATACTAAAACTTTATCCCTGGGATGTGTGAGAGTCACTTTTCTCACTTTCAGCTCTTTCTCTCTGAGGCACAAATCAGCAATTTTCCTTTCTTTATTTAAGAAACTTTATAGGGCCTTAATGACAAAGGAATAACTGTGTAAGAAGATAGGAAAATGTAAAGTTGAATGCTAAAGCAGCAAAATGAGATAAAACCCATATTAGTCATCTCTGCACTCCCTATGTCTCTTTTGCTCCACATAATCCTGCATTCTGTAAAACTAGCACCAACCTTTCCAGGATCGTGGGTTTTCTCACCACGTTCCCCATGATGTTACTTTCAAAACACAGAATGCCTTCACTCACCTCCACCTTCTCCATCTCTCCAATCACATCCATTATCAGAGCTCTTTAGAAGGTGATGAGAAAGTGCATATAACATAATTTCTGTACAATCCCTCCCTACCATTAAAACCACAGCTTAAAGAGAAAACTTGAAAAAAAAAACTTTAAGAAGCAATTATCAAGGTCATAATAGTATCCAATTATAAGAAAATATAGTTTTGTTCTTTATATAAAAGAGATTATAAAACATCATAAGTAAATAAATCTTAGATATATTCTAAAATTCTGTGTAAAAGAGATATCAAAAATACTGTGGATTGCTTTTTAATATATTTTTAGCAATGTAATCTCTAGAGCTGTTTTCTCCCCAATAAGATCAGACAGTTATGTATGGAATACTGAAACTATGAAAGGTGTCTGAAGCAGGGAAGACAGGGTGGGTACTGGTGTACACAATGCTTGCATTCTAAGTTCTGTGTTCAGTCAACATATGAACATCAGAATCTTATTTCCTTTTAAAATGTATAACCTTAGAATTTTATATCAGACATTGTACATTGGAAATCCAGTTGGAGGAAGATGAAAGAAATACGAATAGTCGTAGAAGGGCCATGAAAGTGGTGAAACTCTGGTACGGTCCTGGGGATTGCCCCACCATGTTAGCGCCATGGAGAAATGTGGGCTTCCCAGGGTCAGCTTGAATTTTTGGCTGAAAAGCACAGGTATGGCTCAGGTGGGTCCCATATGAAGATTAAAAACACTAGACATAAAATACTAACTTATTGGCAGTTTTATCTGTGCTGATTCCCACAGAACAATGGGAAGAGGCATTGGAATAAAGAAAGCCTTTCCAAATTTTCCCAGTGGAATGTGTCAAGGCAGGTCAGGAGGTCATGCTTAACATATTTTTCTTCAAAGCATGGCATTAAAAGGCTCAAAAGTAAACCAGAGAGAAGGGAAATATATCCTTCATACATATGGGGTGGACATAAGTAAGTTTACATTTGTTCATATGGAAAACAATACAGTAATTAATAAAATAATAATATAAGAATACATACTGTGTTTCCCACACTCACAACATAAACCTGCTTTGGCCCCAACCTGGATTTCTGACCAAGGTTTTATAACAAGAATATATAACAAATACTTGCCACCCAATAATAATAAGACAACCCAGTAAAAAATAAAATAAAAAAAGAGAGAGAGAGAACTAATGGACTGAACGAACACTTCATCAAAAAACAAAGGAGACATATGTAAAACTTTAGACAATAAATTAAAAAAAGAAAAAAAATATATAGCCAGTAAGTACATAAAATATGCACACATTTAGTCATTAAAAAATGCAATCAAAACATAATGAGGCATCACAATCAACCATTAGAATGGCAAATATTGAAAACTCTAACAATGCCAAATGTTGGCAAGGGGGGGTCAAACAATCATTCTTCTCACACCCTGCTGGTGGGAGAGTAAAATCTTATAACCACTTTGAATAACACTTTGGATATTTTTCCATTGCTTTTCAGAGATATTGGAAGGAGGGAGAGAAACATCTATGTAGGAAAAACACGTTGCCTGGTTGCCTCACACGGTGCCCCAATAGGGGGACAGGTGCTGGGAAGGGAGTGAACTGAAACCTCTTGACCTGGAATCAAACCTGTGAACCTTTGGTGTGCAGGCCAACACTCCAACCACTGAGCCCCACCATCCAAGACAATGCTTATTTTTGAGTGGCTTATATTTTTTTAATTGCACTTCACTTTATGGTGCTTCCCAGATATTGCATTTTTAAATTTCATTTATTTATTTATCTTATTAAATTTATTGGGATAACATTCGATAAGCATTATATAGGTTTCCAAGTGTACAATTCTAAGATGCATCATCTGTATATTGCATTATATGCTCACCAACCAAAGTCAAATCTCCTATCCCATATATTTGACCCTCCTTTATCCTTTACTACCCTCCCTCCCCGCCTCCTTCCTTCTGGTAACACTGGGCTGTTGTCTGTGTCTCTGAATCATTTAAATATATCTCCTTTGCCCATAACATGAATAAAATCATCCAGAATTTTATCAGCACACATGAGATGCTCTATTTTCCACAAAAGTTAATCTAGGGACAGAGAGTCCCCCTTCTGAAAAGGGATCTACCCACCCAAATGTATGGAAGAGAGGAAGTGTGCCATGTCCATGTGATAAACAATGAGCACATTTTTCTAAAATTGTGGATGCTCTAGATCTGTATGGATTACAGGAATAAATAAAGGAAAGCAAATCCATACCAATTATGAAGGATCTCAAATACAATACATAGAAGGATTTTTAACTTTATCTTGAAAGTAAAACTAGGTGATTAAGTGGTATTTCTTCACCCAGGGACTACCCCATACTGTGGAGCTTTATGCCAGGAAGGGGTTGAAGAAGACAGGCCATCTACAGAGAAAGCAGTTTCAAGTGATAAACCCAGATGATTGCCAAACAGAAGCCGTCATCTAGAAATTAAATTGGCACATGGGAGAAAGATGTCCCCCAGGGTGAGCATGGCTACTTCCTACTTAAGAACAGCCAGCATTGAAGCTAGCAAGAATTGTAGAGTTACCATGACTGACACCAAGGAACTTAAAAACTTTACAGGTTAAAAAGCACCTACACTCACAAAGTCAACTTCATGCAAATCCATAAAGGTAAGTGGTAATTGTGTTTTAAGCTTATTTAATTTAAAGATAGTTATAAACTTGAGGATCAACATACAAAGAATAAAACAGGAAAGCATGAAATTCTATGATCTTTATCTGTAAATGAATAATTACTTAAAATAAATAATGCAGTTCTTAACTTTCTTAATTATAAAGTAAAATTAGAAATATGTGAAATAGAAATAGTAGTGATATTTATAATAAAATTATTCACTTCAGGTAATTTTGAAAACTAGTACTGATGAAAATAGGGAAAAGTGAAAAAAAATATTTGGCTTCTCAGTTTTATTTATCAAAGTAGTAAGGCAAAAACAGCTGATGGGGCTAGAAGGTGGCAATAGGTGTAGTAGATTTGATGAGATAGGAAAACATAATATTTGTTTTGGAAAGTTACAGATCAAATATTAATAAAGTGTAATAGAAATTGTCAGACTGTGTTGACTGTCTGATACTGGAGGACTTTAACATCAACTAAAGTAAGATTGTGTGTGTGTGTGTGTGTGTGTGTGTGTGTGTGTGTGTGTTTAATTTCATTCATATGTTCCAACTATTTACATGTCCAGAGCAAATAATTGGGTTTAATCAAAGTTATATTTTATTAGGAAAAATTATGAAGGGGAAATAGAAAAAGAGAATTGTATTTGGTTACAATTGTGGGTGAATGAGCCATATTTCTTGACTGAGTTAAAGGTTTATTTATATTTAGCATACATTGCATACACTGTATAAGAGATGGTAATAGGGAAAGTTATTTAACAGGATGATAGAATTGTTTTTTATACTTAGCATAAGTGATAGGTGTGGTACATAAAGTAGAACATTAATATTGGATATATTTATTCCCTAACTTAAAAAGGTTTGTTTTAAGAAAGTTGATTCTCATTGATTATATAATTGGGAAGACTTAAAGCTCATTTTGAATAAGAATAAAGAAAAACTGTAAGAGAAAAGCTTTACACTGAAAGAAGATGGAATAAGTCAATCAATACAGAATAAAAATGATGAACCCAGACAAAAACAATGGAAAAAGCCTGCATCATAATTCCACTCTTAATAGAGGTGCAATGATTAGATATTATTATTGTACAGTAATAATGCACACTTCTCATTTTCTTTTGATATCATTCTACTTAAGTATAAAATATATTAGGATTTTATTTCTTGGATTTATTTTAACTGCACATCAGTTCATTTTCAAAGTTTCAAATATAATTTCTTAGAAATAGAAGAAGGTAATGATGGAAATAATTTTAGAGATTATAGAAATACTTTCATGCATTTAATCCAATTAATAGAAGAAGAAGATGTGGTTCAAGAACAGAAATGAATTAACCATCTTGAATTTACCATATTTGCAGATGGAGAACAGATTAAAAACAGAAAACTCAAATTTCACTGCAATGACGGAATTTGTTCTTTTGGGGTTTTCTGACATTCCCAATAGCCAATGGATTCTTTTTGGGATATTTTTAGTCATCTATCTGACTATCCTCATATGCAATAGCATCATAATACTGATAACAAAAATTGACCCTGCTCTCCAGACCCCCATGTATTTTTTCCTCAGCAATTTTTCCTTTCTAGAAATCTGTTATGTAACAGTCACTATCCCAAGAATGCTCATGGATCTTTTGACCCAGAAAGGAAACATTTCTTTGCTTGCTTGTGCTACACAGATGTGTTTTGTCCTGATGTTCGGAGGCTCAGAGTGTCTCCTTCTGACCGTGATGGCCTATGACCGCTACGTGGCCATTTGTAACGCTCTGCACTATCCTCTAATCATGAACCACAAGGTCTGTGTCCAGCTGGTGACCGCCTCCTGGGTCAGTGGAGTTCCAGTCGTGTTTGGCCAAACATGGCAGATTTTTTCTCTGCCCTTTTGTGGGTCTAACACAATTAATCATTTCTTCTGCGACATCCCCCCAGTACTCAAGCTAGCTTGTGGGGACACATTTGTGAATGAGATAGCGGTCTATGTAGTTGCGGTGATATTTATCATGGTTCCATTTCTGTTGATTGTTGTCTCCTATGGCAAAATTATTTCCAGCATTCTGAAATTGTCTTCAGCCAGAGGGAGGGCTAAAGCCTTCTCCACTTGTTCATCTCACCTGATTGTTGTGGTCTTATTCTATGGAACAGCTACTATCACTTATTTACAACCCAAACCAAATCAGTATGAAGGAATTGGGAAACTGATCTCCCTTTTCTACACTGTTTTGATCCCAACATTGAACCCCATTATATATACTCTGAGGAACAAAGACATCATGATGGCACTGAAAAAACTAGCAACTACGTTATTACGATGACTCAAAGACTTGAACTTGCTAACAGGTTTGTTTATGTGCTTATCACATAGGTACAACAGGGGAAAAAATCTAGTTTCATTCCTATGTTGTTTTCAGAAATTTCTGCACTTTTTAAAAAATTTGTATTTATTGTTGAGAGTATTACAGATGTTCCCCCATTTCTCCCCCTTTGCCCTTTCCACCCATTTTTAAGTAATGATCATTGATATCATCATAGCGACCTCACATTATGTTAAGGGGCCTTAGTTTCATAGAGTTAAGTAAAGGGCTTCTGTGTAATCAGAGCACAACTTATCTCAATTGTAACAATCTAATTTGAAGATTCATCTTTCCTCTCACTATGATCTAGTAAGAGATTGTCTGAGCAATACAATGATACTTAACTGAGTGTGTTATACAACCAGAGATTAGAGTCATGTTCTGTGATATATTTCCTTTAACCTTCCCATTCCTTCAGATATATTTACTGACCTCCACTGTATTATGATTATATTTGGCCAATGAAGAAAAACCAGCAGTAGCTGAGATGGTGGAAGAAGGGAATCCTAGTGGTTTTTTTGCATTTTTTTCTTGTTTCTATCTCCTGTCACTGCCCATGGTGCTTTAAGACTGCAAACCCTGAGGGTGTCCCCTTTCTTATCCCAGCACTAACTGTCTCTGATAACATCATCCCTTCCCTTGCAACTTCAAGTTTTGCTTCAGAAATATCTACTTAGTATTAGAAGTATCTGAAATTTTTACTCTAAACTATCCATATCAATGTGAATTGGGTTGAATATAGGAATATGTGTGTGTGTGTGTGTGTGTGTGTGTTTCCATCCAGAACTTGAAAATGTGGCCTTATTTGGAAAAAATAAAAGGCCTTTGCAGTTGTATCAAATTAAGGAAATAAGATCATCCTGACTTAAGGTGGACACTAAATCTCTGACCAGTGTCCTTATGAGACAGAAATGCATAGAAAGTTTAGAAAACAGATGGAGACACAGAGGACACCATGTGAAGACAGAGGCAGAGATTGGAGGGATGCACCCAAGAACCATGCAGCCAAGGTCAAGAGCCACCAAACGCTGGAAAAAACAAGGAAAGATTCTTCCTTAAAGCCTTCGGAGGGAGTGAGAACCTGCCAACACTGCGATTTGGGACTCTGAATTCTAGAACTGTGAGAGACCTAATTTTTGTTGTGTTAAGCCACTCACACTGTAGTAATTTGTTACAGTAAATCAAAGAAAGTAATACGCCACATAAATAGTCTTTTCATTAAAATGCTTTTATGTGAATCATCTGGAATTATTGATTTCTGTATCATTTGGGGGCAATAATTTGGTGGTTTGTTTTTTTTCTTTTGAAAGTAAAATCAAAAGTTATCCTTTTAATTAAAAAAAAAATGCATCAAAGTAACCTCAAGTGGTAGAAATAATATTTGCCCAAGAATGAGTAATACATGTGTTTGTTCAAGAATGCTTATTAAAGGTTTTTTATAGTGCAAAAGCAAGCTGGAAACGAAGGGAAGGCCCTCTCAGCTGGAACCCCCTAACACACTGGAAAACATCTGCAGCAGCAACTCTGCAGAGCTTTTCAACACAGTGGGTCAGATCCACTTCTCTGAAGACATCCCAAGCTTTGCTGACATGTGAGAAAGAATGCACATGTATGTAGGTAATAGCTCTATGTTTACAAAACAAAGAAGGATCGCATTCCATAATATCATGTAGCATTTTGCATGTACTTGTCAGTAGTGGGTGTGTATTCAGATAAGCAGTATCTGGGAGGATGTGGACGAGAAGAAAATATTGTCTTTCTCACAGTGGTAGAATTTCAAACAATTTCTGATTTAATTATTATGTTTTTATTTAGATTTTGGACTTGTTACAAAGAAATTATAATACGTAAAACAAAAAATAACTTTCTTATTGTTCTAATGATATATAACATTATATTGGTTTCAGGTGTACAAGATAATGAGTTGATGTTTGTCTATATTGTGAAATGATCACCACAATAAATCTGCTTAATATCCGTTGCCATATATAGTTACGAAACATTATTTTCTTATGATGAGGACTTTTAAGATCTACTCACCTAGCAACGTTCAAATATGCAATACAGTATTATTAACTATAGTCACCTAGGTCACATCCTATGACTTATTTTTCTTATAACTCCAAGTTTCTATCTTTTGCCCGCCTTCATCCATTTTGCCCACCCCACAACCCTGCCTCTGGCAACCACCAACTGCTCTGTTCACTGTTTTTCAGAAAATATTGGTTTGCCCTAGCCAGTTTGGCTCAATGGATAGAGCATCGGCTTGCGGACTGAAGGGTTCCAGGTTGGATTCTGGTCAAGGCACATGCCTGGGTTTCAGGGTTGATCCCCAATAGGGGGCATGAAGGAGGTAGCCTATCAATGAGTCTCTCTCATCATTGATGTTTCTATCTCTCACTCCCTCTCCCTTCCTTTCTGAAATCAATAAAAATATATTTTAAAAAGAAAAAGAAAATATTGACTTCTTCATAGTGGCAAGATTTCAAATAATTTCTGATTTATTTATTATTATATTTTGATTTATTGTTTGGATCCATTACAAAGAGAATGTAACTCAAAAAATAATTTTTTATTCAGTAAATAAAAACTACATAACAAATAAAAAAGCAGCTATTGCTAAATATGAAAGAAAAAGGATGAATTATGTCACTCTGATTTTTGTATTGATATTTTTGTTTATTTTAGAACACTGTAGAACTCTGAAAATCAAGATTCAACATACTCACCATGTAAAGAAGATAGATTTAAGCTCATAATTTGCACTCCAATCAAAGCTGAAAATTTGGATTTCTCACCTTCATTATGATACAGAAAATTGAAATGGAACTGATACTAAAACACTTTGGAGATCATAGATTCCTACATAAGTACAGCATGTTTGTGTTAATAATTAATCAGGTAAATAACTGAAACTAATTTGGACCAAATCCCTTTTAATAAGAAAAGATCCTGGTTTATCATCATTTATATCTGTTTCTATGACTTACTATAGAAAAAAATATATATATATTCTACATTCAAGATTAATTCTATGATTTTTTCACTAAAAATATTTTTAGAAGTTATTTTCTTCTTAAGAATAGTAGGCATAAAATAGAATACAAACATGGGATTTCTCATTTCTTTGTCATCTTTATTTTTACTCTTTGTACTTTTATTTGCTTTAAAGCATACTCTTTTTTTGCTCTAACCTCTATTTTCCAAACCACCTTATTCTTTTTTGGGGGAGATGGGTTTCTGTTAACCTTAAAAATAAAAAGCCAAAGTGAGAGGTAGCAGCATTTATTTCAGATTAAAGAAAATAGCTACTTGGGTAGCAGAGATTAAGACAGAAACCGAAATGGTGTTTGGGGTTCTGAGATAGAGGCAAGGGTTATTTATGTAAAAGGGAAGGGAAACAATTACATGAATAGAAGGAATTTCTGTTGATGCTAATAAGCCAAGGAAGAAATTTCTATAGGTGCAACCAAACTGCACCTATA
The DNA here is from genome assembly GCF_963455305.1 of Plecotus auritus. Lineage (NCBI taxonomy): Eukaryota > Metazoa > Chordata > Mammalia > Chiroptera > Vespertilionidae > Plecotus > Plecotus auritus. The sequence goes on from NC_137783.1 coordinate 136,832,509, forward strand.
GAAATTCAGAGTTTGGACTTGTTACAAAGAAATTATTATATGTAAAACACACAAAAAAACTTTTTATTTTTCTAATTGAGGTATAATTGGTATATAACAAATTAAAAACAATCTTAGAATTAGCACTGCCATGTATGAGATAATTTCTGATCAGACCAAAGCTGAAATAGGGAGGGGGGACAGATAATGCATTCAAATCAGTGACTAATGCATGTTTAATACAAATTAAGGGAGCCATTTTCTTAAGGCCATCATGACATCCTTATTCCTCAGAATATATATCATTAGCTATACATGGTAGTGCTACTTCTAAGATTGTCTTAAATTTTCAGTCTGTAGTAAGAATGTCTGCTTCCCTGTTAGCTCTTTTTATTCCACATATTACAATCTATAGCAGAAACATTTAGATCAGTTGGAATACAATATTGCTTTGATCCAGTTTAAAAGTTATTTTGCCCAGTCAAACATTCCAAAGGTTTGAGGACTAAGTCATATCAGGCAATTCCTCTGGGATGGCAATACTGACTCTATTTTGAAGTAGCGCTATCTATATTAGTTTTCACAGTTCTAAATATCTTAAAAAGGGAACTAAAAACTTTAAGACAATACTTCAGTATTTGACTTTTGGGGAGCAACTGTCTAATCATTATATTTTCCTAGAGGCCCGGTGCACAAAATTCATGCACTCGGGGTTGGGGGGGGGCGGTCCCTCAGCCTGGCCTGCACCCTCTCGTAGTCCGGGAGTCTTCGAGGGATGTCCGACTGATGGCTTAGGCCCGCTCCGCACCACCACCGCTGCGTTCACCAGCTGTCAGCCCAGCTTCTGGCTAAACAGTGCTCTCCCTGTGGGAGCACACTGGCCAACAGAGGGCAGCTCCTGCATTAAGTGTCTGCCCCTGGTGGTCAGTGTGCATCATAGCGACTGGTCATTCCACAGTTTGGTCGATATGCATGTTAGCCTTTTATTATATAGTATAATAATTTATACTAAATTTGGATTTTTTTTTTATTTGTCATCTCAGATAAATATATATATATATATATGTATGTATATATATATATATATATATACATATATATATATATATATATATATATATATATATATAATTAAAATGAGAACAACTAACCATATCAGGTTATATGAACTAGACAACATTCATTAAATAATATTATCTATGCAATTTATTTCATAAGTTCAGTATTAATTAACCACTTTTAGTTCAAAATATATTTATCAACTATCTATTGCATGATGGTATTGGGTGAATGAAAGATCTTGAAACATAATGTCTAGTGATAATTTTATTTATTTGATTTTGATAGATAAATGAAATAGGAATAAAATGTCAGGGCAAAGTGCATGCAGAGTCAGGAAGAGCCATAGCAGTATTAGAGTTAAGGAATGACACACAATGTACTTGCAAAAAGTTATATATAAGAGTTGTATTACCAAAAGGTAAAATTCAAAATTTTATGGTGAGCACTCCATTGGGAATTATAGCAGATCTAAATGTTTCTGCTGTAGATTGTAATATGTGGAATAAAACATGAGTAAAAAGACTGGGCTCTGTCCACAAACAAAAATAGAAATGTATGCTTTTAGAACCCTTCAATTCCATTAAAATGCAAATCTACTATATATTTTATTGTATTGCTATGTTTAGATTTAGTATATGTTCACCATCAGATTCAGTTTTTTTCTTTAATATTATGATATAAAATGCTGGAATTTGAACACAATATATATATATATAAATTCCTCAATCTTCTCTAGTCAATAAAAAAAATCAAAAGGATAAATGATTAATTTCACTATTTTTACAGATGGAACACTGCAAAATACCATCCAGAAGCGAATTTCACTTCAATGATGGAGTTTGTTCTTTGGGGATTTTATTGTGTTCCCAATCACTGAATGTTTCTTTTTATGACATTTTTCTTGTTTATGTGATACTACTCGTGGGGAAAGGCATTATTATTCTCATAACCAGAGATGATCAGGCTTTCCAAACCCCCATGTATTTTTTCCTCAGTAATATTTTCTTCCTGGAAATCTGTTATGTCTCTGTCACTCTTTCCAGAATATTCATAAATCTTTGGACTCAGAAAAATATCCTTTTTTTCTTTGCCTGTATTACAAAAGTATGTTTTATCTTTATGCTTGGAAACACAGAATGCTTTCTCCTGACAGTAATGGTCTGTGATCTCCATGTGGCCATTTGTCACATTCTGCTCATGGTTATGAACCATGAGCTCTGTATCTGGCTGATGATAACTGGCTGTTGGATGAGTGGAATTCCAGTCACATTAGGGCAGACATGCCATATTTTCTCTCTGCCATTTAGTGGATCTAACCAAACTAATCACTTCTGTGACATCCTCCCAATGCTCAAGCTGGCCCATGGGAACACTTTTCTGAATGAGATGCTGGTCTTGACAGTTGCTGTGCTGTTGATGATGATCCCCTTTTTGTTGACACTTGGCTCCTCCAGTAAAATCATCTCTACCACCATGAAGTCGCCAACGCTTTCTCCTCTTGCTCATTTCACAACATAGTTGTGGCTCTATTCTGTGCATCTGGAATCATTACATATTTATAAACCGAATCCAAACACTCTTCCAGAACAAATTTATCTCTCTTTTCTACATATTGTTACCCTGATGTTTAACCCCCAGATATACATTCTGAGGAATAAGGATGTCATGATGGCACTGAGAAAATGTCTCTCTTAATTTTATTAAACACACATTAACCACTGATTTGAATATCTGCCCCCCCACTCTATTTTGGCTTTCATCCAATCCAGTGGTCGGTAAACTCATTAGTCAACAGAGCCAAATATCAACAGTACAACGATTGAAATTTCTTTTGAGAGCCAAATTTTTTAAACTTAAACTTCTTCTAACGCCACTTCTTCAAAATAGACTCGCCCAGGCCGTGGTATTTTGTGGAAGAGCCACAGTAAAGGCGCCAAAGAGCCGCATGTGGCTCGTGAGCCGTGGTTTGCCGACCACTAGTCTAATCAGAAGTTATCTTGTGTTTTTCTTTTCTGCTTACTCATTCTTTTTTTTTTTTAAATATATTTTATTGATTTTTTACAGAGAGGAAGAGAGAGGGATAGAGAGTTAGAAACATCGATGAGAGAGAAACATCAATCAGCTGCCTCCTGCACACCTCCCACTGGGGATGTGCCCGCAACCAAGTTACGTGCCCTTGACCGGAATCGAACCCGGGACCCCTCAGTCCACAGGCTGACGCTCAATCCACTGAGCCAAACCGGTTTTGGCTGCTTACTCATTCTTGAACTTGCCATTTGTGGCTGGACTTTTTGATATTAGAGTTATATCCTAACTGATTGTATTTCCAATAAAAAAACTAATATTTTAGAAAATCGTATATTTAGTGGACTAGTCTCTGTCAGCACAAATTCACTGCTGATTTGACACTGTTCACGGAAAATATATAGTATCTTTTATCTAGTAATACATGTCCCAATATTTTTCCCTAAAAACCATAGTGTACAGTTTAGTTCCTCTCTCCATTTATTGTTATTGATTACTTTAAAAAGATATCAGTTAGTAAAGAGTACTGTGTATGGAAAGCCTATAGAGAATATTTGTTGAATGACTATAGGACACTTGAATATGTAAAAGTTTTCAGTGTAGAAAAGATGGTATTTTAATAAACTACATTAATTTAAATGAGTATAATGTATTTTAAAAAAGAACATGACCTTTACTTGACATAACTTAGGAAAAAAATCCTGATAATTTGTAAACCTAAATATGAAATGCAGCATGACTCTTTTCAAGGGTTATGTATATGATCTTCATGACCTTGGCTGTGAAAAAAATCATTTAAATAGGAGTAGTAGCCATAGTGAAAAACAGTGATACGTTGAACAGAATTGATGATGAAGTACTCCTTATCCAAGGAAGCCATTCAGAGTGAACTTTTCAATGCACTGGGACTGTGACATATGGACCAGGAGTACATATAAAGAAGTACTCCAAGTTCAAAACACAGAAAACTCAGGAGGAAAATTGAAAGGAAACATGATGAGGGATTTTACAGAAAATAAAGGATAATCCAAATGACCAGGAAAATAGAAATAGCTCATTAGTAAACAGTAAAAGTCAATTTAAAACCAAATGAGATCTATGACACACTCCTCAGAAAAAGAAAAAATTGTAAGTGAATAAATGAAGACTAACCATACTGCAGGTGTAAAGGATATGGAGCAATGGGACCTCTCATGAGTGCAGGCATGTGGATTGGGACATCACTCTAGCAGACAACCTGCTCTCATCTGGAGAAACTATTTTAAATTTTATTTTAGTCTACCTTTTAATGAAATATATTGGGGTGATATTTGTTAATAAGATTATATAGTTTTCAAGTGCACAATTCTACGGTACGCCATTGTGCACCCACCAACCAAAGTCAAATCTTTTGTCACCATTTATTTGACCCCCTTTACCCTTTACTTCGAACTCCCCACCTCCTTCCCTCTGGTGACCACCATACTGTTGTCTGTGTCTATGAGGTTGTTTGTTTGTCGTGTTTGTTCATTTGCTGTTTTCAGTTTTACCTTGCATATGTGAGTGATATCATATGGTTCATGACTTTTTCTGTCTGACTTATTTCACTAAGCATGATATTCTCAAGACCCATCCATGTTGTTGCAAATGCCACTATTTCAACTTTTTCTGATGTCTGAGTAGCATTCCTCTGAGAATCTTACTCCCAGGCATGTACTAGCAAAAATACATACATATGTGTGTAAGGCACACATCTGAGAATTTTTATCTTTACATCATTTTATAATGTTAAATCTTTTTCAAATTAGTATGGAAAATTATTTTGACAACATCATACAGGGGAGAACCAGACAGTAATAAAAGTTAATAAATCATAATTACATACAACATAAATCAAGTATATTGTTGAGAAAAACAAGCCATAATCTTACTGTATATATTCCTTTAGTTAAGGTTAAAAGACAGTATTTAGAATGCCCATTACATATATTTTCCTCTCTTTTCTAAATGTTATTTAACATATATTTATAATGAACCATAATCTAATACTCTTTATTTTTATGCCACATTTCTATTTTTCCTGAAACTAATTCAGAAAAATGAGTTGCCTTTTACCTCAAAAAATAATCAGCAACAAAAATGTATTCCAAAGTGGCAATAGTACTGATTTGTTTTGGATAAATGAATCAAGCATATGTAAGAACTTACTGAAAACCAAGCCACATATATTTTCCAAGATTTAAAACAAATAAAGAAATAACGTCCACATTTGTTTATGATTCATTGAGTCATAGCAAGCCAGTCTTCCTGTTGAAAGCACTAGAAAATTTTGCATAAATTATAAAACTCATATTTTAGAGGCATCATAGAGCTCTGGGAGAAAAATGAATACATGACAATATCAAAATTAAGGTCAATTAAGCCAGTAAGAGATAACCCACATGATTATTTTTACTTAGTTGGTTTACAATCTTTTGCAATTACAAACTTGTTGCAATACTATGTTACTGCATAACTTTATATGCATGCATGTTTTATTGATTGCATCAAAAATAAACACAATTGGTCAATGGTGCCTGCTTCATTTTTTTAATACATAATGCATAGGAAATATCTCAGATTTTTTAAACTAATCAGTGGTCGGCAAACTGCGGCTCGCGAGCCACATGCGGCTCTTTGGCCCCTTGATTGTGGTTCTTCCACAAAATACCATGGCCTGGGCGAGTCTATTTTGAAGAAGTGGCGTTAGAAGAAGTTTAAGTTTAAAAAAATTGGCTCTCAAAAGAAATTTCAATCGTTGTACTGTTGATATTTGGCTCTGTTGACTAATGAGTTTGCCAACCACTGAACTAAGTCATTGTTCAGATTAAAATATAAAATTTTACAAATAAAGTTTAGTATCTGTATATATGTTTAAGGGATTATTTTCCTATCTTTTCTGTGAAATATTTCATTTGTTTAGTTCGTTTTTCTATTTATAGTTTGGACTGTTCCTCAGTATTTAAGAATAAGCCAAGAGCACTTTACCTGAGATATCATTTGTAATTATTTTTTCCATTATATCAATTTTATTTGACTTTATTTTGGAGAGTTTGTGCCTTTTTATCATGCAGAATTATTTATTATTACATAGGAAGCTTTTTTTTCCAACTTATGTGTCCTTTATTCTAAATTTTGAGTTATAGTTAAACCTTCCTTACTCCAAAATTATAAAATCCTTATTTTTTTCTTAGAATACTTTTATCATTTCACTCTCTAAAACCTTTAAGCTTGTGTATTATTTGGAGTTTTTCTTGCTATAATATAGAGTATTAAGAAAATATAAGGTTTATTATTTTTCCCACTAAGGCTGCTAACTTGTCCCAGTAGCATTTATTCTTTTTATGTCCATAATTTGCCAATTTGGTAAGCTCTCTTCATTAAGTAAATTCTCCCTTGTATTTGAGCCATTTTCTGGAATTTATACTCTGTGGCATCAGAAGATCTTTCTACCCATGCATGAGATTATTCTGTGCTCATTATTAGGCTCAGAACTCCATTTCAGCTGAGCTGCTTGTTAGATGTGCATCTGCAGTAGCTCAGCCCTGGCTGCCTCTGGCCCCTTTGCTGTGCTGTGTCCCCATCTCGTTCCCATGAGGCCTCTCATCACCTTCCTCTCTGTTTCCATGAGGACAAATGGCTCCCGCTACTTTGTAATAAACTTTCCTAGTCACTTTCCAGCATCACGTGACTATAGGAGTTCCTTATCTTGTAAATGTTTTCTCTTCATAAGCATAAACCCTTAGAAGTCACTATTTACTAAATAATAGGAAGCAACAGCCTATGTTTGTTATAAGAAAGTGATTCCAACTCAAGATCTTAAACAATATAAGTGTTGAAAAAAATCTGTCTTTCCCAGAATTGAAGCCTGTTTTCTTGGCATCTTTTCTATTACCTCAGCTGGACTTGTGCCACATTCTTATTTTATTAGAAGTAAAGTTTGAAAGTATAATTGAAAATTTATATGTGTTAGGTGGAAGAGATCCCTGGGGTAGAGATGACTACTTTTATTTAAAGAGCACCTTTGATTTATAAAGAACAGAATATTTTAAAGGTGGCTTCAATATCTTTGATGAAACAAGTATTTCACCTACATTAATTTAAATATTTAAACCCTATATAGTGAGAAAAATCAGCAACATCCAAAGTAAGAAAGGTAAATATGAACTACTTTATAAGATATTAAGCTTTAGTTAATATTTCTTAATTTAAAGTTAATATTTAACATTTAGTAGGAAATGTGTCTGTTTCAAAGCAACTCTTACATATTCTAATTTTATTAAATTTTACAATGAAATGATGATGTTAAATCACTTTGAAATACTGTAAACTGTAGTATTGAAGAATATTTTCTAGGTACAGGTAATATTATAAAATACTTCATTTTGAGCCAACATGTAACAAGTAAGTATAATATTTATGTATTCAACTTCATATACTAATAGGAGATTTCAATTAAAACAGTCCATGAATAAAGTACAACCATTAGGAAAGCTTAAAAAATTATTTTAAAGAAAAAAGTAAAATTAAGGACTTTAATATAGTAGAAATGTTTAAGTTCTATATGATGTTTTATTAATTTCAAGGTTTAATTTGAAATTTTATATAAAATATATAAATATATTTGAAGCTTGGTTAGCTCTTTATAGCTAACAAATTATAATATTGTATATATTTTCTTAATTATTTGGATTTACTCAAGGAATGGAGACTGGCATTTAAAATAAAATGATTAAACATTAAATTTTATTTTCCTTGATTAATAAGTACTTAAACATTTACAAGAAAATAGAGAAATATAGATAATTTTGTTAAAGCACAAAAGTAGATCTCTGCTTTTTCAACCTTGCTCCCCTCTCGAGAAAAACATAAACAAATCTGACATATTTCATGAAATAGATTTATGATTTCATCACCAAAATTGGGTTTGTACAGTTAGAAACTGCATATATATTTTAGCACCAGAAATCACTTTATTCAAATAAAGGTTAAATTATTTTATTAAATGCTGCCATTCATAAATGCAATACATAAAAATTGGAATTTTATTACATTGTATATTTATCCTTTTCTCCGTTTAAGAATAATGATTTCACTTAAACAGTTTTTGATGCTTTACTCAGTTTGGGAATGAGGCATTTTCTAAGACCTATATTGTTCCCAGGTAGAAAATAGTCACAGCCCTTGCCTCCAGATCACTAGTGATGGTAAAAGAAAAGTCATCAAAAGGAAGGAGCCGCCCTGACCGGTTTGGCTCAGTGGATAGAGCATCGGCCTGCGGACTGAGGGGTCCCAGGTTCGATTCCAGTCAAGGGCATGTACCTTGGTTGCGGGCACATCCCCAGTGGGAGGTGTGCAGGAGGCGGCTGATCGATGTTTCTCTCTCATCGATGTTTCTAACTCTTTATCCCTTTCCCTTCCTCTCTGTAAAAAATCAATAAAAAATATATTAAAAAAAAATAAAGGAAGGAGCCAAGTTGCAAGACTATGGGCTGGGTAGTGAGAGTGATCATGATATTAGGCCCACAGATTAGAGACAATAACATAAGCAAAAATATTGGCAGAGAATTAATCCAGTTTTCACTCTGATTGATAGCTTTAAGATCTTAATCTTTAAAATGAAAAAGATTTTAAACATGTGCTACAAAGAAAAAGTAAATTAGAGGGTATTTTTTCATGCAGGTTAGAAGAAAGAGTAAAATTTAATTCAAATGAGTTTGAAATAAGAATAATAATAGCTAGCATTTAGCAATGCTTTCATAAATGCCAGAACTTCTTCAAATTACTTTGGATATCTTAAATGCATTAACTCATATAACAATCTTGTGTTTATACATTAGTTAGCCAAGGGAAATTAAGCAACTTGCATAAGGCCACACAGCTAGCAGGTGGGAAGCTAGAACTAAAATCCTGTCCATCTTGGTAGGAATATTGTTTATTCATGACACTAAAGTTTCACTGTGTTTTGTGAACATGGTTCACCAAGACAGAGAAATGAAAGGCAGGGCTGGGACCAATCTTGAGTCAAGAGATGCTTGGGATACAATATCTTAAGGAGGAACACACGGTCAGGATTGTATAATACGGAATCAGCCAGCCCTGAAAATGAGTGCCTCTTAAATTTGTACCCGAGGGGTGTCACTCACCTTCCTTTATCGCTGTCCTGATGAAAGAAAAGAATGGAAAAGTAATCACCAAGTAACTCAATAACTCCACTAAGTACATTTTTTGCTAGGCAATATGTTATATAACACTGAGGACTAAAAATCTAAGAACATAATATCATATTCATAATTATAATTATAGGATAATAATTAAAATTGGTAGGCAATTTTACCAATATAATTTCATTTAATTATCACAAATAAAGAAGTGAACCGTATTAAACACTTGCTTTATTTAACACAGATTTAGGAATTAGGATTCAAACTGAAGTCCAATTAAACACACACACAAAAATTAAAATATAATAAAATAAAATAAAATAAAATAAGGCCCTGACTTGCAATCATAAAACCTTTGTGCAAATGATCAAAGTAGCCATCATTAGTCAGTTTCAATTATCTTTATCCCTAAAAAAAGTGAGAAATGATTACCTAAAGTGTTGTGTTTTAAGGAACAACAGAAATAGTGGAGGGGCACACAGGGTAAATATCACAGGCAACATAGTTCTCCCGCTGCCCACACACATGCACATTCCAGGCCATTCCTGTTTTCCCAGGGTTTCTCTCTTTACTGTTTCTATCTGTATCTCTGTTCCCAGGCAACTTTTCTAGAATAAAACTCTCTTATTTTCCTCACTCGGTATTCTACTAAAAAATGATTTGTTTTATACCACTATGTACAATAAAATATTCTCTCCTCTTTTTTAAACTACCTAATAATATGAACTGTACAATAAAGACATGTATGTTCAAGATAATCGAGTGATGTAAGGGAAAGAAGGGTTGCCACAAGCAGTTGAAAATGTATACAGAAGACAATTTTTGACATAGAGCTGGATTGTCAAGAACTGTAATTCATTAAAAGTTAGATCATATGGCAAAGCTATGGGTCTATCTTCAACAACTCCCAATTTTGCCAGTCTCTATGCAGAGCAGGACATAGTTTGGTTTATTCGGGGTTCTATTCAGAAAGTACAAACCATGATCTTAAAGGAAATTTCAAGAAATTTTACAGTGATAACCTATAGTATCTACACTGAGAGAATGGGAAATGTATCAATAGTCATATTCTTAAATTAAAAATAATTGCAGTGATCATGAAAACCAATCTCAACATCCACAAACAATTTAAAGAACAGGCACTGATCCATGAAGATAAAAATAAAAGCACACAGTAAATTTCCTCTTCCCACAGATGAAACACCAAGAAAAAACACCAGCAGAAAATCTAACTAAATTGATGGAATTTGTTCTCTTGGACTTTGCTGATGTTCCTCATCTCCAGTGGTTTCTATTTGGATTATTCTTAATCATCTATATCATTATCTTGATGGGAAATAGCACCATATTTCTAATTACAAAACTGGACCCTGCTCTCCAGACCCCCATGTATTTTTTCCTTGGTAATTTTTCCTTTTTGGAAATCTGCTATGTATCAGTTACACTCCCTAGAATGCTCACGAATCTTTGGACCCAACGAAGAACAATATCTTTAGTTGCTTGTGCTACACAAATGTGCTGGGTTCTTATTCTGGGAGCCACCGAGTGTTTCCTTCTGGCCGTGATGGCCTATGACCGCTACGTGGCCATTTGTAACCCTCTGCACTATCCTCTGGTTATAAGCCACAAGGTCTGTGCCCAGCTGGTGGTGGGCTCCTGGATCAGTGGAATTCCAGTCCAAATAGGGCAGACCGTCCAGATTTTCTCTCTGCCTTTTTGTGGTTCTAACCTCATCAACCACTTTTTCTGTGACATCCCCCCAATACTCAAGTTGGCCTGCGGGAACACCTTTGTAAATGAAATAATGGTCTACATAGTTGCAGTGTTGTTTGTCATGGTTCCATTTCTGTTGATACTACTCTCCTATGGCAAAATCATCTCTACAATTTTTAAATTGCCATCAGCCATGAGTCGGGGCAAAGCCTTCTCCACGTGCTCATCTCATCTTATAGTGGTGGCACTATTCTTTGGATCAGGTATCATCACATATTTAAGACCCATGACCCAAGACTCAGCAGGAACTGACAAAGTGCTGTCTCTTTTCTACACGATTGTGACTCCCTTATTTAACCCCATGATATACAGCCTAAGGAACAAGGATGTCATAATGGCACTGAGAAAACTGCTAGGTAAATAATTCCTGACATTAAAAAAATTAGTCCATTTACCTGAATTGATATCTTATAGATTTTTATTAATTTTAAACAGCTATTTATCTTAAACTCAATTTATTTACTTCCAAATTGGAAGTTACTTATAATGTTGAGATACTTTTATATCTTCAGTTCTATAGTTATGTATGTGTCTACTAGTACAAATAGCAAATCACTGTTTTGGGAGTTGTGTAATTTTATTGTGAAATGTTCATTCTCAATAAGAACTTCTGACAAGGATCAATGTAATAGACTCAAGTGTAATATAGTATTTCTTGTATCACATATTGGAAACCATATCACTCATTTTCATAGAGTTGTCATAGTCATTTTAAAAATTGGATTGGTAATGGAATATTAATTAAAATTTTATATATAGTTAGGCCAAGCAATGACTCTACAGAGAAATTATTTTTTAGAGCTATAAGCACCTTTCATTAGGAATGTAGTTTTATAAATGATGTTTGTATAAAGATACTAGTGAATGTTAGGCTATGTACTAGTATATATCAAATATTTTCATATAATACGATAAAACAACTATTGTTATTTAAATGTTTGCATATAAAAAGAAGAGCTCAGAAGAAGTCATGGGAATGTTCACGTTAATATTTTTAAATCTATTTTCCTAGAGATGATAGTTGGAATAGGAAAACTAGGGAAAAGGAAATAAATGTTTATAAAAGTAAGTATTTCCTATAAAAATATAGTAACTACTCCCTATCACACACATACTTTGTATGCCACATGTACACACACATTAGAAATGATCAATAAAAATATAATCATCAATGTTAACTATGGGAATCTCAGAGTAAATCATTCTATCATTTTTCTTTTGTTTTACTGAAATTTTGCAGTTTATTAGAATAAATCTGTGATATTTATGTAATCATACAAAGCAAACAATAAATTTACATTCATTGTGAATAAGGAAAATCCTAATGGTTAGTTGTGGTATTTCTCTATTTATATTATTTTCAAACTTTCATGCTTATCTAATGAATCCTTCATATAGGCAGACAACAGATCTCTGCAGTACCTGGACCTGAGACGCAGCACCAAGAACTGAGACATTCAAAGTTAAAAATAATGTGGTGAAGCTTGACGGGGGAGGGCTAGAGGTGGTCAATGGGGAAAAAAAGGGAACATATGTAACACTTTGAACAATAAAGAATTATTACCAAAAAAATGTTTTTTAAAAAACACTTAAAAAAAAAGAATGTGGTGAAGCTTGCAATGTTTTTCAAGCTTTTGTCCCATTTTTTAAAAATGTCAATTTTGTTCACATTTATATGGCTCTGACTCACTCCATGTAGGTAGGCAAGAGTAGTATTACTTTCTCTCTGGAAGAAAACAGCCAGATGATGTATGAAAATCCCTGATAATAAATCTAAGGAGCAAAGCAAGTAATTAATGAGTCACAAAGAATCTCAGATAATACAACTCTTAGAAACTATATAAATCTAAGAATAAAAGTGTAATAACAACAAAAAATTCCAAGAAAATTTCCCAGCAGAAATTGTGTAACCCTGAAGCTATTATAGGTGGAAAGTGCTGAGACAGAAACTGAGAAGGCCTTGCATTTGTCATTGTTCTTCCTGCCTATTATAGATAAAAATAATGTTTGAGAGAAAAGAAGTAACTGGCAAAAGAGAAAAACATTAAAAATATTAATATCTTGAATAGATGTGAATGAATAAATTTCTTTTTATAGAGAAGGGCAAATAAGAGCTATGTTCTTAGAGAAATGTTATTTTTTGCTAAATAAAGTTTCATACGGTAAAATTCAGTGGAGAATTTCAAAAATTATTTTGTCACTAAACTAGGCAACTAAGAAACATATCTAAATACTACATTCGGTGGTAATAATGTGGCAGAAATGCATATGTGTCACTAGTTTTTTAAACATAATGAATTGTGTAGCTATGTTCTTTTTGACACTCAATATTATTTTATATTAGTTTCAGGTGAACAGTATATTGGTTAGACATTTATATAATTTACAAAGTCCCCCAATAAGTGTAGTACCCTCCTGGCACCATATACAGTTACTATAATACTAGAGGCCCGGTGGACAAAATTCATGCATGGGTGGGGTCCCTAGGCCTGGCCAGCAATCAGGGCCAATCAGTTTTCCTGCCTCCCCCCAGCCCCCGCTCCTCCTTCCCTCGCCGCCCATGTCAGCCGCCACCACCCACCCCCAGTTCCTGCCGGTTAAGGGGAGGGGTCAACCACCACTGAGGTGGGCAGGCAGCGGGTGTATCAGGGCCTGCTGGTTGGGGGGGGGGGGAAAGGGGAGAGACCTGGCAGGTTGGCCACCAGCTCCGAGGAGGGAGCCGACCCTCAGTCACCATGGGAAAAGGGCCACATCAACCACCACCCAACCCCGGTTCCCCTTCCCAGCCCGGGGGCCCGGTCCCAATCAGGCGATCAGGGTCTGCTGGCCGGGGTGAGGGACTGAGAGTGTGGCCAGCAGGCCTATCAGTGATCAGGGCCTGTGGGCTATGGGCAGCTCCTGTGTTGAGCGTTTGCCCGCTGGTGGTCAGTGTGCATCATAGCTACTGGTCATTCCGGTCATTCTGTCGTAACAGTCACTTAGGCTTTTACCAGTGTATATCCTATCTAATAAAAGAGTAATATACAAATTAACCATCACTCTGCTACACCCACAAGCCACACCCACCAGCCACGCCCACCAGCCAATCAGGAGCGAAGATGCAAATAAACCCAACCAAGATGGCTACTGCCATAGAGAGCAGGAGGGAGGCTTGGGTTTCCCTGGCAATGGAGGAAGCCAAGCTTTCCGCCTGCCCTTGCTGGCCTAGGCCTCCACTCAGGCTACAAAGTTTCAATGATAGAAGATACATAAACCCAAACAGAAATGGTGGCAGCCATGGAGCTGGAAAGAGCAGGAGGCTAGGGTTGCCCCCGGCGATGGAGGAAGCCAAGCTTCTGCAGCCCTGGCCGGCCCAGGCCTTGCTTAAGGCTACAAAGTTTCAATTATAGAAGATACATAAATCCCCCCAAAAATGGCTGCTGCCATGGAGTAAGCAGAAGGCTTGGCTCCGCTCCAGGCTACAAAGTTTCAATTGTAGAAGATAAATAAACCCCAGATACCAGGGCCTCCACTTGGGTCGCTAGGGGGTGTGACCGGCCTGCAAAACACCACAGGCCCCTCACCCAGGCCGCCTCACACACCAAGGGAACCCCCACCCTGATCCGGGACACCCTTCAGGGTAAACCAGCTGGCCCCCACCAGTGCACCAGGCCTCTATCCTATCTAATAAAAGAGTAATATGCAGATTGACCATCACTCCAACACACAAGATAGCTGCCCCCATGTGGTCAAAGATCCTGCCCCCATGTGGACACAAGATGGCCACCACAAGATGGCCAGCAGGGGAGGGCAGTTGGGAGGGACCAGGTCTCCAAGAGAGGGTAGTTGTGGGCGATCAGGCCAGCAGGGGAAGGCAGTTAAGAGTGACCAAGCCGGCAGAGGAGGGAAGTTGGGGCGACCAGGCCTGCAGGGAAAGGCAGTTGGGAGGGACCCAGGCCTGCAGGGGAGAGCAGTTGTGGGGGGCAGGCCTGCAGGGGAGGGCAGTTAGGGGTGACCAGGCCTGCAGGGGAGGGAAGTTAGGGGTGACCAGGCCTGCAGGGGAGGGCAGTTAGGGGTGACCAGGCCTGCAGGGGAGGGCAGTTAGGGGCAAACAGGCTGGCAGGGGAGCAGTTAGGCATCAATCAGGCTGGCAGGGGAGTAGTTAGGGGGTGATCAGGCTGGCAGGCAGAAGCAGTTAGGGGCAATCAGGAAGGCAGGCAGGCCAGCAGTTGGGAGCCAGCAGTCCTGGATTGTGAGAGGGATGTCCAACTGCCCATTTAGGCCTGATCCGGGTGGGACCGGGCCTAAATAGGCAGTCGGACATCCCTCGAGGGGTCCCAGATTGGAGAGGGTGCAGGTTGGGCTGAGGGACACACCCCGACCCTGTGCACGAATTTCGTGCACCGGGCCTCTAGTCTATATATATATATATATATATATATATATATATATATATATATATATAGACTAGAGGCCCGGTGCACAAAATTGATGAATGGGGGGGAGGGGGTTCAGCCCGGCCTGCACCCTCTCCAATCAGGGACCCCTCAGGGTATGTCTGACAGGGATGGGGCCTATACCAGCAGTTGGACATCCCTCTCGCAATCTGGGACTGCTGGCTCCTAACCGCTTGCCTGCCTGCCTGCCTGATCGCCCCCTAACTGCCACCTTGCCAGCCTGGTCGCCCCACAACCACCCCCCTGCTGGCCTGGTTGCCCCACTACTATCCAGAAGGAAGTCAGACATCCAGAAAATGTCCGGTCACCCAGTCTAATTAGCATATTACCCTTTTATTAGTATAGATTATTGACTATATTCCCTATGCTGTCCTTTACTTGCCCGTGACTATTTCATAACCAGCAATTTGTACTTTTTACTTCTTTCATGTTTTACTGTGCAGCTACTTTCAATGCTTTGTAAATTACAAATATCTTTATTAGCAAGATAATATTTTGTTTCTAATTATTTTGAATTTCACATTTACTTACAGAGCTAAGGTGCCCTTGTAAAATGCCTTTGAGTGAGAACATTTCAGATAGCCAGGGAAGCCCAGGCAGGACAATGAGACTCCTCTGTTCTCTAGGGGGTTATTGTTCTGGGATTCTGGGTCACAATAGGGGGACGTATAGAAGTAGAGAAAACACCATAGGAGATGCTTGTTATAGTTATAATATCTCCATATTAACCCATGACTTTGGAAATTTCACCTGTAAACTAGGTACTAACTTGAGCATCAACATGGTAGGAGTGCAACTGAATCAGACTAAAGCCCAAGCAAAGATGGTGTCAATCCCAGAAGTATCAAGATAGCATCTAGCTAGCACATTACTTTCCCAAAAGACAATTGAAATGTATCTAAAATCAGACTTTATCTGCATCTGAGTTTCCATTTTCAGATCTAAGTCTAATATGTGAACTAAAGAGAACTAAAAAGAAGGGAGAAAATAGAAGGCTTTAGTGATTCTGACAATGTTCTGTTTTTTGGTCTGGGTCCTGGTCACTGGGGTATCTTTTTAACTAGTTGTATACTTACCACTTAAGCATTTTCTATATGTACATGGTGTACCATGACTCACCTAAAGAGGAGCTAAAGTGAAAAAGATTCACAATACTAATAGCAAGTTCCTATTTGAATGTCAAATAACTACAGCTGTCACTCACTGACAGAAGTCAGAATTGGTGTTCAACTTTGGAAAACTAGATGGCTGTCCCTAAAATTCCATTTTTAGTTTTGTGTCCAATAGAAATGAGAAAGTATGTATACCCAAAGATTATTAAAAAAATGATCAGTGTAGCATTATTTAGGATTTGACAAGAAATGTACAGTATGATTGTTCATTGGAATATGACACAGCAAAGAGAAAGAATAAAATAGTGTCATGTGCAACAGCCTGCAGGAATCTCATAAACATAATATTGAATAAAAGAATACAGCTATGACAGGATAAAAACAGAATGATTTTAATTCTGTATACTTTATAGAAACACAAAACTGTTTGTCATATTGGCATCGATTTGTGCTAGGGCTCACAGACAGTCTCTGAAAGGTTTGTGGTTTTCTGATTTTTGCTCAGGGTTTGGATGTGGGAACATTTTAATTTTCAAAAATTTACTTAATATATATATATATATATATATATAACTTTAAATGGTTTTCTGAAAACAAAGACTATTTACTATAATATTGTAGATAACTGCAGGATTTCATTATTAACTTTTAAATCTCTAACAGTTTCATATACACACGTTTTCAAAATATTCTTGTAAAATTAATAAAGCATGCAACTTCCATAGAATATTTCATTAAATGATTATCTTTTATTACCAGAAAGTACTACCTTGCTCATATGAGATGTGTTAGCAACCCACAGTCCCTGCTTTTCCTATTTCCTGCAACAGGAAGCCTTACAAAACCTGGTTGTCCTTGGTAGCATTGTCATGAACTGAACTTATATGATAATGGTCCATGTCTCAGGGGCAGGCAACCATTATTTGGAAGGAGAAGATTATAAGTAGACAGTTATCTATGCAGTAGTATATTTCGGGACACCAGTGATATCAGGAAGGCCATGTAGGTACAGGATATTTTTCTCACTTGTTTGTCTCTGATGCCTTAAATTCTACCTTAACTCTTCCCCCTCACCCATAGTTAAAGAAAGTCTTTCTATTAGAACACAAACCCATTGGGAAGGAATTGAAATTATCCAATTTTCAGGAATATATTGCTACCCAGGCTCCAAATTTAATGGGGACTGCGAGTTAGACTACATGTCCAGAGGGCTTCCATGTTTATAAAGGTAAAGCAGATCCTGCCTAAAGGAAGAGTAACCTGAGGAAATTGCCATCCCTGGAGAGGGAAGGGGGCCAAGGATGACCTCCGCCTCCACTAAATATACTCAAGAGAAGCAGAGACTAATAGCTAAGCTCTTGGGTCCCACGCATACAGCACTCTCTTGCATTTTCCTGGTGGAAATTATTTAGGTGGCTTTTTAAACCACCTAACATACTTTTTAAAGGGCTGTTATTTCTTTCTCAGTCACCCAGCCTGTAGAAAATAACCAATGATAAAACCTATAATTATATCCAGCTCTCATTCCTGAGAGACGACATGTTCAACACCCAGGGACAAGACACAGATATGGTAATATAACCCAGGTCATTGAGGAGACAGTGCTGAGCCCGTCTGCACACAGACCAGATGGAACAGAGAAGCTGGTGTTCTGAGACAGGTGCTGCCATTTGTTGTTGTTTTTCTAATTTATATTTTATATCTCTTTTGTTTTTTATCTTTATTGACTGAAAGCATGACATAAAACCTAAAGAGGGTGTGAAATATTACACAAACTTTTATTTTGATTACTTTTATTTTGATTGATTTATCAGTCTATTTTAAAGGCATATTCACAAAAGACGGGGAATACAATGAAATGCAAGTATGGATTATAGAAGTGGTAGGAATTTTTTAGTTTTAATCTCTTACCTGTAGTTTTTATATTTTTAAAAATATTTTCTTTTTTTAAGGAAAGCATATTTTTAAAAAAATACATTTTATTTATTTTTTTACAGAGAGGAAGTGAGAGGGATAGAGAGTTAGAAACATCGATGAGAAAGAAACATCAAACAGCTGCCTCCTGCACACTCCCTACTGGGTGTGTGCCCGCAACCAAGGTACATGCCCTTGACCGGAATCAAACCTGGGACCCTGGAGTCCTCAGGCCAGCACTCTATCCACTGAGCCAAACCAGTTAGGGTAGGAAAACATATTTTTTATTTTATTTTTTTAATATATTTTATTGATATTTTACAGAGAGGAAGGAAGAGGGATAGAGAGTTAGAAACATTGATGAGAGAGAAACATCAATCAGCTGCCTCCTGCACACCTCCTACTGGGGATGTGCCCGCAACCAAGGTACATGCCCTTGACCAGAATCGAATCTGGGACCCTTCAGTCCGCAGGCTGACGCTCCATCCACTGAGCCAAACCGGTTTCAGCCAGGAAAGCATATTTTTTTAAAGATGTGTCTACAGGGGCAGATATCGAAAGTTTATACCAAGGGTTTGGAGAACTGCACCTGATCACTAGATCATTATTCAGATTTTCCTGTTCTGTTCTTCTACCTTCAACTCCACTTTCATTGTATTCTCACAGAACAGGAGTGGTCATGTGTGACATTATATATAACATTATTGGTTGGATAAAATATAACAGTAGGATGTTGAATTCAGTTGGCCTCCCCATGATCAATTCTTTTAAAGCAACGAGAAGCATATTTCACAGATATTCAAGAAAATTAGGAATCCAAGAAAACAATAAGAAATACTTCAATTTTTAGAGAAATGGTGGCACAGTTCAGACATGATTTCTCTCTGAGGTTATCAGACTATGGACATATGAGGACTTTTATCAGGTATCTGACACATCTGTTCTGTTGGTAGATAGATCATGTGGACTTGAGTTGATTAGAGGAAAGTAACTCACATAGAAATACATCAGGCCTTCCTTATGTCTCTGTCACCCTTTCTACCAGCATGCCTATGATCAGGTCCCAAATATTCATTATAATCTCTGCTGAAAAGAAGCTGCCGAGCAAGCAAGGTTAGCCCTGACACATACCACTCTAAGGATCGCTCATGGAGACCCTGCCAGCATCTTCTCCAGCAACCACCATCCTCTCTGCTCCACTGGGTCCTGAATCACAGACCATCTCTATCCCTGTTCATTGAGACTGGAAAGGACATGGGACAATGTTATATTCAGAAGTCCACCATATCTCTGCCTACCCCGCAAGTAAATGATGAGGGGAAAATAAAGCAATATATTCATTATTTGTACCTCTCACTTAACTATGTTTATCTATTAAAGGATATAATAATACTGAAAAACAGCAACAATCTTGCCAGAAGTTGTGGATAACTGAACCAATTAATTTACAAACTATTGTCTCAACTATGAAAACATCAATTTCATAATCTATAACACAGGATTAACAAAAATTACCATAATACTATTTAATTTAGGTTAGTATGGAAATAGCATGATTAAACATAAAAGCGTGCCAAAAACTCGCTTTGAAGTGCTACAGAAATGTAAGAGATATAATCGTTACCATTTACTGATTTATGTTAGATTGCATATACTTCCAAAGACTCAGGTTTCCTCATGAAGTCCTAGCATTGTTTACTTCTTCTTCTAATTACTAAATAATAGAATCAGCCACTCAACCATTAAGATAGATGATGTTAACTCTCCACATCCATTTTGTTCCTCCACAGCCAGGGGTTTCCAGACCTGAGTGATGGCTGCTGAGAACTGCACTGTGTTTACTAACTTCATACTCTTAGGACTTTCTGGCCGACAGGATGTGCAGCGGGGGCTCTTTGTGCTCTTCCTGCTGGTTTATGGCATCACCGTGATCGCCAATATAGGGATGATCCTGCTGATCAACATGGACCCCAGACTCCACACACCCATGTATTATTTCCTGAGCAACCTGTCTTTCTGTGATGTCTGCTACTCCTCCACTGTCACTCCCAAGATGCTGGTTGATTTCTTGTATGAACAAAAAAGGATTCCATATAACGTATGCTTTCTTCAGATGTTTCTGTTTGGGTTCTTTGCAGCTGTGGAGTGTGTCATGCTGTCTGTCATGGCATATGACCGTTACGTAGCCATTTGTAATCCACTTCTTTATACAAGTGCCATGTCCAGGAGAGTGTGCCTCCGGCTCGTGGCCTTTGCCTACATTGCAGGTTTGATGGATAAGACAATCTTCACCTCTTGCACTTTTCCATTATCACTGTGCAATTCCAACATCATCAATCACTTTTTCTGTGACATCCTACCCTTACTCGCCCTCTCCTCCTCAGATACAACCATCACTGAAATAGTGTTGAACATTTCCTGTACCTGTGTTGTTGGGTCCAGCATCATCACTGTCCTCCTCTCCTACAGCTACATCCTAACTACCATCCTTAGAATGAACTCAGCAGAGGGCAGACGCAAAGCCTTCTCTACCTGTGCCTCCCACCTAACCACTGTGGGGATATTTTTTGGAACACTCTTTTGCGTGTATTTCAGACCCAACTCCAGTTACTCCATGGACACGGACAAAGTGGCTTCTGTTTTTTACACAGTTGTCATTCCCATGTTAAACCCACTGATCTACAGTTTAAGGAATAAGGATGTGAAAGGTGCCCTGAGAAAAGCACTGGGCACTAAGTTATGTTCTGGGTGAAAGCATGTTAACTCAAAGAGTTTTTATTTAGAAATATTGAGAGCTCAAGTTCAGGTACTTTGACATATCCCCACTTTGTCCCCCCTCCCTACCCCCACTGATGCTCTCACCTGCCTCCTGGTGTCTGTGTCCATTGGTTAGGCTTATATGCATGCATGCAAGTCTTTTGGTTGATCTCTCCCCCTTATCCCTACCCTCCCCTACCTTCCCTCTGAGGTTTGACATTCAGATCCATGCTTCTCTGTCTCTGGATCTGTTTTTGTTCATCAGTTTATGTTGTTCATTATATTCCATAAATGAGTGAGATCATGTGATATAACACTTAATCTTCTCAAACTAAGGAAGAGGACAATAGTTTTATTATACTGTTTTGCAAAGAGGGTCTTTTTATACCACTCTCTCTATTCGTGGGTATGTCCCAGAGAGATATAGGCACAGTCACATCTCTCCCCATCTCAATTAAATTTATCCTCCTTAAAGTTCCATTTAAAAAAAAATGAGTTTAATAAACTTGCTAAACCAGAGGGAATTTTGGCAGTTTAATTTAGCTCATTTTTGGCTTCTTTCTAGGTACTAGCATCATACTGTAAGTTTTATATCATAACACCTAGAAGTAATAAGTAGTAAATAATAAGAATAAATTTAAATCATCCTGCCTAACTCTAAGTTCCATAAATACAAGGTCTTTGCATGTCTTGTTCACCATTATTTCTACTTTTCTATTTACAATGCTCATTTTCAGGATGCCATTCAAAAACATTCATTGCAGCAATATTTACAATAGCCAAGACTTGGATACAGCCCAAGTGCCCATCAGTAGATGAGTAGATAAAAGAGTGGTGGTACATTTACACAATGTAATACTACTCAACCACACATAAAAAGCAATTTTACCTTTTGCAACAGCATAGATGGACCTGAAGATTATTATGCTAAGTGAAATAAGCCAATCAGAGAAAGGCAAGTATCATATGATTTCACTTATATGGGGAATCCAGTGAACAAAATAAACTAACAGAGACAGACTCATGGATACAGAGAAGACTGACAGCTGTCAGAGGGGAGAAAGTTGGGGGCTAGATAAGAAGAGTGAGGGATTGAGCAAAGAAAAAAAAAGACTTCTGGACACAGACAACAGTGCTGTGATTACCAGAGGGAAGTGGGGTGGAGGGCGGGAGGAGAAGGTAAAGGGGAGATAAATGGTGATGGAAAGAGACTTGACTTGGGGTGGTAAGCACACAATACAATGTACAGATGATGTTTTCTAGAAGTGTATACCTGAAACCTGTATTTTATTAACCAATGTCAACCTAATAAATTCAATTAAAAATTATCGACTGAATAAATGTGTGTTCCCCTGCAAGACTGATATAAAAAGGAGCCTTTATTAATGAAGAAGGGAAAAAACCTTTCTTTGCTTAATTTAATTTTTGTATGTTCACCTTACACAAAATCCACCTGTACTTTTTCTTTTGGCCCAAGCTGTGTATCAGAGACCGGGATCATTTGATGTAGAGAACTTCTTGAATCCTTCATTTCTGAACATTCTGTCACAGGGATCAGCAGGATCAGCAGTTCTAGATTAAACTTTTTTAATTTTAATTGATTTTAAAGAGGGGGGGGAGAAAGAGAGAGAGAGGAACATCGATGTGAGAGGGATATATCCATTGGTTGTCTCCCATAGGCACTCTGACCAAGGAGGAACCCACAGCCTAGGTGTGTGCCCTGATGGGAAATTAAACCTGCAACCTTCTGATGCACAGGACTATGTTCCAACCAACTGAGCCACACCAGTAAGGAAGCGGTTCTAGATTTATATTGCACTTCATAGTCTTGACATCAGACTGTGGCTTCTCCTTCTTGCCCTCACTTTGGAGAACAGATACATGTTCTTGACAACTATACAGAAACTGCATGAATGAAGTTGGGGATATGGGACCTTGACCTTCTCTAATGGCTACTAGAAAAGAGAACCTTATCTCCCTTTACATGTTCATGGCATTATACTAATTAATTTTTTAAAAGGAAATGAAATACCCAGAGTTATTAACAAAAATTTATGTTCAATGAAATAAAACAAAGAACAAATAGTATTTACATTGCTATTCTATTTGCAATGACTTAAATTGGTTCTCTGTGTATCTGTGAAATAAACTGAAACTGTGTTCTGAACACAATTTTGATAGTAGTCATTACTTAGTGGTTGGATGTTAAGCAATGCTAAAATCTATTTTAATAACTTAAGGTAATTGTACATGAGGTTTATACTATTATTGATTAGCTATTAATCCAGTTATGGAAAACAATATGCAATTTCAGGTTTTCAGAGTACTCATTAATTATTATTATGCCTAAACAAAATGTACAGAGTAGTCATTATTGAGCTTAATCTGCTTTCCAAACTAGAGAGAGTATTAATAAATTCATTTGCAAAAAGTTCTTTTTATACACCTTTTCTCTGTTCACGGGTATGCCCCAGTGAAATAACATAACCTCTCCACCCATGTCAATTCAAATTTTTCTTATTATGATTCAATTTTGTTAATGAGTTTAATAAATTTGCTCAGGTAGAATATGGTATTAGTGGATTATATGAGGTATGTTTGTATCCTTCCCATGTACCAGGATTAGCCAATAAATATTCCATCATCACAGAAATATATAAGTAGTAAAAAATGAATAAGAAAACTTTTAAAAGCTGCTGCTCAAACTCATAGTCCATAAATGCAAGTCCCTTTTCTGCCTTGTTCACAATATTTCTACTTTGCTATTTATAATGTTCAGCTCCCGCATGACATTTTAAAACATTTATTGAATAAATGAATGACTGTCCCCTACAAAATTGATGCATTTGAGCCTTAGTATATTCATCCCCCCAAAAAATTCTTTTTATTTTATTTTAGAGCTTTTGTAATTTTTTTTTAAATCTCAATTTGTTTTATTTGATTCTAGTATGTCATCTTACAGAGATTCATCTCCACTGCTTCATTTGGCCTCAGCTGAGTAAATATCAGGTGCAGGGATCATTTGATGTCCAGAACTTCTCAGATCCTCTATTTATCCTCACTCTGCCCCAATTATATCAACAGACAGCCCCAGGATCAGCAGCTCTAGATTTACATTGCACTTCAGAGTCTTCCCATCACCCTGTGGATTTCCCCTCTTTTTCTCATTCTGGTGAACAGATATGGTCCTACTGACAACTCTACAGAAGCTACATAAACGAAGGTTGGGGATAAAGGAGCAGAGCATTCTATAATGTCACTGGGAGAAAAGACTCCATCTCCCTTGAAGTGTCCATAGCATTGCATTAGTTAAAATCATAGAAATAAAACTAAAACGCCCACTTTATAAAGTTTAAGTTGTAAGGGAATAATTATTAATAAACGTATGTATTTAAAATTTTAAAAAATAACAAAGTAGTATTCACATTGGTGTTCAATTTGCAACAATTTATATTTGCTTTCTTTACACACAGATAGGGAATTTAGAGCTAAGAAGGTTGTATAAACCAAACTTGTTACTCCTTCAGTCTCCCAAACTTACACCCATTTGTCTTGTCAATTCCCAAATTTTTCACACATTTGTTGTTTTTCTGTCTAAAAGGTACATAAACTGCGTCCTTCAGTCACCTCTTTGAGTCTCACATTTGGTATGGGTCTCCTCTACATGCAAAATTCCATTTGTCTTTCTCCTGTTAATTTTTGTTATGCCAATTTCCTATTAGGCCAGTCAAAGAAAACAGAAGAGAAGAAGTAAAAAGTTTGCCACCCCTACACGGTCAAAAAAATCCTTGCAATGAGTACAGCTGATGTGTACTTGTGGGAAGGAATCCGACAATGACTAATGAAAATAGCAATATGTGAGATTGCCATATTTCTAAGTGAGAAGTGAAGGAGATGTTTCAGAGGTGGGAGAAACAGGCTAAACAATGAAAAGGAGATGGAAACCTAAATTCATTAGACATCTGCTTTCACTAGAGGAGAACGTAGGCCCATGGAGGCCATGAAGCACAGCATTGAAATAGTCTGGTAAATGTCTGACACTGACCAATTTAGTCAAGAGAGTGAAGAATTAAAGTTGAGCCTTTGCTAATGTTGTTGCAGCATTCACAGGGGAAAACACAGAAGCGGAATCTAATTAATCGTGTTCTCACAACACAGAAGAGTGAAGGCAGAGGCTTTAGAGATTTGTCCCAACAGTCAAAAGGCAGAAATAAAACTCAATCTGCCTATTGTTGGTGTGCCAGAGATAAGGACAGAAACACTTGCTCATTTCAGGTAGGTTTCTAAATGGCTTAATGTAAAGAATGTAGGGCAAAGAAAAACCTTACTTTGGGAAAAAATGAAGAATCCGGTTTGGGAATTTGGTTAATGATTCATTTTATATCTGAATACTCAGTTAAATAAATTCTTCCTTCAAATGGCTAAAGATATTTCTCTGTTAGACCTGTGTGAATTTGTCTGACCTCATTTGTCACTAGTATAAGAAAGTTAAATATTTTATTTATATTTTAATAAAGGTTCATAAGTAAACCATTACCTTTTATCACTGTACAAGAGAATCACTGTACGTTTGCTCTTGTGTTTTGCAAGTAATAATAGAGATAACACATTAAAAGTATTCATGCCATAGTTTTTGTCTAGAAAAAAAAAAAAAAAGACCACTCACTGACCACATTCAAATTTTCATATATCAATAGATACACATGAATATACTGATTTTCATGGAAATGAGACAGAATCCTATATATCTCAAGAACATTTACTTTTTATTTTTTCTGTACCTATTTTTATTTAAATGGAACAGACAGCTTAAAATGAAAAGATATGTCAATTTCCACATTTTATTTGGTTTATACTTCTTATCACATCTCTTTGGTTTGAAGGGAATTTTCCCTTTTGGCAAAGATCAGTCATCCAAATGCGTTCTAAGTGCTCCCACACACCAGGGAAGTTGAGGGATAGAATCCTTCTGCAAAAGGTGTTTCAGGTTTCAGTAAACACTATGATGCCACACACGGAAACGGTAGCATAAAAAGTTTCATTTAGGTGAGCAAAGGGGGCAGGAGGGATGGAGACATCTGTAATAGTGTCAACAATAAACATATAATAATAAAAGAAAAGAAAGATAATTTTTGTCATTTACTAACATAGGTAGTACCATTGTCAGTGATAAAACTAGAGTTTTTTTCTTTAGTGAAAATCTATCACATTGGACATCTATTAATGTTAAAGCGTTAGACAGTCTCTGAAATGTTTATGTTCTTTTTTAAGTTCAGAGTTTAGTGTTGGGATGTGTTCATTCTGAAAAAATATTTGCTTTAAAAAACGGAACATGATTATATTTAATGCACAATTTTCATTCAACCAAAAAGTAAAACACTACAGAAAAATAGTAACAAAAATAGGGTATTTTACCTGCAAAGCATGAGAAATGGTAAACATCTTTAGTCTTAAACAAGCTCTTAGAAACCAGTAACAGAGACTATAATCCAAGGAAACTGGAAAAAAGAAAATGAAATAATACAAGTGATGATCAAGGATTCAGCATTTATGATGATTGTGCTAAACAGTGACAGAATAATTTATCTGCAATATCACACTGTCACAGAATTAAAACACTGACATCTAATGTTTTTCAGTTTTAAACAGTGTTGTACAGTTTTAACTCTCACAACTGAACACTAGGAGACAGATTGATGAGGAGAACCTACAATTAGGGGGAAAGCTAATTTTTCATCAAAATATAAATTTTGACTATGCTTTGCCCTGGCAATGCTAATTCATTGAAATTATTTCAATAAACTAGTTGAGCAAATTCAAAATGAGTTACATAAAAACATGTTTAATGCAGAGAAAATATGTAGCCAGTATATGCGCCCTAAATACTACTTGCCTATCAATTTATTAACACAAAGGTAATGCAAAAAAAATCCAATAGTAAATAATAGTGTATGGAGTACAGAAAAAATAAGTATATGACTTCAAAAAGTATATATATATATATATATATATATATATATATATATATGTATGTATACATTTAAGAGGTTGTATAAAAGCAAAGATTATCTACTATCAGATAGTAGACAACTGCAGGAATCCATTTTTAAATCTTTAGCAGCTTATTTTAGACAATATGGTTTCAAGAAATGTTTTTGAAATGAGTAAAGCATACTAGATTCACAGAATGTTTAATTAAATCATTATTTTTATGTTGTTAAAATACTACATTGCTTATACTACAGAGGTATTTTGGGGCATCTACTGAGCTTTCTTTTCCTGTTCCTGCAACAGAGAGGCTGACTTAAACCTGGTTTCCTTGGTAGCACTGTCATGCACTTATATGATAATGGCCATCTCTCAGGATCAGACAACCATTTTCTGGAAGAAAGATTATAACTAGGCAGTTGTTCACTTAGTATTAGGCTTAAGTACACCAGTGATATCAGGAAAGCCATGTAGATACAGATATATTTTCTTTATTTAATTTAAACACATGCACATAGATATAATCACATGAAATGTCAGCTTGGATTGGGGAGGTGGTAGCTCATTTTTAATTATTTTAAAATTCTAACTTCTATTTTTTTACATTTTTTAAAATATATTCAATTTTACATGGAAAACATTTCTTGATGTATCTAGAGAACTTAAGACCAAGGGTTTGGAATCCTGCACATTGATCACTAGATCCTTATTCATATATTCTTTTTCTCACATTTATATACCCTCAACTCCACTTTATATTCCCACAGAACTAAGGAGGTCACACATATTATATGCAACAAACTGATTGGGTAAAATATGGCAGTGGGATGTAGAATTCCATTGGCCTCCCAAAAATCACCAACACCATCAAAGGGAGGCTGAATTTGGAGATCTTCACGTGAAATAAGAGTCAGTGAAAATAATAAAACAAAATTACAATTTCTAGGGAATTGGTGTGCGGGTACAGTTTAGATATGAATCTTTCTAAAATAATGGGATTGTGCACCAGTGAGTATTTTTAAATGTCTTAGAGATCTGATCTGTTGGTGAATAACAGATTATGTGGATTCCAGTAAATTAGAGTTGAAGGGTTCACACAGTAGTCCATAATCTCTTTCTTTCTTCTAGGTCACCTGTGCTAATAGTATCCCAAAAGCTTTCCATCATTTTCCCTGAGCAACAGCTGCTGTGAGAAGAGGCATGGATAGAACTGGCATATTTCTGACTGGGAACCCTAACATAACGTTCTCAGGGTCCCTCCAAAACTACTCCAGCAAGCACCACCCTCACTGCTCCACTGGGTCCTGGATCACAGACCTTTTCTATGCCTTGTTTGTTAAGGCTGAATAGGACCTGAGGGGCTGATGGGGTATTGGAGAACTGTTATATCTAGGAACCTGTAATCACTCTGCCTGCTTCACAATTGGATTAACGAAAAATAACAAAGAAATATATTCATTACCTGAACCTCTTACTAACTGCACTTGTCCATTACAGCATAGAATAGTTCTACAACACTAAAAAGAAAATCAATATTGTCAGAATATGTGGGTTATCTGGACCAAATAATGTTAAGAGCTATTGCCTAGACAGAACATTGAGGACATCCATTTCTTAATATAAGATAGAAATAGTAAAAATTATCATAAGTACTAAATAGGTTGGTGTGAAAATAGCATGATTGATTTTGAATGAAAGTGCACTGCAAACTCTATCCAGTGCAATACAAATGTAGGCAATATTATTAGCATAATTACTTCAAAAATTTGTAATAAATTGGGTATATTTCAAGGAGAGTCATTTTACCTAAAGCATACATAGCAATGTTTATCTCTTCTTCTAGTTACTGAAAAAATGGTAATATGATGATAACCCCACTTTCACTTCCTTCTTTAACGTGAAGGGGTTTCCAGACCTGAGTGATGGCTGCTGAGAACTGCACTGTGTTTACTGACTTCATACTCTTAGGACTTTCTGGCAGACAGGATGTGCAGCGGGGGCTCTTTGTGCTCTTCCTGCTGGTTTATGGCATCACCGTGATCGCCAATATAGGGATGATCCTGCTGATCAACATGGACCCCAGACTCCACACACCCATGTATTATTTCCTGAGCAACCTGTCTTTCTGTGATGTCTGCTACTCCTCCACTGTCGCTCCCAAGATGCTGGTTGATTTCTTATATGAACAAAAAACAATTCCATATAACGTATGCTTTCTTCAGATGTTTCTGTTTGGGTTCTTTGCAGCTGTGGAGTGTGTCATGCTGTCTGTCATGGCATATGACCGTTATGTAGCCATTTGTAATCCACTTCTTTATACAAGTGCCATGTCCAGGAGAGTGTGCCTCCGGCTCGTGGCCTTTGCCTACATTGCAGGTTTGATGGATATGACAATCTTCACCTCTTGCACTTTTCCATTATCACTGTGCAATTCCAACATCATCAATCACTTTTTCTGTGACATCCCACCCTTACTCGCCCTCTCCTCCTCAGATACAACCATCACTGAAATAGTGTTGAACATTTCCTGTAGCTGTGTTGTCGGGTCCAGCATCATCACTGTCCTCCTCTCCTACAGCTACATCCTAACTACCATCCTTAGAATGAACTCAGCAGAGGGCAGACGCAAAGCCTTCTCTACCTGTGCCTCCCACCTAACCGCTGTGGCGATATTTTTTGGTACACTCTTTTTCATGTATTTCAGACCCAACTCCAGTTACTCCATGGACACGGACAAAGTGGCTTCTGTTTTTTACACAGTTGTCATTCCCATGTTAAACCCACTGATCTACAGTTTAAGGAATAAGGATGTGAAAGGTGCCCTGAGAAAAGCACTGGGCACTAAGCTATGTTCTGGGTGAAAGCATGTTAACTCAAAGAGTTTTTATTTAGAGATTTTGAGAGCTCAAGTTCAGGTACTTTAACAAGTGTCCTATAGTCTCACCAGTACAATTCTGGATTTTTCTTTATCTAACTTTGTGTCTAAATTAAGTGTAGGAAACACGCTTTTTTATTTTTTCTTTATTGATTAAGGTATTACTTATGTGTCCTTATCCCCACTTGACCCCCCTCCCTACCCCCACTGATGCTCTCACCCCCCCTGGTGTCTGTGTCCATTGGTTAGGCTTATATGCATTCACACAAGTCCTTTGGTTGATCTGTCCCCCTTATCCCTACCCTCCCCTACCTTCCCTCTGAGGTTTGACATTCAGATCCATGCTTCTCTGTCTCTGGATCTGTTTTTGTTCATCAGTTTATGTTGTTCATTATATTCCATAAATGAGCGAGATCATGTGATATAACACTTAATCTTCTCAAACTAAGGAAGAGGACAATAGTTTTATTATACTGTTTTGCAAAGAGGGTCTTTTTATACCACTCTCTCTATTCGTGGGTATGTCCCAGAGAGATATAGGCACAGTCACATCTCTCCCCATCTCAATTAAATTTATCCTCCTTAAAGTTCCATTTTAAAAAAATGAGTTTAATAATCTTGCTAAACCAGAGGGAATTTTGGCAGTTTAATTTAGCTCATTTTTGGCTTCTTTCTAGGTACTAGCATCATACTGTAAGTTTTATATCATAACACCTAGAAGTAATAAGTAGTAAATAATAAGAATAAATTTAAATCATCCTGCCTAACTCTAAGTTCCATAAATACAAGGTCTTTGCATGTCTTGTTCACCATTATTTCTACTTTTCTATTTACAATGCTCATTTTCAGGATGCCATTCAAAAACATTCATTGCAGCAATATTTACAATAGCCAAGACTTGGATACAGCCCAAGTGCCCATCAGTAGATGAGTAGATAAAAGAGTGGTGGTACATTTACACAATGTAATACTACTCAACCACACAAAAAAAGCAATTTTACCTTTTGCAACAGCATAGATGGACCTGAAGATTATTATGCTAAGTGAAATAAGCCAATCAGAGAAAGGCAAGTATCATATGATTTCACTTATATGGGGAATCCAGTGAACAAAATAAACTAACAGAGACAGACTCATGGATACAGAGAAGACTGACAGCTGTCAGAGGGGAGAAAGTTGGGGGCTAGATAAGAAGAGTGAGGGATTGAGCAAAGAAAAAAAAAGACTTCTGGACACAGACAACAGTGCTGTGATTACCAGAGGGAAGTGGGGTGGAGGGCGGGAGGAGAAGGTAAAGGGGAGATAAATGGTGATGGAAAGAGACTTGACTTGGGGTGGTAAGCACACAATACAATGTACAGATGATGTTTTCTAGAAGTGTATACCTGAAACCTGTATTTTATTAACCAATGTCAACCTAATAAATTCAATTAAAAATTATCGACTGAATAAATGTGTGTTCCCCTGCAAGACTGATATAAAAAGGAGCCTTTATTAATGAAGAAGGGAAAAAACCTTTCTTTGCTTAATTTAATTTTTGTATGTTCATCTTACACAAAATCCACCTGTACTTTTTCTTTTGGCCCAAGCTGTGTATCAGAGACCGGGATCATTTGATGTAGAGAACTTCTTGAATCCTTCATTTCTGAACATTCTGTCACAGGGATCAGCAGGATCAGCAGTTCTAGATTAAACTTTTTTAATTTTAATTGATTTTAAAGAGTGGGGGGGGAGAGAAAGAGAGAGAGAGGAACATTGATGTGAGAGTGATACATCCATTGGTTGTCTCCCATAGGCACTCTGACCAAGGAGGAACCCACAGCCTAGGTGTGTGCCCTGATGGGAAATTAAACCTGCAACCTTCTGATGCACAGGATTATGTTCCAACCAACTGAGCCACACCAGTAAGGAAGCGGTTCTAGATTTATATTGCACTTCATAGTCTTGACATCAGACTGTGGCTTCTCCTTCTTGCCCTCACTTTGGAGAACAGATACATGTTCTTGACAACTATACAGAAACTGCATGAATGAAGTTGGGGATATGGGACCTTGACCTTCTCTAATGGCTACTAGAAAAGAGAACCTTATCTCCCTTTACATGTTCATGGCATTATACTAATTAATTTTTTAAAAGGAAATGAAATACCCAGAGTTATTAACAAAAATTTATGTTCAATGAAATAAAACAAAGAACAAATAGTATTTACATTGCTATTCTATTTGCAATGACTTAAATTGGTTCTCTGTGTATCTGTGAAATAAACTGAAACTGTGTTCTGAACACAATTTTGATAGTAGTCATTACTTAGTGGTTGGATGTTAAGCAATGCTAAAATCTATTTTAATAACTTAAGGTAACTGTACATGAGGTTTATACTATTATTGATTAGCTATTAATCCAGTTAAGGAAAACAATATGCAATTTCAGGTTTTCAGAGTACTCATTAATTATTATTATGCCTAAACAAAATGTACAGAGTAGTCATTATTGACCTTAATCTGCTTTCCAAACTAGGGAGAGTATTAATAAATTCATTTGCAAAAAGTTCTTTTTATACACCTTTTCTCTGTTCACGGGTATGCTCCAGTGAAATATCATAACCTCTCCACCCATGTCAATTCAAATTTTTCTTATTATGATTCAATTTTGTTAATGAGTTTAATAAATTTGCTCAGGTAGAATATGGTATTAGTGGATTATATGAGGTATGTTTGTATCCTTCCCATGTACCAGGATTAGCCAATAAATATTCCATCATCACAGAAATATATAAGTAGTAAAAAATGAATAAGAAAACTTTTAAAAGCTGCTGCTCAAACTCATAGTCCATAAATGCAAGTCCCTTTTCTGCCTTGTTCACAATATTTCTACTTTGCTATTTATAATGTTCAGCTCCCGCATGACATTTTAAAACATTTATTGAATAAATGAATGACTGTCCCCTACAAAATTGATGCATTTGAGCCTTAGTATATTCATCCCCCCAAAAAAAATTCTTTTTATTTTATTTTAGAGCTTTTGTAATTTTTTTTTTAAATCTCAATTTGTTTTATTTGATTCTAGTATGTCATCTTACAGAGATTCATCTGCACTGCTTCATTTGGCCTCAGCTGAGTAAGTATCAGGTGCAGGGATCATTTGATGTCCAGAACTTCTCAGATCCTCTATTTATCCTCACTCTGCCCCAATTATATCAACAGACATCCCCAGGATCAGCAGCTCTAGATTTACATTGCACTTCAGTGTCTTCCCATCACCCTGTGGATTTCCCTTCTCTCCCTCATTCTGGTGAACAGATATGGTCCTACTGACAACTCTACAGAAGCTACATAAACGAAGGCTGGGGATAAAGGAGCAGAGTATTCTGTAATGTCACCGGGAAAAAGGATTCCATCTCCCTTGAAGTGTCCATAGCATTGTATTAGTTAAAATAATAGAAATAAAACTAAAACGCCCAATTTATAAGGTTTAAGTTGTAAGGGAATAATTATTAATAAACGTATGTATTTAAAATTTTAAATAATAACAAAGTAGTATTCACATTGGTGTTCAATTTGCAACAATTTATATTTGCTTTCTTAACACTAGAGATAGGGAATTTAGATCTAAGAAGGTTATATAAGTAAAACTTGGTACTCCTTCAGTCTCCCAACTTTAAACCCCTTTGTCTCTTCAATTCCCCAATTTTCACATATTTGTTCTTTTTTTGTGTAAAAGGTACATAAACTGCGTCCTTCGGTCACCTCTTTGTGTCTCAGATTTGGTAAAGGTCTCGACGTGCAAAATTCCATTTGTCTTTCTCCTGTTAATTTGTGTTATGCCAATTTCCTATTAGGCCAGTCAAAGAAAACAGAAGAGTAGAAGTAAAAAGTTTCCCACCCTTACACGGTCAAAAAAATCCTTGCAATGAGTACAGCTGATGTGTACTTGTGGGAAGGAATCCAACAATGACTAATGAAAATAGCAATATGTGAGATGACCATATTTCTAAGTGAGAAGTGAAGGAGATGTTTCAGAGGTGGGAGAAACAGGCTAAACAATGAAAAGGAGATGAAAACCTAAATTCATTAGACATCTGCTTTCACTAGAGGAGAACGTAGGCCCATGGAGGCCATGAAGCACAGCAGTGAAATAAAGTCTGGTAAATGTCTGACACTGACCAATTTAGTCAAGAGAGTGAAGAATTAAAGTTGAGCCTTTGCTAATGTTGTTGCAGCATTCACAGGGGAAAACACAGAAGCGGAATCTAATTAATCGTGTTCTCACAACACAGAAGAGTGAAGGCAGAGGCTTTAGAGATTTGTCCCAACAGTCACGAGGTAGAAATAAAATGCAATCTGCCTATTGTTGGTGTGCCAGAGATAAGGACAGAAACACTTGCTCATTTCAGGTAGGTTTCTAAATGGCTTAATGTAAAGAATGTAGGGCAAAGAAAAACCTTACTTTGGGAAAAAATGAAGAATCCAGTTTGGGAATTTGGTTAATGACTCATATATCTGAATACTCAGTTAAATAAATTCTTCCTTCGAATGGCCAAAGATATTTCTCTGTTAGACCTGTGTGAATTTGTCTGACCTCATTTGTCACTAGTATAAGAAAGTTAAATATTTTATTTATATTTTAATAAAGGTTCATAAGTAAACCAT
The DNA here is from genome assembly GCF_963455305.1 of Plecotus auritus. Classification (NCBI taxonomy): domain Eukaryota; kingdom Metazoa; phylum Chordata; class Mammalia; order Chiroptera; family Vespertilionidae; genus Plecotus; species Plecotus auritus. The sequence goes on from NC_137783.1 coordinate 136,867,261, forward strand.
TACCTTTTATCACTGTACAAGAGATATCACTGTACGTTTGCTCTTGTGTTTTGCAAATAATAATAGAGATAACACATTAAAAGTATTCATGCCATAGTTTTTGTCTAGAAAAAAAAATAAAAATTAGACCACTCACTGCCCACATTCAAATTTTCATATATCAATAGATACACATGAATATACTGATTTTCATAGAAATGAGACAGAATCCTATATATCTCAAGAACATTTATTTTTTTATTTTTTCTGCACCTATTTTTATTTAAATGGAACATACAGCTTAAAATAAAAAGATATGTCAATTTCCATATTTCCTTTGGTTTACACTTCTTCTTATCACATCTCTTTGGTTTGAATGGAAATTTGTCCTTTTGGCACAATCAGTCATACAAATGGGTCTAAGTGATCCCACAAACCAGGGAAGTTGAGGGATAGAATCCTTCTGCAAAAGGTGTTTCAGGTTTCAGTAAACACTATGATGCCACACACGGAAACGGTAGCATAAGAAGTTTCATTTAGGTGAGCAAAGGGGGCAGGAGGGATGGAGACATCTGTAATAGTGTCAACAATAAACATAAAATAATAAAAGAAAAGAAAGATAATTTTTGTCATTTACTAACATAGGTAGTACCATTGTCAGTGATAAAACTAGAGTTTTTTTCTTTAGTGAAAATCTATCACATTGGACATCTATTAATGTTAAAGCGTTAGACAGTCTCTGAAATGTTTATGTTCTTTTTTTAGTTCAGAGTTTAGTGTCGGGATGTGTTCATTCTGAAACTTCATTTGCTTTAAAAAAACGGAACATGATTATATTTAATGCACAACTTTCGTTCAACCAAAAAGTAAAACACTACAGTAAAATAATAACAAAAATAGCGTATTTCATCTGCAAAGCATGAGAAATGGTAAACATCTTTAGTCTTAAACAAGCTCTTACAAACCAATAACAGAGAGACTATAATCCAAGGAAACTGGAAAAAAGAAAATGAAATAATACAAGTGATGATCAAGGATTCAGCATTTATGATGATTGTGCTAAACAGTGACAGAATAATTTATCTGCAATATCACACTGTCACAGAATTAAAACACTGACATCTAATGTTTTTCAGTTTTGAACAGTGTTGTATAGTTTTACCTCTCATAACTGAACACTGGGAGACAGATTGATGAGGGAGGAGTATTTAAAATTAGGGGGAAAGCTAATTTTTAATCAAAATATAAATTTTGAATATGCTTTGTCCTGGCAATGCTAATTCATTGAAATTATTTCAATAAATTAGTTGAATGAATTCAAAATGAGTCATATAAAAGCATGTATAATGCAGAGAAAATATGTAGCCAGTATATGCGCCCTAAATACTACTTGCCTATCAATTTATTAACACAAAGGTAATGCAAAAAATCCAATAGTAAATAATACTGCAGGGAGTACAGAAAAAATAAGTATATGACTTCAAAAAGTATAAATATATATATATATATGTATGTATGTATACATTTAAGTGGTTGTATAAAAGCAAAGATTATCTACTATCAGATTATAGACAACTGCAGGAATCCATTTTTAAATCTTTAGCAGTTTTAGGCAATATGGTTCCAAGATATGTTTTGAAATTAGTAAAGCATACTAGAACACAGAATGTTTAATTAAATCATAATTTTTATGTTGTTAAAATACTACATTGCATATAGTACAGAGGTATTTTGGGGCACTTACGGTGCCTTCTTTTCCTGCTCCTGCAACAGGGAGGCTGACCTAAACCTGGTGTCCTTGGTAGCACTGTCATGCACTTATATGATAATGGCCATCTCTCAGGATCAGACAACCATTTTCTGGAAGAAAGACTTTATAACTAGGCAGTTGTTCACTTAGTATTAGGCTTAAGGACACCAGTGATATCAGGAAAGCCATGTAGATACAGATATATTTTCTTTATTTAATTTAAACACATGCATGTAGATATAATCACATGAAATGTCAGCTTGGATTGGGGAGGTGGTAGCTCATTTTTAATTATTTTAAAATTCTAACTTCTATTTTTTTACATTTTTTAAAATATATTCAGTTTTACATGGAAAACATTTCTTGATGTATCTAGAGAACTTAAGACCAAGGGTTTGGAATCCTGCACATTGATCACTAGATCCTTATTCATATATTCTTTTTCTCACATTTATATACCCTCAACTCCACTTTATATTCCCACAGAACTAAGGAGGTCACACATATTATGTACAACAAACTGATTGTGTAAAATATGGCAGTGGGATGTAGAATTCCATTGGCCTCCCAAAAATCACCAACACTATCAAAGGGAGGCTGAATTTGGAGATCTTCACGTGAAATAAGAGTCAATGAAAACAATAAAACAAAATTACAATTTCTAGGGAATTTGTGTGCGGGTATAGTTTAGATATTAATCTTTCTAAAATAATGGGATTGTGCACCAGTGAGTATTTTTAAATGTCTTAGAGATCTGATCTGTGAATAATAGATATGTGGATCCCAGTAAATTAGAGTTGAAGGGTTCACACAGTAGTCCATACTCTCTTTCTTTCTTCTAGGTCACCTGTGCTAATAGTATCCCAAAAACTTTCCATCATTTTCTCTGAGCAACAGCTGCTGTGAGAAGAGGCATGGATAGAACTGGCATATTTCTGACTGTGAAACCTAACGTAACGTTCTCGGGGTCCCTCCAAAACTACTCCAGCAAGCACCACCCTCACTGCTCCACTGGGTCCTGGATCACAGACCATTTCTATCCCTTGTTTGTTAAGGCTGAATAGGACCTGAGGGGCTGATGGGGTATTGGAGGACTGTTATATCTAGGAACCTGTAATCACTCTGCCTGCTTCACAATTGGATTAACGAAAAATAACAAAGAAATATATTCATTACCTGAACCTCTTACTAACTGCACTTGTCCATTACAGCATAGAATAGTTCTACAACACTAAAAAGAAAATCAATATTGTCAGAATATGTGGGTTATCTGGACCAAATAATGTTAAGAGCTATTGCCTAGACAGAACATTGAGGACATCCATTTCTTAATATAAGATAGAAATAGTAAAAATTATCATAAGTACTAAATAGGTTGGTGTGAAAATAGCATGATTGATTTTGAATGAAAGTGCACTGCAAACTCTATCCAGTGCAATACAAATGTAGGCAATATTATTAGCATAATTACTTCAAAAATTTGTAATAAATTGGGTATATTTCAAGGAGAGTCATTTTACCTAAAGCATACATAGCAATGTTTATCTCTTCTTCTAGTTACTGAAAAAATGGTAATATGATGATAACCCCACTTTCACTTCCTTCTTTAACGTGAAGGGGTTTCCAGACCTGAGTGATGGCTGCTGAGAACTGCACTGTGTTTACTGACTTCATACTCTTAGGACTTTCTGGCAGACAGGATGTGCAGCGGGGGCTCTTTGTGCTCTTCCTGCTGGTTTATGGCATCACCGTGATCGCCAATATAGGGATGATCCTGCTGATCAACATGGACCCCAGACTCCACACACCCATGTATTATTTCCTGAGCAACCTGTCTTTCTGTGATGTCTGCTATTCCTCCACTGTCACTCCCAAGATGCTGGTTGATTTCTTATCAGAGCAAAAAACGATTCCATACAATTTATGCTTTCTTCAGATGTTTCTGTTCGGATTCTTTGCAGCTGTGGAGTGTGTCATGCTGTCTGTCATGGCATATGACCGTTATGTAGCCATTTGTAATCCACTTCTTTATACAAGTGCCATGTCAGGAAGAGTGTGCTTCCGGCTCGTTGCCATTGCCTACATTGGAGGTTTGATGGATGTATCAATCTTCACCTCTTGTACTTTTCCAATATCACTGTGCAATTCCAACATCATCAATCACTTTTTCTGTGACATCCCACCTTTATTAGCTCTCTCCTCCTTGAATATAAACATCATTGAAATAGCGACAACCATTTCCTGTAGCTGTGTTGTCGGGTCCAGCATCATCACTGTCCTCCTCTCCTACAGCTACATCATAACTACCATCCTTAGAATGAACTCAGCAGAGGGCAAACGCAAAGCCTTTTCTACCTGTGCCTCTCACCTAACAACTGTGGGGATATTTTTTGGTACACTCTTTTTCATGTATTTCAGACCCAACTCCAGTTCCTCCACTGACACGGACAAGGTAGCTTCTGTTTTTTACACAATTGTCATTCCCATGTTAAACCCACTGATCTACAGTTTAAGGAATAAGGATGTTAAAGGTGCCCTGAGAAAAGCACTGGGCACTAAGCTATGTTCTGGATGAAAGCATGTTCACCGAAAAGTTTTTATTTAGAGATTTTGAGAGCTCAAGTTCAGGTACTTTAACAAGTGTCCTATAGACTCACCAGTACAATTCTGGATATTTCTTTATCTAACTTTGTGTCTAAATTAAGTGTAAGATAGAGTGACTACCAAGCTTAATCTCTTCTTATTTAGGCAGAGTAGTAATAGGTTTACTCTACTGTTTTGCAAAGAGGATCTTTTTATACCACTCTCTCAATTCATGAAATATCTCCCAGAGAAATATGGGCATAGTCTCATCTCCCTCCATGCCAATTAAATTTATCCTCCATAAAGCTCCATTTTTTCAAAACAATGAGTTTAATAAACTTGCTCAGTCACAAGGTAGTTTTAGTGTTTTAAGTTAGGTGTTTGTGTGTGTGTGTGTGTGTTTGTCTTCTTCCTATGTTCTGGCATCATACTATAAATTTTACATCATAACACTTAGAAGTAATAAGTAGTAAATAAATTAATAATATAAATTTAAAATTTTTTGCCCTAACTCAAAGGTCTATAAATGCAAGGCCCTTACCTGACTTGTTCACCATTATTTCTACTCTGCTATTCACAATGCTTGTTTTCAGGATGCCATTCAAAAACTTTCATTGCAGCAATGTTTACAAATAGCCAAGATTTGGAAGCAGCCCAAGTGCCCATCAGTAGGTGAGTAGATAAAAAAGCTGTGGTGCATTTACACAATGTAATACTACTCAGCCACACACACACACACACACACACACACACACACACACACACACAAGAAGATAATATTGCCTTTGAAACAGCATAGATGGACCTGGAGATTATTATGCTAAGTGAAACAAGCCAATCAGAGAAAGGCAAGTACCACATGATTTCACTTATATTTGGAACCTAGTGAACAAAATAAACCAACTAAGTGGAAACAGACTCATAAACACAGAACAAACAGCTGTCAAAGGGAATGAAGTTGGGAGTGGATGAGGAGGATGAGCGATTAAGCAAAGAAAAGGACACAAACAACAATATGGTGATTACCAGAGGATCGGGGTGAAAGGTGTAGGAGAGGATAAAGGGAGGGTAAATGGGATGGAAGGAGACTTGACTTGGGGTGGTAAACACACAATACAATATATAGCAGATGTATTATAGAACTGTATACCTGAGACCTGTATTTTATTAACCAATGTCAACCCAATAATTTTTTTTTAATTATTGAAGGAATGCATCTGTGTCCTCTGCAAGACTGATATAAAAAGGAGCCTTTGGTACTAGCTGGTTTGGCTCAGTGGATAGAGCATCAGCCCCTGGACTGAAAGGTCCAGGGTTCGATTCTGGTCAAGGGCACATACTTTGGTTGCAGGTTCCATCCCTTGCCATGGTCTCTGGGGTGAGTGTGGGAGGCAACCAACTGATGTGTCTCTCTCTCATAGTTGTTTCTCTCTGTCTCTACCCCTCCCTTTCACTCTTTCACTCTCTCTAAAAATCAATGGGAAATATCCTCAGTGAGGATTAACAAAAAATAAAAAGGAGTTTTTATCAATGAAGAAGAAAAAGAACTTCCTTTGTTTTATTTTATTCTAGTATGTTCATCTTCTCAAAATTTACCTGTACTTCTTCCTTTGGCCTAAGCTGAGTAAGTATCAGATAAGGAATTATTTTATGTAAAGAACTTTTTACGATCTATTAATTCTGATAATTCTGCCCCAAGGATCAGCAGTTCTAGATTTAAAATTATTTTAATTTATTTTAGAGAGGGGAGAAGGAAAAAAGAGAGAGAGACCCATGTGAAAGAGATACATCAATTGTTTGCCTTCCATATGTGCCCTGACTAGGCATGGAATCCTCAATCTAGGTGTGCACCCTGATCAAGAATTGAACCTGTGACTATCTGGTATATGGAAGGACATTCTGACCAACTGAGCCACCTGGACAGGGCAGCAGTTCTAGATTTATATTGCACTTCTTATTCTTCACATATTTCCCTTCTTGCCCTCACTCTGGAGAACAGATACATGCTCTTGACAATTATACAGAAACTGCACGAAGTGGGTGGTAAAGGATCTTGACCTACTCTAATGGCTACTAGAAAATAAAACTTTATCTCACCTTACATTTTCATAGAATATACTAATTAATTAAAAAAACAAAACGCCCACAGTTATTAACAAAATTTGTTTAGAAAACTGAAATGCCCTAGGTTATTAACAATAATTTATGTTCAATGAAATAAAGAACAAAATAGTATTTACATTAGTATTCTATTTGCAATGAGTTAAAATGATTCTCTGTGTATCTGTGAAATAAACTGAAACTGTATTCTAAACACAATTTCAATAGTGGTCATTGCTTTATAGTTGGATGTTAAGCAATGCTAAAATCTATTTTAATAACTGAAGGTAATTGTACATGATGTTTGTACTATTATCCATTATCTATTAATCCAGTTAAGAAAACCATTATACAATTTCAGGTTTTCAGAGTATTCATTTATTTTTCAGGTTTCCATTATGTAAGAAATATGGAGGTTCTCTCTGCTTCCTGAAGAGTTATAGGTTATACAAGGTTTTTCATTTAGGTCCTTAACCTTAATATAAAGCATAAAGTGTACTTAATGTAATATACTTTAAAAAACACAAGAATGAAATAACACATTAAAACATGCAATTTTCAGCTGGTTATTTTACTTGCATTACTTATTGAACACAGTTTTAAGACAAAAAAAAATATTTTACTATGTCTTAAATATTTCCTTTAATAATCTCAAATATTTTGTTTTCCACAGACTAAATCACATATCAGAACCTCTCAATCACTGTTCAAATCTTTAGCCAACTTAATGAACTTTATTAAAAATATTAAATATATTTATTTCTACAAAAATTAAACCAGTTTGCCAACTCTCCCACAGGCCTGATGAGCTGCACTAACTCCAGGGCAGCACTGGCCTGAGCTGCCTTGGCCTGGGCCTGGCACGGATGGTCTTGGCACCTGGCTGCACTGCCCGCCAGCACTGCTGTGGAGAACAAGGCCAGATTTTATGTATATAATATGAATAATACATATATACACATATGCATATGCACACTCATATATACGTGTGTAACTTCTAATAGCTCTAATCTTCTAATCATCAGAGCATGTAGAGTTATTGTGCTTCTAAAGCAAGATCCCTAAAATCATGAAAGATACTGCATAGGGTGTGTGGGAGAGGTAGAAGAGGGTCAAGGAGAGATAAATGTTGATGGGAGGAGACTTGACTTGGGATGGTAAACAAACACAACACAATATACAGATGATGTGTTATAGAATTGTATACCTGAAATCTGTATCATTTAATTAAGCAATGTCACCCCAATAAATTCAATTTAAAAATAGATGTAAAGATCTCATCATCACGCCATTAAAAACTACCCCTTGACTGATTTCTGTGCAAACTTCCTACTTATAAAAAAAGTCTTTATTGTTGAGAATATTACAGATGTCTCCCACTTTACTCTAATTACCCCCCTCCATCTGGCTTCCACCCCACCCCAGGTCTTCACTGCACTCATTTATGCATATAAATTCTTTGGTTAATCTCATCCCAACCCCCTGATCCTTCTATTCCATACTTCCACATTTTTTACTATATTTTATTCATCAGTTTATTTTGTTCAATAGATTCCACAGATAAATGAGTTCTTGTGATATTTGTCTTTCTATGACTGGCTTATTTCACTTGAAATAATCATCTAAAGATCCATCCATGCTGTCTCAAAGGGTAGAAGATCTTCTTTTTTATTGCTGCATAGTATTCCATTGTGTAAATGTACCACAGCTTTTTTATCCATTCGTCTACTGATGGGCAATTGGGTAGTTTCCAGATCTTAGCTGTTGTAAATAACACTGTTATGAATATAGGAGTGCATATATTATTCTGATTGGTGTTTTGGGGTTTCATTCTTTTTTATGGCTGCATAATATGCCATTGTATGTATATTACATTTTCTTTATCCATTCATCTATTGATGAGTATATAGGTTGCTTCCACATCTTGGTTATCATTAGTAACTAGTAGGCCAGTGCACAGATTTGTGCACATTGAAAGGAAATTAATTAGAAGAAATATTTTAATATCACTGTTTCCCCTTTCTCTATAATAGAAGTGTCAACCAAATTCCCGATCGACAATGACAGATTGAAACACATGCATGCAATTGGCACCAGGAAGAGCTTTATATATATTGATAAACTTGCTTAATTAGACCTGCTTTCTGATTTAGCTAAACTTTTTCCAGCCCAGTGAAGCACCCCAACTTCTCTTTCAGGTAATTGTCAGCAACACAGCAGTAAATGTCAACACGGAGCAGATTATTATTGTAGATCACTCAGAGAGAACAAAGGGTAAAATATTTAACTGCAGCAGTGTCTGACTATATTCTGCACAGTGAGAAAACTGGCAGTCATTTTCAAGGTCCACCATTTCTTACTTCTTTTCAGTCAGATTAAGTTTCTAAGCTTTCTAAATATCTGTTTTCCAGCTAATAAAAAGAAAATAGGATTCCACCAAGTCTCCTATCTACCTACTCCAGGACTTCTGTGAGGGTCAAATGAAATGAGGCACGGGAAAATGCTTCACAAACATTTGGTTAAAGTGTGAAATGTTTACACCTGGCTATAAAGCAAGTCATGTTCCTGGGCTGAAGAAACTGCAAGGAGGCTAGTTGTCACTAGGGAGAGGAAGCTGGGCGTTGCTATGTGATGTCATTACCCAGCACCCACAGCCACCATTTCTGGGCTGAGCTGGGCTGTGGGCCACATTTTACACCATGGGATCTTGGTAGCATCAGCTGTGACTTAGTGGGCTGTCGCTCCGGGATGGTGGCAGGGCCTGTGTCCCACTTGAGGGAAGCTGAGTGTTGCTTTGTCAGCACCAGGTCCGTGGTGCCGGTTCTCTGTAAATGACAAATGCAGTTGGACACTTAGCATATTAGCCTTTTATATATATAAATGCTATTATGAACATGGAGTTACCAATATCTTCTCAAGTTAGTGTTGTTTTTTCCTAGTCATGTACCCACTCTTTTAAAAGAAACATTGCTATTTATATGAAACTATAAGAAAAACTGGGGTAGGGACCGAAAAACTTAACTAAATCTTCATGTTCTCATGATGTATGCAATTTTTTGTAAGTTTTTATATTTTCCTGGGTTTTGACTGTCTTATCTTCGAAGTATATTTAGATGAATTAGTGTATCATTCTATATTCAAAATAGTATTTAAAAAGACACCAGCATTAGAGAGACAAAGGAAGAGTGGCAACAGGTTCACTAGTACCGTAACATAGCATTTTCTTATGTTTATCTGATGGCAAATTGCTAGCAATTGCTTAGGTGGTTTGAGATTTGCCTTAGCTATATCTCCCACAGGAGTACATTTGGTGCTTTGGTATTGGGATCATCACACACACAAAGGCAATACTTTATGAAAAGACATTAAAACTGGTCACTAAGAGCAATTTTCCAAAAATTGAAAATACATTAATTTCACTGAATTTTACCTGAGATTATTCTACCATTAGAAGCTAGGGTTAACTCCATAACAACACACAAGAAAAACAAGTGAGATAAAGTAACAGCAAACCTATGTTCCTGATACTCCAGGTGGGTTTCAATGGAAACATGAAATTTCCTGAACTACTGGAATGCACAAATCTACATGCCTTACACATCTTATCTTTCTTTTTGTTTAAATAAATTTTGCCTTTACAGGTCTCTGGCAATTAAGTTAACTCTGATAATATTCAAGATGTATAACTAATGTACATGATTATTATACATTTTGTAAATGACTCAAACTCAACATAAACTATTACTCAATAAATGGACAATGCCAAGATTATCCCACAAAGCTGCCAGCTTGCACAACATCAAGGGACCAATTTCCTCATTTTCTAATGCTTCCTGGGCATGGTGCAGTGCAGCTGCCCTCTACATCACTGTCTTCACACCAGCATTAACTCTATTCCATTGCCCAGCTGATATACAGAAAACACTCCCAATGTGGTAGCCCTTCCTAATTGCCCCTTCTGTCTTCTATCAGTGTTAGGATCCCACGTTTGTTTAGAAGTGGGACTTAAACCGTCTCTCACTTCTCTCAGAAACTAGGAGTCTATGGGCCATTAATTTTGTGACTTTTTAAATGTCACTTTAACATAAACACACAATAATATTCTAGAGAGTATTTAAGAGAGTTACATTTTAAGACAAATTTGGTTCATTGCACTGTATTCAGGAATCTATGGAACAACATCTATTAATTCAATGAAACAATGTCAAAGAGACTCTAGACATTAACTTATCACCTCTGGTTTTCATGTTCTGTTTCATATCATGAGGTTGTTAGAGACAAGTCAACCTGAAAATATCTGAAATACATCATAATATGTGTTAATCATTAGATAATTTAAACATCTGACTTGGGCAAAAAGGCCAAATATTTCTTTATTTAAGGTAAATCTCTTTGCTTCTAAGCATGATTTTCATAATTTATTTTTTTTAAAACACATGGATATGAAAAATTATGTAAGTATAAATTTACTCATATCAGAGTTTTTCATGCTATGAACAATTATATATAAACCAAGTGTCTATTAGCAGAGAGTACATTGAATAAATTAATGCACAAGAGTAGAAAGAAATGCACTATCTGTATTCATAATACTTGCTTATATATATAAGGTATATTTATTCTGACCTCATTTGGGTTTAAAAGTTAAAAATCTAATAATATAGACAACATTGGTAGTGTGATTTTGGTCAGTATTTTCCAAAAATATTTACTTTGTGAGTGTGTTTAATGTAATAATGTTTGTGTGTGTGTGTGTGTGTCTGTGCAAGTGTGTGAGTAGGTGTGTAATAGCTTTGCAACATGGAATTAAAACAAAATGCCTGTATAGGGATTGGAGAACTGGAAATAAGGAATACTTATTTTATTATTTTTATTTATAGCACAGTAGATTCTGAAGGAATTTTTTCCCTCTTTTATTTTGAGAGGAAGGGAGGGAGAAAGAGAGAGAGAGAGAGAGAGAGAGAGAGAGAGAGAGAGAGAGAGAGAGAGAGAGAGAGAAACATCAATGTGAGAGTGAAACACTGGCCAGCCTTCTTCAGGCCCCCTATAGGGATCCAGCTCACAACCAGGGCATGTGCCCTGACCAGGAATTGAACAGACAACGTTTAGGTACATGGGAGGATCCCCAACCAACTGAGTCACACCAACCAGGGCAGGAATACTTATTGATTGGACTCATTTTACTATGTCAAATAAATATAATATTGGGTGGGCAGTAGAGAGGGACAAAACTAAACAATTCCTAAAAGGTCTATATTTCTGTTCCAGTCAACTTTTGTGTATGAAATATCAGACAATAAAACACATTATTATATCTGTCACTTATTCTTGAAAGTCCAAGTGTTCAGCACCCTGGAGCAGACAGAGATGTTGCTATAATCAAGCTCAGTCAGGAGACAGCGCTGGGCCCTCCTGCACACAAAGCTGGATGCAATTACTAATAATTTGGTACTGGGGCAGAGACTAATGTTTTTTGTTGCTTTTATCATTTCTAGTTTAGATTTGCTTAATTTTTTTCACTTTACCTACTGGAAAACATGTTATAAAATCAAAGGCATGTATGAAATATTATACAAATTTTTAATTTCTTTCATCTATCTATTTTTTAATTTAATAAATCTTTATTGTTCAGATTATTACAATTGTTCCTCTTTTTTCACCCCATAGCTCCCCTCCACTGGGTTCCCACCCCACCCTCTGCCCTTACCTCCCCCCCAACTGTCCTCATCCATAGGTATACGCTTTTTGTCCAGTCTCTTCCCACACCTCCCACACCCCTTTCCCCCCAAGAATTGTCAGTCCACTCCCTTTCTATGCCCCTGATTCTATTATATTCACCAGTTTATTCTGTTCATCAGATTTTTTATTCACTTGATTTTTAGATTCACTTGTTGATAGACATGTATTTGTTGTTCATAATTTTTATCTTTACCTTTTTCTTCTTCTTCCTCTTCTTAAATACCTTTCAGCACTTCATATAATACTGGTTTGGCAGTGATGATCTCCTTTAGCTTTTTCTTAACTGTGAAGGTATTTATCTGACCTTCAATTCTGAATGATAGCTTTGCTGGGTAGAGTAATCTTGGTTGTAGGTTCTTGTTATTCATCACTTTGAATATTTCTTGCCACTTCCGTCTGGCCTGCATAGTTTCTGTTGAGAAATCAGCTGACAATCATATGGGTGCTCCCTTGTAGGTAATTAACTGTTTTTCTCTTGCTGCTTTTAAGATTCTCTCTTTGTCTTTTGCTCTTGGCATTTTAATTATGATGTGTCTTGGTGTGGTCCTGTTTGGATTCCTTTTGTTTGGGGTTCTGTGCACTTCCTGGACTTGTAAGTCTATTTCTTTCACCGGGTGGGGGAAGTTTTCGGTCATTATTTCCCTATCCAAGCTGAGCACAGAGGCTTTTGCAATTTTGAAAGTCTTGTCTCATAAGAGTGTCTCCAGCACAGAAGTTCTCCCAGCATAGACACAGCTGATCCACACAGTCAATTGGCCTGGAGGTCAATTCCTTCCAGTGATACCAACAACAATCAAGACTTCACTACAACAAGGCTGAGCACACAGTCCACAAACGGGTGCACCAAGAGTGTCCACCTCAGGTAACTGGGGTGGCTGAGCTACTGTGCCCTAGAGGACACCTAGCACACAAAGCTACTCTACCAACTCAGGGAAGCAATGAAAATGCGGCATCAAAGAAACAGATCACAAACAAAAGAAATGGAGGAAAACAAACAACTGGATATAGAGTTCAAAACCACAGTTATAAGGTTTTTCAAGAATTTCCTAGAAAAGGCCTATAAATTTAGCGAGACCCTCGAGGATATGAAAAAGGACCAACTAGAAATTAAACATACACTGACTGAAATAAAAAAATATTATACAGATACCTAACAGAAGACTAGAGGACCACAAGAATCAAGTCAAAGAGTTGAAATACAAAGAAGCAAAAACACTCAGCCGGAAAAGCAAAAAGAAAAAAGAATCCAAAAATGTGAAGATAGTTTAAGGAGCCTCTGGGTCAGCCTCAAGCGTACCAACATCTGAATTATGGGGGTGCCAGAAGAAGAGAGAGAGCAAGATACTGAAAACCTATTTGAAGAAATCATCTATTTTAAATGCATATATACATAGGTAAAGGGGAATACAAGAGAGAGCTAGCATGGATTTAAAGGTGGCCAAATATTTTTTGCTTGTTTGTTTTTAATCTTTTACATATTCTTTAAATACTCTTTAAAATCTTCATTTTTTTAATTTAAATTCTTTATTGTATAAAGTATTACATAAGTCTCCCTTTTCCCCCATTGAACTCTCCCTGGCATTATGCTAATCGAAATAAGCCAGTGAGAAAAAGATAAAATCTTCATTTTTAAGTGATCTAATTGTTTACAAAGATGTGCAATATATAAATGAGTTTATACCAAGAGTTTGGACACCTGCATATTGATTACTAGACCATTATTCAGATTTTCCTTAGCTTTTTTTCATCTACCTTCAACTCCACTTTTATATACACTCACAGAACAGAAGAGGACATGTTTTATATTATGTGAAAGATAATAGGTTTGGGTAAAATAAAACAGTGGGATATAAAAGTTAATTGGGCTGGGAAGAAGCAACATTTTTAAAGCTAAGGGAAGCAAATTTCAGAGATATTCAAGGAAAATATGGATCCAAAATAAATATATAAAACACATTTTAAACCTAGCAAATAGAGATGGGACACAGTTCAGAAATATATAAGTACTAAATACAAGAAAAAATTTGAAAGCTGCTCCAACTCATAATCCATAAATGCAAGTCCCTTTTCTGCCTTATTCACAATATTTCTACTTTCCTATTTATAATGTTCAGCTCCAGCATGACATTTTAAAACATATGTTGAATAATGAATGACTGTTCCCTACAAAATTGATGCATTTGAGCCTTGGTATAGTCATCTCTCCAAAAAACCCTTTTTATTTTATTTATTTTTTTTTTATTTTAGAGCTTTTGTAAATTTTTTAAAAACCACAATATGTTTTATTTTATTCTAGTATGTCATCTTACACAGATTCATTTCCACTGCTTCATTTAGCCTCAGCTGAGTATCAAGGGCAGGGATCATTTCATGTCGAGAACTTCTCAGATCCTCTATTTATCCTCACTCTGCCCCAATTATAACAGCAGACATCCCCGGGATCAGCAGCTCTAGATTTACATTGCACTTCAGCCAGTGGATTTCTCTTCTTTCCCTCATTCTGGTGAACAGATATGGTCCTGCTGACAACTCTACAGAAACTGCATAAATGAAGGTTGAAGGTAAAGGAGCAGGGCATTCTCTAATGTCATTGGAGGAAAGGATTCCATCTCCCTAGAGGCGTTCACAGCATTGTATTAGTTAAAATTATAGAAATAAAACTAAAACGCCCAATTTATAAAGTTTAAGTTGTAAAGGAAATTTATTAATAAAAGTATGTATTTAAAATAAAATAGAACAAAGTAGTATTCACATTAGTATTCAATTTGCAACAATTTCTATTTGCTTTCTTATCACCAGAGAAATTCCTTCTGGAATTTCAAGCCCAGAAGGTTGTATAAGTAAAACTTGTTACTTCTTCACTATCCCAACCCTAAACCCCTTTGTCTTGTCAATTCCTCAATTTTTCACACATTTGTTGTTTTCTTGTCTAAAAGTATAACTGCGTCCTTTGGTCACCTCTTTGAGTCTCACATTTGATACGGGTCTCCTCTACATGCAAAATTCAATTTGTCTTTCTCCTGTTAATTTGTGTTATGCCAATTTCCTATTAGGCCAGTCAAAGAAAACAGAAGGGAAGAAAGAAAATGTTTCCCACACTTACACAGTCAAAAATAATCCTTGCAATGAGGGCAGCTGATGTGTACTTGTGGGAAGGAATCCAACAATGACTAATGAAAATAGCAATAGATGAGATGACCATATTTCTTTTTTTTTTTAAATATATTTTATTGATTTTTTACAGAGAGGAAGGAAGAGGGATAGAGAGTTAGAAACATCGATGAGAGAGAAACATCGATCAGCTGCCTCCTGCACACCTCCTACTGGAGATGTGCCCGCAACCAAGTTACATGCCCTTGACCGGAATCGAACCCGGGACCTTTCAGTCCGCAGGCTGACGCTCTATCCACTGAGCCAAACCGGTTTTGGCGAGATGACCATATTTCTAAATGAGAAGTGAAGGAGATGTTTCAGAGGTGGAAGAAACAGGATAAACAATGAAAAGGAGATGAAAATCTAATTTCATTAGACATCTGGTTTCACTGGAGGAGTAGACCCATGGAGGCCAGGAAGCACAGCAGTGAAATAAAGTCTGGTAAATGTCTGACACTGACCAATTTAGTCAAAGGAGTGAAGAATTAAAGTTGAGCCTTTGCTAAAGTTGTTGCAGCATTCACAGGGGAAAACATAGAAGCTGAATCTAATTAATCGTGTTCTCACAGCACAGAAGAGTGAAGGCAGAGTCTTCAGAGATTTGTCCCAACAGTCATGAGGTAGAAATAAAATGCAATCTGCCTATTGTTGGTGTGCCAGAGATAAGGACAGAAACACTTGCTCATTTCAGGTAGGTTTCTAAATGGCTTAATGTAAAGAATGTAGGGCAAAGAAAAACCTTACTTTTGGGAAAATGAAGAATCCAGATTTGTGAATTTGGTTAATGATTCATTTCATATCTGCTTACTTAGTTAAATAAATTTTTCATTCTAATGGCCATATAATGATATTTCTTTGTTAGACCTGTGTGAATTTGTCTAACCTCATTTATCATTAGTATAAGAAAGTTAAATATCTGATTTACATTTTAATAAATGTTGATAAGTATACCATTACTTTTTCTCACTCGATAGCATGTCATAAATGTAAGAAGTTTCATCAAAAGGTTTTTGGAACCTTGAGGATTGTCTGCTGGAAATGGCTAAGGGCATTTTCCCACATCTAAATATTTGTACCAATCTGACAATGGATTCTGTATACTAAACTTTGCCTTTGATATGTATATCTACCTTGCTTTAGGACAATTTGTGTTCATTAAAAGCAAGGGGTCCAGAGAGACAGGAGGTCTCTGGACCTCCAAAATGCCTTCTAAAATTATGTTTCGTTTCTAGACTCTTTATAATTTATAGCAGCCCTTCTCCAAATTCCTGAACCCCTTGCAGATGCTGAGAAAAACCCCCGGCACCACTGTACATGTAAATTTAAGGTTTGCTCTTGTGTTTTGCAAATAATAATAGAGATAATACATTTAAAAATATCAATGTTAATCCATATCATAGTTTTTAAGTCTAGAAAAAATAAAAATTAGACTACTCACTGCCCACATTCAAATTTTCATATATCAGCAGACACACATAAACATAGTGATTTTCATAGAAAAAAGACAGAATCCTATATATCTCAAGAACATTTATTTTTCCTGTACTTATTTTCATTTAAATGGGAAAGGTCACTTAAAATAAAAGGATAGGTAAACTTCCACATTTTATTTTGTTTTCACTTCTTTTTATCACATCTCTTTGGCTTGAAAATCATTTTGTCCTTTTGTCAAAGGTCAGTCATACAAATGAGTTCTACGTGCTTTTACAAACCAGGGAATATGAGTGATAGAATAATTCTGCTAAATATGTTTCAGGTTCCATTAAACAATAAGATGCCACACACCAAAACAGTAGCATAAAAAGTTTCATTTAGGTGGGCAAATGGGGGCGGGGAGGGAATGGAGATATCTGCAATATTGTCAACAATATATATAAAGTAATAAAAGAAAAGAAAAATAATTTTTGTCATTTACTTATATATGCAGTAGCATTGTCAGTGATAAAATCAGTTTTTCTTTAGTGAAAACACAAAACTATCATATTGGCCATGTATTAAAGCTTTAGACTGTCTCTGAAATGCTAATGTTTTTTATTAGTTCAGAGTTTAATGCAGGGCTGTTTTCATTCTGAAAATCCATTTGCTTTATTTTATTTTTTTTTTTAATAAATCTTTATTGTTCAGATTATTACAGGTGTTCCTCTTTTTTTCCCCCTAGCTCCCCTCCACCTGATTCCCCACCCCACCCCATGCCCTTACCCCCTGCCACTGTCTTCATCCATAGGTGTAAGCTTTTTGTCCAGTCTCTTCCCGCACCCCTCACACCCCCTCCCCCCTGAGAATTGTCAGTCCACTCCCTTTCTATCCCTGATTCTATTATATTCACCAGTCCATTCTGTTCTTCAGATTTTTTATTCACTTGATTTTTAGATTCACTTGTTGGTAGGTATGTATTTGATGTCATTTTGTTGTTCATAATTTTTATCTTTACCTTTTTCTTCTTCTTCCTCTTCTTAAAGAACACCCTTCAGCATTTCATGTAATCCTGGTTTGGTGGTGATGAACTCCTTTAGCTTTTTCTTGTCTGTGAAGCTCTTTATCTGACCTTCAACTCTGAATGATAGCTTTGCTGGGTAGAGTAATCTTGGTTGTAGGTTCTTGCTGTTCATCACTTTGAATATTTGTTGCCACTCCCTTCTGGCCTGCATAGTTTCTGCCGAGAAATCAGCTGACAGTCGTATGGGTGCTCCCTTGTAGGTAACTAACCGTTTTTCTCTTGCTGCTTTCAAGATTCTCTCTTTGTCTTTTGCTCTTGGCATTTTAATTATGATGTGTCTTGGTGTGGTCCTCTTTGGATTCCTCTTGTATGGGGTTCTGTGTGCTTCCTGAACTTGTAGGTCTATTTCTTTCACCAGGTAGGGAAAGTTTTCTGTCATTATTTCTTCTAATAGGTTTTCAATATTTTGCTCTCTCTCTTCTTCTGGCACCCCAAAAATTCGGATGTTGGTACGCTTAAAGTTGTCCCAGAGGCTCCTTACACTATCTTCATATTTTTGGATTTTTTCTTTTTGTTTTTCTGGTTGGGTGTTTTTTGTTTCCTCATATTTCAGATCTTTGGTTTGATTCTTGGGGTAGGTTGATCTACAGTTCAGTTTCGGTATATTCTTTATTTCAGACAGTGTATGCTTAATTTCTGACTGGTCCTTTTCCATTTTTTTGGCATTCTCATTAAGGTCCTTGAAGGTCTCATCAAGTTTATCGGCGGTTTTTAGAAGATTCTTGAGTAACCTTATAAATGTGGTTCTGAACACTATGTCGTCCATTAGTTTGCTTTCCTCCATTTCTCTCATTCGTGACATGTTTCTTTGTCTCCGCATTTTGCTGCTTCCTTATGTTGATGGAGTGGCTTTGTGTGGTAGGTGACCTATAGGGGCCAGTAGCTCAGCCTCCCCAATCACCTGAGGTGGACGCCTTTGGTACACCCCTTTGTGGGCTGAGTGCAAAGTCTTGGTGTAGTTAAGCCTTGATTGCTGTTGGTACACTGGGAGGAATTGACCTCCAGGCCAATTGGCTGTGAGGACCCGCTGTGTCTATAATGGAAGAACTGCTGCGCTGGAGACACGCTTATGGTGCAGGGCTTGTTTCAGTGGGGCTTTGGTGCTCACTGAGTCTGCCTCTTGAATGTATCACTTATGGATGTGAGGAGTTGAAATCTGGTGTCTCACACTGACCACTAGGTACACTGGCTTCTGGATCTCCAATGGGGTGCAGGTCAGCTACTGTCTGAGGCCACCCAGCAGGAGCTACAGCAAGAACTACAGTTTTCTCCTCTTTGCTTGGAGTTTGGAGGTTTTGGAGCTGTCTGACCCGGGCTGCAAGTTTGCTAGGTTAAGCTGCGATAGGGCAGGCCATTCATATGCTAAAGCTGCTGCTTGGAGCTTGGGTGGGTTCGTAGATTGTGCAGGGCGGGGTCTCAGGGCGTGACTAGGCTAGGGCGTGACAAACAGCGATGGCTGCCAGTAAGCCGGCTCTGTGGCTCCGACCCTGTCCCCGCGTCCCGCGCCCCAGCACAATAAACAATTGTTCCTGCGCGCAGCCCTGCAAGCAAGCCTCCCTCACTTTCCGACCCCACGGCAGACAGTCCAGCTTCTCCCTGTAGGAGTTTGGGTCCCCCGCGTCTCCCCAGAAACGAGTTCGGAGTAATCGGGAGCTTATCTCCCTTCGGGTTGAAAACAGCAGCGCTTTCAGTCACCTGTCGCCAGCCCAATTCGCGCGTCTCCGTACCTCAGCTTTTCAGCGCTTGTGCACCCCTCAATGCTGTTTGCTCTTTCCTTCTAGTTGTAGAACTTCCACTCAGCCAGCTTTCCCGTGGTTCTGGGTGATAGACGTTCTGTCTTTTAGTTGTAGTTTTGAAATTGTTGTGCGAGGCAGCAGTTTAGGTGCTTACCTATGCCGCCATCTTGGTTTCTCCTCCATTTGCTTTAAAAAAAATGATTATATTTAATACACAACTTTGGTACAACCAAAAAGTAAAACACCACAAAAGTAATAACAAAAAAACACATGGTACTTCATCTGCAATGACTAACAAATGGTTAACATCTTTAGTCTTAAACAAGCTCTTAGAAACTACTAACAGAGAGACTATACTCCAAGGAAACTGGAAAAAAGAAAATGAAATAATATAAATGGTGGTCAATGATTAAGCATTTATGATGATTGTGCTAAAAAGTGACAGAATAATTTACCTGCAATATCACACTGTCACAGAATAAAAACACTGACACCTAATGTTTTTCAATTTTGGACAGTGTTGTGCAGTTTTAACTCTCATAACTGAACACTGGGAGACAGATTGATGAGGAATATCTACAATTAGGGAGAAAGCTAGTTTTTTAATCAAAATAAATTTTGAATAACCTTTGCCCCGGCAATGCTAATTCATTGAAATTATTTCAATAAACTAGTTGAGCAAATTCAAAATGAGTTACATAAAAACATGTTTAATGCAGAGAAAATATGTAGCCAGTATATGCACTCTAAAACACTACCTGCCTATCAATTTATTAACACAAAGGATTTGCATCAAATCCAATAGTAGATAATAGTGTACGGAGTACAGAAAAAAAATAAGTATATGACTTCAAAAAGTATAGATAAACATAAATATATATATATATATATATATATATATATATATATATATATATATGTATATGTATATGTATACATTTTAGTGGTTTTATAAAAGCAAGGAGTATCTACCACGAGATTGTAGACAGCTGCAGGAATCCATTTTTTATTTTAAATCTTTAGCAGTTTACTTTAGACAATATGGTTTCAAGATATGTTTTGAAATTAGTAAAGCATACTAGATTCACAGAATGTTCAATTAAATCATTATTTTTATGTTGTTAAAACACTGCTTTGCTTGTAGTACAGAGGTATTTGGGGCCACCTACTGAGCCTTCTTTTCCTGTTCCTGCAGCAGGGAGACTGACCTAAACCTGGTTTTCTTGGTAGCACCGTCATGCACTTATATGATAATGGCCATCTCTCAGGATCAGACAACCATTTTCTGGAAGAAAGACTTTATAACTAGGCAGTTGTTCACTTAGTATTAGGCTTAAGGACACCAGTGATATCAGGAAAACCATGTAGATACAGATATATTTTATTTGTTTAATTTAAACACATGCTCGTAGATATAATTACATGGAATGTCAGCTTGGATTGGGGAGGTGGTAGCTCATTTTTAATTATTTTAAAATTCTAACTTCTATTTTTGTACATTTTCTGAAATAGATTCATTTTTACATGGAAGACATTTCTTGATGACATGTCTAGAGAACTTGAGACCAAGGTTTTGGAATCTTGCACATTGATCAATAGATCTTTATTCAGATTTTTTTTTCTCACATCATATACCCTCAATTCTACTTTATATTCTCACAAAACTAAGGAGGTCACACATGATATTACTAGAGGCCCACTGCACAAATTCGTGCACAGTTGGGTTCCCTCAGCCTGGCCAGCAATCGGGGCCATCTCACCCACTCCAGATCAGGCCAATGGGGGCCAGCTGGTCAGAGAGGGACCGTGGAAGGGCTCCAGGGCATTTCTGGCCCTCTCTCCCAGTCCGGATGGCCAGACCCCTTCAGCAAGCTAACCTACCCATCGGAGCATCTGCCCCCTGGTGGTCAGTGCACATGATAGTGACTGGTTGAGCGGTCAACTGAAGGGTCAACCAATCAGTCAGACACTTAGCATATTACGCTTTTATTACATAGGATAATTGATTGGCAGTGGGATGTAGAATTCCATTGGCCTCCCAAAAACCACAAACACCACCAAAGGGAGGCCAATTTGGAGATCTTCCCATGAAATAAGAGTCAATGAAAACAATAAAACAAAATTACAATTTCTAGGGAATTGGTGTGAGGGTATAGTTTAGATATTAATCTTTCTAGAATAATGGGATTGTGCACCAGTGAGTATTTTTAAATATCTTTCTGGCAGACAGGATCTGTTGGTGAATAATAGATTATGTGAATTCCAGTAAATTAGAGTTGAAGAGTTCACACAGTAGTCCATACTCTCTTTCTTTCTTCTAGGTCACCTGTGCTTATAGTATCCCAAAAGCTTTCCATCATTTCCCTGAGCAACAGCTGCTGTGAGAAGAGGCATGGTTAGCACTGGCATATTTCTGATTGTGAACCCTAACATAACGTTCTCAGGGTCCCTCCAAAACTACTCCAGCAAGCACCACCCTCACTGCTCCACTGGGTCCTGGATCAAAGACATTTTCTATGCCTTGTTTGTTAAGGCTGAATAGGACCTGAGGGGCTGATGGGGTATTGGAGGAATGTTATATCTAGGAACCTGTAATCACTCTGCCTGCTTCACAATTGGATTAATGAAGAAATAATAAAAAAGTACATTTATTACCTGAACCTCTTACTAACTACACTTCTCCATTACAGCATAGAATAGTCTTATAATACGAAAAAGAAAAACAATCTTGTCAGAATATGTGGGTTACTGGACCAAATAATTTTAAGAACTATTGCCTATACAAAACACTGAGGACATCGATTGCATAATATGAGATAGAAGTAGTAAAATTATCGTAAGTACTACATAGGTTGGTGTGCAAATAACATGAGTGATTTTGAATAAAAGTGCCCTGAAAACCCTATACAGCACTATCCAAATGTAGGCAATATTATTAGCATAATCACTTCAACAATTTGTAATAAATTGGGTATATTTCAAGGAGAGTCATTTTACCTAAAGCATACTTAGCAATGTATATCTGTTTTTCTAATTACTGAAAAATAGTAATATGATGTCAACCCCACTTCCACTTCCTTCTTTAACACCTGGGGTTTCCAAATCTGAATCTGAGTGATGGCTGCTGAGAACTGCACTGTGTTTACTGAGTTCATACTCTTAGGACTTTCTGGCAGACAGGATGTGCAGCGGGGGCTCTTTGTGCTCTTCCTGCTGGTTTATGGCATCACCGTGATCGCCAATTTAGGGATGATCCTGCTGATCAACGTGGACCCCAGACTCCACACGCCCATGTATTATTTCCTGAGCAACCTGTCTTTCTGTGATGTCTGCTACTCCTCCACTGTCGCTCCCAAGATGCTGGTTGATTTCTTATATGAGCTAAAGAGGATTCCATATAACGTATGTGTTGTTCAGATGTTTATTTTTGGGTTCTTTGCAGCTGCGGAGTGTGTTATGCTGTCTGTCATGGCATATGACCGTTACGTAGCCATTTGTAATCCACTTCTTTATACAACTACCATGTCCAGGAGTGTTTGCATCCATCTCGTGGCCATTGCCTACATTGCAGGTTTGATGGATATGACAATTTTCACCTATTGCACAACTCTATTGTCATTCTGCAATTCCAATGTCATCAATCACTTCTTCTGTGACTTCCCACCCTTACTTGCCCTCTCCTCCTCAGATACAACCATCATTGAGATAGCATTGACCATTTCCTGTAGCTGTGTTGTTGGGTCCAGCATCATCACTGTCCTCCTCTCCTACAGCTACATCATAACTACCATCCTTAGAATGAACTCAGCAGAGGGAAGACACAAAGCCTTCTCTACCTGTGCCTCCCACCTAACCGCTGTGGCGATATTTTTTGGAACACTCTTTTGTGTGTATTTCCGACCCAGCTTGAGTAACACCATGGACATGAACAAAGTAGCTTCTGTTTTCTACACAGTTGTCATCCCCATGTTAAACCCACTGATCTATGGCTTAAGGAATAAGGATGTGAAAGGTGCCCTGAGGAAAGCAGTTGGCAGTAAGTTATGTCTTGGGTGAAAGCGTGTTCACCCAAAAAGTTTTTGTTTAGAGATTTTGAGAGCTCACATTCTGATACTTTGACAAGTGTTCTGTGTAGTCTCGCCAGTACAATTCTGGATATTTCTTTACCTCTTTTTACCTAAATTGAGTGTAAGATACAGTGATTATTAATCTTATTCTATTCAAACTAAGGAAGAGTAGTAATATGTTTGCTCTACTGTTTTGCCAAGAACGTCTTTTTATGCCACTTTCTCTATTCATGGGTATGTTCCAGAGAGATATGGGTATGGTAGCATCTGCCTTCATGTCGATTAAATTTATTCTACCTAAAGCTCCATTTTTTTCAATACAATGGGTTTAATAAAATTGCTCAGTCAGAAAAGAGTTTTAGTGGTTTAAATTAGATGTTATTTTTGTGTTTTTTTTATCTTCTTCCTATGTGCTGGCATCTTACTATATATACATTTTCCATCATAACACTTAGAAGTAATAAGTAGTAAATAAATCATTAAGACTAAATTTAAATTCTCCTGCCCTAACTCAATGTTCTATAAATGCAAGGTTCTTGACTGTCTTATTCAGAATTATTTCTACTTTGCTATTTACAATGCTCATTTTCAGGATGCCATTCAAAAACATTCACTGCAGCGATATTTACAATATTTACAAGATTTGGAAGCAGCCCAAGTGCCTTTCAGTAGATGACTGGATAAAAAAGCTGTGGTGCGTGTACACAATGGAATACTACTCAGCCACACCAAAAGAAGGCAGTCTTACCTTTTGCAACAGCATAGTTGGACCTAGAGATTATTATGCTGAAGTGAAATAAGCCAGTCAGAGAAAGGCAAGTACCATATGATTTCACTTATATGTGGAATCTAGTGAACAAAATAAACTGTCAAAGTGGAGACATACTCATGGACACAGAGAACAGACTGACAGCTGTCAGAGGGAGGGAGTTAAGGGCTAGATGAGAAAGGTTAGAGATTAAGCAAAGAAACAAAAGAAAGACTCCTGGACACAGACAACAATATGGTGATTACCAGAGGGAAGGGTATGGAGTGGGTAGGAGAAGGTAAAGGGAGGATAAATGGGATGGAAAGAGACCTGACTTTGGGTGGTAAACACACAATACAACATACAGATGATGCATTGTAGAATTGTGTACCTGGAACCTGTATTTTATTATTGTCAACCCAATAAATTCAATAAAAAATTACTGAGTGAATGGATGTGTGTCCCCTGCAGGACTGATATAAAAAGGAGCCTTTGGCCCTAGCTGGTTTGGCTCAGTGGATAGAGCATAGGACCTCAGACTGAAGAGTCCTAGGTTCAATTCCAGTCAAAGGCACGTACCAAGGTTGCAGGCTCAATCCCCAGATCTTGTCACTGGAGTGTATGTGGGAGGCAACCAATTGATGTGTCTCTCTCACATCAATGTTTCGCCTCTGTGTCTCTCCCCCTCCCTTCCACTCTCTCTAAAAATCAATGGAAAAATATCCTCAGGTGAGAATGAACAAAAAAATAAATAAAAAAAGAAGCCTTTTTCAATGAAAAAAAAACCACATAAACTTTTCTTGTTAATTTTATTCTAGTATGTTCATCTTCATAAAATCCAACTATACTACTTCTTTTGGTCTAAGCTGAGTAAGTATCAGATACAGGGATCATTTGATGAAGAGAACTTTTTGCATCCATTAATTCTGATCATTCTGTCCCAAGGATCAGCAGCTCTAGATTTAATTTTTTAAATTGATTTTAGAGAGAGGAAAAAAAAAGAGAGAGATGTGAGAGAGATACATCAAGTTGTTGCCTCCCATACATGTCCTAGGGATGGAATCCTCAACCTAGGTATGTGCCCTGACCAGGAATTGAACCTGTGACCATCTGGTACATGGGAGGACACTCCAACCAACCGAGCCACTTGGACAGGGCAGCAGTTCTAGATTTATATTGCACTTGTTATTCTTCACATCAGACTGTGTCTTTCCCTTCTTGCCCTCACTCTGGAGAACAGATATAGGCTCTTGACAACTGTACAGAAATTGCATGAATTATGTTGGGGGTACAGGACCTTGACCTTCTCTAATGGCTACTAGAAAAAAGAACTTTATCTCCCTTTACATGTTCATAGCATTATATTAGTTCATTTTTTTAAAAAGAAATGAACTACAAGAGTTATTAACAAAATTTGTTTAAAAACTTAAATGCCCAGAGTTAACAATAATTTATGTTCAAGGGGGGGGGGGGAAACACAAAGAACAAAATAGTATTTACATTAGAATTCCATTTGCAATGAGTTAAATTGGTTCTATGTGTATCTGTGAAATAAACTGAAACTGTATTCTAAACACAATTTCAATAGTTGTCATTGCTTTATGGTTGGATATTAAGCAATGCTAAAATCTATTTTAATAACTTAAGGTAATTGTACATGATGTTTGTACTATTACAGATTAGCTATTAATCCAGTTATGAAAATCATTATACAATTTCAAGGTTTTTGGAGTATTCATTTATTTCTCAGGTTTCTATTATATATAAGAAACATGGAGGTTCTCTCTTCTTCTTTCTGGAGGACAGAATTATAAATTATACAAGGTTTTTCACTGAGGTCCTCTACCTTTATATACATACTAGAGGCCCGGTGCACGAAATTTGTGCCCGGGGGGGGGGGTGCCCTCAGCCCAGCCTGCACCCTCTCCAATCTAGGGTTCCTCTCACAATCCTGGATCACTGGCTCCTAATCGCTTACCTGCCTGCCTACCTGCCTGCCTGGTCACCCCTAACTGCCACCCCTGCCAGCCTGATCACCCCTCACTGCCTCTGTGTGCCGGCTTGATTGCCCCTTATTGCCCCCCACTGCCAGCCAGGTCACCCTCAACTGCCCCCTCCCTGCCAGCCTGGTCACCCCTAACTGCTGCCCTCTGTCAGCCTGGTCACCCCCAACTGCCCCGCACTAGCCTAGTCACCCCTCACTGCCCCCCCTGCCAGCCTAATCACCCCCAACTTCCCCCACTGCCAGCCTAGTTGCCCCTCATGGCCCTCCCACCAGCCTGGTTGCCCCACACAGCCTGCTTGTTCAGTCGTTTGGTCGTCCCTCAGGCCAGCCCTGGGCAGCTGGGCAGCTACCATCAGAGGCTTTCCTGTACCTCGGGCTGGCCCTGGGTGGCTGGAGGGCTGAGGGAACTGGGGAAATCCAGAGGCAGGTGCGCAGAGTGGCCAGACGCACCTGGGGGCGGGCCCGGCTGTGCCACGTGCCTGCTGCCCCGGCAGGGCTGAGGGGACTGGGAGCCACCATCTTTGAGGGTGTGGCAGTCAGTTAGCATATTCCCTCCTTATTGGCTGTGGGTGCTGCCATCTTTGTAAGGGCATGATGGTCAATTAGCATATCCCCTCTTTATTAGATAGGATATATAGGGATATATATATACACATATATTACATATATGTGTGTGTGTGTGTGTGTGTGCATCCCTTTAATGTATAAAGTGCACTTAATGTTACATACTTCAAACATTGTAAGAATAAAATAACACATTAAAAACAAGCAATTTTCAGCTGGTTATTTTTCTTGCATTACTTATTGAACACAGTTTTAGATAAAATAAATATATTTTACTATGTCAAATATTTCCTTTTATAATCTCAAATACTTTATTTTTCACAGACAAATCACATATCAGGACCTCTCAATCAATGTCCAAATCTTTTCCCAACTTAATGTACTTTATTAAAAACATTAAATATATTTATATCTACAAAACTAAACTGGTTTGCCGCCTCTCCCACCGGACTGATGAGCTGCAGCGGTTCCTGCGCGGACTCGAGGCAGCACTGGCCTGAGCTGCTTTGGCCCTTGGCAGGCACCCCCAGTCACAGCCCCCACCACACTGCCAGCTTGCACCGCTTCAGAGAACAAGACCAGCCCCACATGAAGCCGGTGGTGGGCAGCACGCCTCTGGTGGACTTCTTGATGCAGCTGAGGATGACACGCCCATGGCTCCAGATGCAGTGACTGTTTACTACCTGAATGCGCTGGCTTTGAGGCCTCAGACCCTCACATAATTTGGCTCATCTCCCTAGCTGCCCAGAAATTCATCTCAGATATTGCCAACGATGCACTACAGCACTACAAAGTGAAGGGCACAGCCTCTGGCAGCTCCTGCAGCAAGAGCAAGGACCACAAGTACACTCTAACCGTGGAGGACTTGACCCTGCCCTCAGCGAGTGTGGCATCAATGTGAAGAAGCTGCACTATTTCAGCTGAGCCACCCAACCTATACGTACTTGTCTGTCTCCTTGTCCCCACACCAGCCTGTTTTCATAATAAACTTTATTGTATAAAAAAAATGTAACCTTTCTGTGCTTTGTAAAATTAGGTTCACTGGCCATCATTAATTAATATAAATATATGAAAGAAATTCTTTAGTTTTATTTAGATAAAATTTGACATATTAGTTTCAAGTATACAAAATAATGATATGATATTTGCATTGCAAAATTTTCATCACAATAAGTCTAGTGAACACCAGCATCACAAATAAATACAATTTTTTCTTGTGATGAGAATTTTTAAGATCTCTCTCAGCAACTTTCAAATATACAATACAGTATTATGAGCTATAGTCACCATGTTATATGGCATGACTTAGTTATTTTATAACTAGAAATTTGTACTTTTGACCTGGATCACTCATTTTTTCCACTCCCATTCCTATCTCAGGTAATGTTCAATCCTCCAATCTGTTTTCTATATCTAGAATTCATATTTTTGGTTCATTAATTTTGTTTTTCAATTCCAAATATAAATAATACTAGTAGTCCTGAGCACAAATTCATGCACCAGTTGTAGGGCTGTGAAGACCCCCAGTGGGTCCTTTGGCAGAGCGACGACCCCAAATCAAACGCCGAACTCGAGTCTCGATGCAAAAGCAAGAGGTTTCTTTATTCAAGCGCGGCGCAGGGACTCACAGGCAACAACTCTAACAAGAGACTGCTGACTGGAGCCCTGAACCAGGGTTGGTTACAGGCTTTTAAAGGCAAAAAATCACACGCAGGTGGGGGGCAAGATAGAATGTTGACTTATTCTCACGGGAATGGTATGTTTTATCTCAACAGAAAACTTTGTGAGAACAGAAATTTTAACAGAAACCAGAAGCTAGGACGTTTACTGATAAGCGCTGAGGGGGAGGTCAGCATGCTCTTCTCTGGGAACAGAGCTGTGCCTGCTTTATTTTAACTATTCCTGCGCCTGCTCTGAGAGTGCATTCTTTCATTCCCCCCTTTTCTTTTTGGGGAGTTCCAATCCTGGGACTACAGACCCTCACTTTGGGAAAGCGGTTGGTATCTCTGTTGGAGTACCATTACCTGAACTGCACTTATTCTATCCTGGATAAAAGCTACCAATCTGTTAAGGATGTAGGGGCCAAAAGTCAGGAGTATCAAAAGAATTACTAGGGGCCCCATTAGGGTGGAAATCAGGGTGGTGAGCCAGGGGGAACGATTATACCAGCCTTCAAACCATCCCTGGTTAGCCTCCCGTTCTCACCGCCGGGTCTCAAGTCTCTCTCTAAGTTTGGAAATTGAGTCTTTTATAATCCCAGAATGGTCTGCATAGAAACAACACTGTTCCCTCAAGGCGGCACAGAGTCCCCCTTCCTTAAGGAACAGGAGGTCTAGTCCCCTCCTATTTTGTAAAACTACCTCAGATAGAGAAGTCAGGGATTCTTCGAGTTTGGTGATGGACTGTTCTATAGCCTTGAGATCCTCATCTATGGCCATACGTAGTTCCTCAGTGTAGCAAGGAGCTTGGACGAGGGCTGTTGCCCCTGTCCCGACCCCCGCTGCTACCCCTAAACCTAACAATACTGCCAGAGTAAGTGTGATCGGTTCTCTTCTATACCGGCGAGGCTGTAAGTCAAACTCATCTTCGAAGGAGGTAGCCTGGTGGTACAGGACTCTGGGAATCAGTTGGACTAGTATACAATAATCCTGAGAGCTGTTGAAGACCAAAGTAGATATACAGGGAGTCAGCCCTGTGTTACAGGCCCACCATCCCCCTGGAGGGGGAGTTAAGAAGAAGTTAGTAGTGGTCTGAGGACTCTCTAGGGTCTGGTTGCAGAGCTGCTTTCGGTCTTCCGGGACCTTTCCTAGGCATGTACCCTGCCCGGAGACTTCCGTCAGGGTTAGTTTGCCATGGGTCCCCCAGCTGCAAGTAGTATGGGAGGTAGTGTTGTTGGTGACACCTGAGAAAGCAATTCCCTCATAGTAAGGGGGTCCCAAGGCCAGGCATAGCCAACAAGAGTCAGTTAAATTGGGACTGGAGGAGTTTAGGATACTGAAGGCCCCTTGTACTAACCCCAGGAGCCTTTGGCTAGTACTCAGTGTTGGGGGTGTGGGGCGCGTCGACCCCACCTCTGACGGCTTTGGGGTGGCGCGCTCGTGCTTCTGCGGGGGAGAGTTCACCCCGGGAGCACGCTGTTCGGATAGGACAGAATTAGGCCCTAGGGGGACTGGGCGCTCTATTTCCTCTACGTCTAACCTTAATTTAAAAATAAGGCCATCATCATGTTGCTCCTTGTACAACCGGAGCCCCCACTCTTGTCCCGCTCGCCAACCTTTGTACCTTCTCCCGGCTTGCGTGAAAGAGATGTTCAATGGGTTGGTCCATCTCCAGTGACCTGACTGCTGAGTGGCATTTCTTTGTACCTGGATGTAGTCCCATACGGGGGGGCCATTACCCAACCATTTCCCGGTTCCAGTAGTTTCACATCCCCATTCGGCACAGAAATATTCCCGTCTACTTCCACAATTTCCTTTATGTCCCCTCCTATCTTTAGGGCAAACATAGAAAGGAGTCCCTCTTAGCATTTCTCACGCCCCCCGATAACTGCAATGTACCGAACCTCCAGCCTTCTTTCTACTTATGTTTTTTCTAATTTCTAACCCCGTTTTAGAGGCTTCTACTGAGGTGTCGGGAAGATCCCATTCCCGGACTCCGGCGGCCAGAGCACAGATGTCAGGGGTTAGCTGCGGCCACCAGGTCTAGAGAGGTGCTATCTTGGTCGTCTCCCAAACTATTTGATGCGTTTGGGAGGATATAACTCGCCAGTTTAGTCTCTTCGGGGCATGGGGGTTGCTACTACTACTTATCGGCAGGCCCAGCAGGAGAAGGAGAACGATGGCAAACACGGATCTTGAGGGGGTTGTCAGTCCTTTCCACTGTCCACTCATGGTCCTGCGGGGGCGCTCGTTTAGCGTACGAAGCGTGGATCTAGGTGGCGATGCCGTCTACTTTAACAGCCGTTGGAGTCGTCAGCAGTACCAGGTAGGGTCCCTTCCACCTTGGCTCGAGATTGGCAGCGCGGTGGCGTCGGACGTAGACAAAGTCCCCAACCTGGAACTGGTGTGGCACCTGAAGCTCCCCTGGTTGATAGAGGGCAGCCAAGGGGGTCCACACTTCCTTCTGGACAGTCTCTAGCGCCTTCAACCTGGCAAGTAGGGATTGGGGGGTATGAGTACCAGTTTTAACCGACCAGGGGTCTGCAGCCAGGGGCGGAGGGGCCCCAAACAAGATCTCGAACGGAGTTATTCCTAGGGGGCCAGGAGTGTTTCGCACGCGAAAAAGGGCAAAGGGAAGGAGGACTGTCCAGTCTGCCACGCCAGTCTCCATGGATAATTTTGTCATGGCCTCTTTTAATGTTCTATTCATCCTTTCTACCTGACCTGAGCTCTGGGGCCTGTACAAACAATGTAATTTCCAATCCGCTCCCAGTATCCTGGCCATTCCCTGACTTACCTGGGCAACGAAGGCTGGTCCGTTGTCTGACCCAATTACCTTTGGTACTCCAAACCGGGGGAAGATGTCCTCTAAGATCTTCTTGGCCACCACGGTTGCGGTCTCCTTCTTAGTGGGGAAGGCCTCTACCCAGCCTGAAAAGGTATCTACAAAGACTAGGAGGTATTTATAGCCATATCGGGCCACCTTTACCTCTGTGAAGTCCACTTCCCAGTAGCTTCCTGGGCGGTCGCCCCTGAGTCTCTACCCAGGTGGGAATTGGGAAGGGTGTGAGTTCACCAGTTGGCACGCTTTGCACCAGCTGACCACCCTTTCCGCGAGACGAGTGAGTCCTTTGACGAAGTATCCGGAGGCCTGACAGGTAGTGCGGAGGTGCGTTGCTCCTAGATGTGTGAGCCGGTGTAGCTGCTTAAGATAGGCTCTGGCGGCTTCTTCAGGTATTACTATCTTCCCTTCTACTGTCCTCCAAATTCCTTGCTCGTCCCTTATATATTTCTCTGGCCTTTTGACCAGTTCTTCCTCCTCTTCCTGGGAATATTTGGGAAGTTCCGGCAGGCTCATTGGGGCCTCAGCTAGAGCTAGAATATTCAGTCCTAGAGCCGCTCGTTTAGCCTCTGTATCCGCCCTCCGGTTTCCTTCTGCTACATCTGAGGTCCCTCTTTGGTGGCCAGGGCAGTGGATAATAGCTACTTCCGGGGGGGCGTGTATGGCCTCCAGAAGGGAAAGGATTTCTTGCTTATTCTTAATTTCCTTGCCTGCTGAGGTAAGGAGGCCTCTCTGGCGGTAGATGGCCCCATGAATATGGGCAGTGGCAAAAGCCATGGTGAACGGCACTTGACCAGGACTCCCAAATTTAGGAGGCGCTGGATATGGGGCTTAATCCCTTCCCAGGCTGTCCTTGTCATGGGGTATTGCTTTACTGCTATCGGGGTAGCGGAGGACTTGAGCTCTACTACCACTGGGGGCTGTCTATCAGCTAGGCCCATTCCAGCTGTCTCCGCCCATGCTCCTGGATACTGATGAAGCCATTCAGTTGCCACCCCTCCTGTTTGTAACCCTGTTTCAAAGAGCCGGTGTTCGTCCTCTAGGCGGAGAGTCAAGATGGTGGCAGCTTCTGTCTCGCCCTGGGTTACAACAGGGCCTCGGGGAGTGAAGGTGATTTGGGCCCCCATTTTGGTCAATAAGTCTCTTCCCAACAGGGGGGCAGGGCATTCAGGTATCACGAGGAAAGAGTGGGTGACCTTCCCTGACCCCAAGTCTATAGTCCGGGTAGTAGTCCAAGGGTACTGCTTATTACCGGTGGCCCCGATTACCCACGATGTCTTCTTAGAAATCGGCCCCAGCGGCCCCTTTAAAACTGAATATTGAGCTCCAGTATCTACCAGGAAGTCTACTGGTTTCCCCTCCACTCGAATAGTTACCCTGGGCTCAGGGAGGGGTTCCGAGTCCCGTCCCCTTCAGTCACTGTCCTCATGAAGTGCCAGTACTTGCTTTGCTGCCTTATCTGGTTTCTTAGGGCATTCCCGCTTCCAGTGCCCCTTCTCTTTGCAGTAGGCACACTGATCCTTATCCAATGGCGGTCTGTTGCCCAGGTTTCCTGACTGCCTCCTCTTTTCTCTCGTCAGTGGTCTGCTTTCTCCTACCACTGCGGCCAGGATACGTGTTAAGTTCTTCTCCTGTCTCTTTTCCCTTTTATCCTCTCTCTCTTCCCTTTCTCTTTCTTTCCTCTGTTCCTTCTCCTCTTCTGTTTCCCTCTTATGATAAACCTTTTCTGCCTCCTTAACTAGGTCCTGGAGGGTGTAATCCTGTAACCCCTGTAACCCTTCAATCCGCTGAAGTTTCTTTTTTATGTCTAGAGCAGACTGACCTATAAAAGCCATAACCACTGAAGCCCTCTGTCCTTCCGATGCAGGGTCAAATGGGGTATATCTCCTGAACGCCTCTATTAACCACTCGAGGAAGACAGAGGGGGGTTCAGCTGGTCCCTGAAGGACTTCTCTTACCTTAGCCAAATTGGTGGGCCGGCGCGCTGCCCCCCGGAGGCCAGCCACTAGAGTCTGGCGGTAGACTGTCAGTCGCTCCCTACCTTCTGCCGTGTTGAAATCCCAGTCTGGTCGGGTAAGGGGAAAGGCAGCATCCATCAGGTGGGGGAGTTGAGTAGGTCGCCCGTCGGGACCAGGTGCGTTCTTCCGGGCTTCTAGAAGAATTCTTTCCCTCTCCTCAGTAATGAAGAGGGTCTGGAGCAGCTGTTGACAATCGTCCCAGGTGGGCTGGTGAGAGAACATAAGGGACTCCACCAGCCCCGTCAACTTCTGGGGATCCTCTGAAAAAGGAGGATGGTTAGTTTTCCAGTTATAGAGGTCAGCAGAGGAGAAAGGCCAATACTGAAGGGGCTGAAGCGGTGCCGGTCCCCCATTGTCCGACGGGGGAGGCGGAGTATCGAGAAGGAGGAGGTTGGCCTGAGGGTCGACCAGTGGCTTCTTGGTCGGCTCCTGTGGGGGAGACTGGACAGTTAGAACCCGCGAGGCGGTTCGGGGCAACCAGGGTCGGACCCACGGGGGAGGGTTTTGCACAAGATCCTGCCAGACGATGATGTAGGGCTGTTGGTTGGGGTGCGACCCGGGTCCGGGCTGAAAAACAGTGTCTTTTACTGCAAAAATGACGGAAAGGTCAAAAGTGCCCTCTGGTGGCCACCCGACATTGAGCCGAGGCCATTCAGAGGAGCAGAAAGTCTGCCAAGGTCCTTTTTTAACATTTACAGAGAGATCAAAACCTCGTCCCCGCACGTCCTTCCATTTAGTGAGAGTCAGAGACAAAGGAGTACTCTCCCTGTCCCATTCCGTCCGTGTCAGGATGAAAAGAGAGAAGCAAACAAAAGGAGACAATAATGAACAAGACACTTAGACAAAGGGCCCAACGAGACTGAAACAATAACCTGATATAACCAGACGGACGGACACCCGTCCTACAGATTGCCCGGCCAGACTTTGACTCGCCCGTCGCCGGACACCCGACGACGACCAATTTTACTCGGTCGTCTCCTGAATCTGGGGCGTCCCCCAGTTTGACAGTTTTTCTGACCGAACCCTAATCGGCCAGAGGAGCCCTCTCCTTACAGAGAGAACAACCTGTCTTTACCAGAACCAGAAATCCTAAAACAGTTAACAGATGAACCAGACAACAGACAACAAGACGAAATCTTTTCGGGGGCCCCCCTTACCTCCAAGGTCGGTTCTGACGCTTGAGGGGTGGTCGCTTCTTCCCGGCCAACGCACCAAATGTAGGGCCGTGAAGACCCCCAGTGGGTCCTTTGGCAGAGCGACGACCCCAAATCAAACGCCGAACTCGAGTCTCGATGCAAAAGCAAGAGGTTTCTTTATTCAAGCGCGGCGCAGGGACTCACAGGCAACAACTCTAACAAGAGACTGCTGACTGGAGCCCTGAACCAGGGTTGGTTACAGGCTTTTAAAGGCAAAAAATCACACGCAGGTGGGGGGCAAGATAGAATGTTGACTTATTCTCACGGGAATGGTATGTTTTATCTCAACAGAAAACTTTGTGAGAACAGAAATTTTAACAGAAACCAGAAGCTAGGACGTTTACTGATAAGCGCTGAGGGGGAGGTCAGCATGCTCTTCTCTGGGAACAGAGCTGTGCCTGCTTTATTTTAACTATTCCTGCGCCTGCTCTGAGAGTGCATTCTTTCACAGTAGGTCTCTACGGGGCCTGGCTGCTCCATGCCCACTTCCCAGAGGCTCTCTGTGGCCCAGATGCCCATCCGTGGTCAGGTGCGGAACACTTGCCTCATCGCTGTGGCAACGAAGCAAGCATTCTGCCAGGCTGCTCATTCTGCCCGCTCTCAGCAGCCGTCTCCCCGGGACTGGGGGACTCCAGCCGGGCTGAGAGAACTGGGCACTGCCTACTTGTGGCTATGGGTGCCACCATCTTTGTGACGGAGTGATGGTTAATTTGCATATTACCCTTTTATTAGATAGGATTCTAGGTACCGTGTTTCCCCAAAAATAATACAGTGTCTTATATTAATTTTTGCCCCCAAAGACACGCTAGGTCTTATTTTCAGGGGACGTCTTATTTTTCCATGAAGAAGAATACGGTACACATCTATTGTTAAATGAAAATAAAGGAAATTTATTACCTGTATATGGTACAGTAGTACGGTAGTTGTCAACACAAACCAGACAAACTATGAATCCTACAGTATCAAGAATTTACTCATTTATTCAATGACAATCATGTCATCATCTTCTGGAACATCATCATAACAATCCAATTCCTGAATTTCCTGGTGAATTTCTTGTGACTCCATTTCTTTCAGAATCAGTGGACCAAATCTCTCATGTTTAGCAATAGCACTGTCTTTAAATGAGTACTTCTTGTCAAGGTAGCCTGCTCGCAGTGCATTTGCAATGCAACTGTCAGTGATTTTCTCCCATGAATTCTTCACCCAAGTCACAACTTCTTGCAGTTTAGGTTTCACAAAGTTTCCACGTTGATTTCTCTCCATTCTATTTTCAATGTAGTCATTAATTTCCATGCGCAAATTGTCTTTGAATGGCTTGTTTATTGCAATATCAAGAGTCTGGAGATAGGCCGTCATTCCTGCGGGAATCATTATCTGATCTATTTTTCTTTCGTGAAGAAATGTCTTCATGTCTTTAGCGCGGTGAGTGCTGGCTGCATCCCAGACTAGCAGACCTCTTTGGCTCCCTCGCATAACCAGAGGCAGCATTAAATCGACCCACTTCCTTATAACTGCTTGTGGGGCCCAGGCTTTTTCAGTTTCAAGAATAAAAATGCCCAAAACACGTTCAATCTTTTCCTTCTTGCCCTTAGAAATGATTAAAGGTGGGATTTTAGTGCCATCCAGACGAATTGCCAAAATACAGGAAACACGTGCACTTTCATAAGCAGTGGAGGGAATGTACACCAAGGAGGCACCCTGCTGTTTAATTGTTGTTTGAGATGATTGGCCCATAAACACTGCAGTTTCATCCATAGCAATCATGTTGGAAAGATTGTATTTAGAGAAGTCAGCATCATCAATAAAGGACTTGAATGCAAGTGCTCGCTTAATAACTTGAGTATCTTCCAACCTGAACAATGTTGTAGATCTTCTTAAAGACAGTTCACTTCGCTGAAGGAAATTATCCAGCCAGTGTTGTGATGCTTTGAAGTCTTCGGGGGCTATGTCAAACTGTGGTGCCATTGCAAGGGCAAATTCTTGAATCTGAGCCCTATTCACAACCAAAGCCTTTGCTCTCCTGTCAACAACCCATTCACAGATCAGGTCTTCCAGCTCGGAAAATAATGGTTGCCGACCTGATCCACACTTGCGCTTTTTAGCATTTTCCTTGTCCACTTGTTCAATGAGGTTACCATACTCTGCTCGCCATTTTCGGACCAATCGGATACTCAACATCTTCTCTTTGCAGAAAGCAGTAAGATTTTGGCCCCAAGAGTCTTCCACGATTCCTTTCTTGTACTCCACGGAGTAGCTTTTTCTTTTTGCACTCATTTCTAGGGGTAAAAAAAAAAAAAAATTGGGGTATCAAGGTGGGGGGAGGGGGATCACTCAAAATGACACAGGGGGGATCAAAGGGGGGAATCAAAATGGCACAGGAGAATCAGAGGGGGGATTACCATTTTAGTAACCCCTTTTGATCCTCCGGTGTCATTTTGATTGCCCCCTCTGATCCTCCTGTGTCATTTTAAGTGATCCCCCTCCCCCCACCCCTGTGCCACTGAACACCTTCACCAGACATCCCCCCTAGCCCTTTATCAGACATTTACCCCCTGGGGCCTGCCTGGGGACTGTCACTGGGCTTGCTGGGCCTGGATCTGGGCTGGAGCAGGGTCTGCCACTGACTGAGAACCTTCAGTCATCATGAAGGCGGCCGCGAGCATCAGGTAGTGTCACCAGAG